>NW_027507748.1:30251695-30386695 GCF_037356315.1 Lithobates pipiens | reverse complement strand
TGCCTAAATGTTCCTACTCTGCTTGAAAAATCCTCACTCTAGCACCTACCTAGCTCTATATATATATATTATCATTATTATTATTATTATCTGTACTGATTTCATTATTTCTATTATTTATTTTTATTCAAAAAATATTTATAATAATAATAATAATAATAATATAAACATTTAAAAAAATCTGATATAATCCACTTGTTCAATCCTCTTATTATAAACCCGTATTTGCTTCTATGGTATTATTTTGCAAACTCGTGGACTATTATTTTGTTGTTGTTATTATTATTATTATAATTATTATTAGAACAGATTATACTTAGATGGATTCTACTTTTAGTTTAGCAGCATTTTTGGAGCAGCACCATCCATTTGAATGGACTGCTCTCTGCTACAAAAAATGCACCAAAGTATAACCTTATTTTTTATTTTTTGGAGCCAACCTAGACCTTTTTTTTGTGGGGGGGGGGGGGGGGTTCATGCCTTTAATTGTCTGGTAAAATGACCATTCATTTGCACGTTTGCGGTGCCATCAACAATAACGCGGCGTGTTGCGCTGCGAATCACTGGCAGAACCGAATCACTTTAATCTGACATTCACCAAACATACGGTGGATCTCCTGGATGCCTGGGTTTTAAATGACAGAGTATTTCCTAAAGGACTAAATTTGACTTCAGATGATTTTTTTGGCTTTATTGTTTTTATGGGGTTGAGAGCTGACTTATTATAATTATAATTTTTTTTTTTTTTTTTTACGCACAATTTTTTCTTTTTTTTCTCTCTGCAAGGAGAGAGAGAGAGATACATTGTATCTTTCCACTATATTCATAGAGAGAGAAAAACACAGGGAAGGGCCTAATGAGAGGCTATCATGTTGATCATGTGACCTGGAATCGGGAGTTCTGGGTCCCGAACGTTACTGTGAGACTCAGGGCACCCGGCAAGATGGTGTGTGGCAAAATGCCCCATTGTTTTGCACATTTGGGGTGCCATCAACAATAATGGCGCATTTTGTGCAGTGAATCACTGGCAGAATCCAATCACTTTAATTGGACATTCACCAAACATACGCTACGGGTGGATCATCTGGATGCCTGGGTTTTAAATGATAGAGACTTTCCTAAAGGACTACATTTCACTTCAGATCAAGCCTTTTCCTTTGGTTTTACTGTTTTAATGAGGTTGAGAGCTGACTATTGGACTCGGATAATTTGACTAGACAATTTTTACTTTATTTTTTATTATTATTATTTTTATTTTTTTTGCACACAATTTTCTATTTATTTTTCTCTCTGTATCTTTCCTCTCTATTCATAGAGAGAGAAAAACACAGGAGGGAGCTCAATGAGAGGCTATCATGTCAATCAGGTGACCTTTACCAAACATACGCTATGGGTGGATCTTCTGGATGCATGGGTTTTAAATTATAGAGACTTTCCTAAAGGACTAAATTTCACTTCAAATCAAGCATTTATTTATTTTTTATTTTTTTCCCCCTGCGATTGCCTTAATTGTTTTAATGAAGTTGAGAGCTGACTCTTGGTACTTGATAATTTGACGAATCTTTATTTTATTTTTTATTAATATTATTTTTTTTTTTACACACAATCTTTATTTATTTTTTCTCTCTGCAAGGAGAGAGAGAGAGATACATTGTATCTTACTTTCACTATTCATAGAGAGAGAAAAACACAGGAGAGGGCTCAATAATGAGAGGCTATCATATCGATCAGGTGACCTGGAACCGGACTGGAATCACTTTAATTGGACATTCACCAAACATACGCTATGGGTGGATCTTCTGGATGCATGGGTTTTAAATTATAGAGACTTAACTAAAGGACTAAATTTCACTTCAAATCAAGCTTTTTTTTTTTTTTCCCCTGCGATTGCCTTAATTGTTTTAACGAGGTTGAGAGCCGACTCTTGGAACTGGATAATTTGACCAGACAATCTTTATTTTATTTTTTATTATTATTATTTATTTATTTTATTTTTTTACACACATTTTATTTATTTATTTTCTCCCTGTAAGGAGAGAGAGAGAGATACATTGTATCTTTCCTCTCTATTCATAGAGAGAGAAAAACACAGGAGAGGGCTCAATGAGAGGCTATCATATCAATCAGGTGACCTGGAACCGGACCGGAATCACTTTAATTGGACATTTACCAAACATACGCTTCGGGTGGATCTTCTCGGTGCCTGGGTTTTAAATGATAGAGACTTTCCTAAAGGACTAAATTTCACTTTAGATCAAGAGTTTTTTGTTTTGTTTTTCCCCCCTGCGATTGCCTTAATTGTTTTAATGAGGTTGAGAGCCGACTCTTGGAACTGGATAATTTGACCAGACAATCTTTATTTTATTTTGTATTATTATTATTTTTATTTCTTTTTTACACACATTTTTTATTTATTTTTTCTCTTTGCAAGGAGAGAGAGAGAGAGATACATTGTATCTTTCCTCTCTATTCATAGAGAGAGAAAAACACAGGAGAGGGCTCAATGGGAGGCTATCATGTCAATCAGGTGACCCGGAACCGGACCGGAATCACTTTAATTGGACATTCACCAAACATACGTTACGGGTGGATCTTCTTGATGCATGGGTTTTAAATGATAAAGACTTTCCTAAAGGACCTATATTAACTTCAGATCAAGCGTTTTCTTTTTGTTTTTTTCCCCGCGATTGCCTTAATTGTTTTAATGAGGTTGAGAGCCGATTGGAGAATGCGACCGGACAGTCTTTACCCTTTTCCATGCCAATCAGCTTCTGACAGGTCTCTCCGCCATCCAACTCAAAGGCCAACCCCCGTCACTTCAGTTATTCTCTTTCTAAATCATTCAGTGAAATGGACTTCTTCATTGTGTGACAGCTGGATATTGGCTCTAGTGTGCGTTGCCGCCGAGCGACGTTTTATTCTGAAATCTTCTCCCCCCCGCACCACCACCACCACCACCACCACCTTTTCCTGCTCCTCAACGAGGTCATGGGGCACCAAGAAATGTTTGGATGACTAATGATTTCTCAAGGTTTGACACCTCAGCCGCAGACATTGATAAACTGGAGGTCTGATGATCCTTCCCGGTTTTTCACGCAACAATCCACCTGGCTATACCAGCAAATAGAGTTAAAAGAGATATAAACTACAACCTGTAGACTTCCATTACAACATGTCATCAACAATTTTTTATTTTTATTTTAATTAATCTCTTTACACCTTAGGGTAAAACAAATCTAATTGCCTAAGCACAATTTTGCAACTTTGACATGTGTTAGTAAAACTGTACATATCGTACTACTACTTCCAGGTGGATTATACCGCGTTATTTTTTTAATTTTTTTTTCAGGACAAATTGGGCTTTCATTTGGTGGTAAATGGTAATGGACATCTTCAGGTTCTTTTTTTATTATTAGGAAAAGAAAACTGGCCCAAAATAGTAAAAAAAAATAAACATTTTTTTTTCTAGCTGAGGAAAAACACATATAAAGAGAGATAAAGATGCTGCACGCCCCAAGTGATATATATAATGGGAAAGTTCCCCCAAAGGTTTTTTTTTTAGCAGCGAGGTAAATAAATGATAGATAAATTAGAAAAATTATTCTTTATTTAAAAATGATTGGCATACAATAATTCCATGATAGTTAAAATATGAGCTCTAAAGGGGGTAAACCCAAATGTAGCAAACACAAAAATGTACATAGCATTGTCAAATGTCAAATGTATGACACAGACTGACGAGTTTCGGCCCGTTTCATAAGGATCTTCTTCAGAGGGTAGGTTTGCTGCAAAGATATTGCATTTAGCATATCAGATTGAAGAATACATGACAAACTGTACGTACAAAAAGTGGCCATCTCACATAGTTACCAAAGTACATGCGGTGGGGATCTCCCACCCTCTCCTTTCTTTTGACCACTTCCCGGCCAAGGTACGTCATATGATGTTCCTGGACTTTGAGTGGAGATATCTGAATGATGATGGGGGCAGCTACAGGCATCATCCAGATATCATCTTTTTTCAGCCATTGATTCTGTGCACCGTAAGAACAACCATAGCGGCAGTTCAGCCTTTTGATTGTTCTCACAGGCGGCAGGGAGGGAGGAGATACTCCCCCTCACGCCACCCTCCAGTGCTTCTCCACGCTCGCCCCTGTGATCGGCGAGCCGGTGAACCAATCAGTCGCCGCCGAAATTCTACTATAGAGATTTCTGGTGACCAGATGGTCCCCAAACATCTCTATGACCCTCGGACCGGACTGGCGGAAGTAAACAAAGCCGAGAACTCAGCTAGAAAGGCCAAGAGAGTTTATTTTATTTTTTTGATCTCAGTCCTTCCAGCCTGGAGGAGAAATCATATTGACCCCACATCTCTCCATAAAGAGGACCTGTCATGCACCATTACTATTACAAGGGATGTTTACAACCCTTGTAATAGGAATAACAGTGATCATAAAAAAAAAATGTTTAAAGAGAAAGTGTAAAAATAAAAATAATTAAAGTAAAATAAAGAATAATAATTTTTTTTTTTAAAGTGCCCCTGTCCACACAGACACGGAAGTGAACGCATATGTAAGTCGCGCCCACATATGTAAACTGCGTTCAGATCACACATGTGAGGTTTCACCGGGTGTGTTAGAGCAAAAGCAAAAATTCTAGCCCAAGACCTCCTCTATAACGATAAACATATAACCTGTAAAAAAAAATTAAATTGTCGCCTTATTTTTAAGTCCCAAAGTTTGGCGCCATTCCATGAGTGTGCGCAATTTTAAAGCGTGACATGTTAGGTATCTATTTACGCGGCGTGACATAATTTTTCACATTATACAAACAATTTGGCTAACATCACTGTTTTTTTTCTTTTAATTCATGAAATTCTTGAAAAATTGCTGTGCATATACCGCATGACATAAAAATTTGCAACAATCGCCATTTTATTCCCTAGGGTCTCTGCTAAAAAAAATATAATGTTTGGGGGTTCTGAGTCATTTTCGAGAAAATTAAGCTGTATACTTCTTATTACTACTATCAAAAAACAACACAAAATAAATTTGCCCCCTCCCGATGATCGTATCAATATCACATATGTGTATGTTATTTGTTGTTTGCACCCGTAGCACGGCCCAGAAACAATAGTACACATTTTGATTTTTTTAATATCCTACCAAAAACACACTGATACTAATTTAAATAATGCTTAAAAAAAATCCTTCCAAAAATATATGGACCAGGACCTTTGACCCCAACCCTGACCTTTGACCCTTACTCGAACCCAAAAACCCTTTGCAGCTATAACAGCTTCAACTCTTCTGGGAAGGCCGTCCACAAGGTTTAGGAGTGTGTCTATGGGAATGTCTGACCATTCTTCCAGAAGTGCATTGGGGAGGTCAGGCACTGATGTTGAACGAGAAGGCCTGGCACGCAGTCTCCGCCCTAATTCATCCCAAAGGTGTTCTAGTGGATTGAGGTCAGGACTCCATGGAGGCCATTCACGTTTTTCCACCCAAAACTCGCTCATCCATGTCTTTATGGACCTTGCTTTGTGCACTGGTGCACAGTCATGTTGGAACAGGAAGGGGCCATCCCCAAAACTGTTCCATCAAAGTTGGAAGCATGAAATTGTCCAAAATGTCTTGGTATGCTGACGCCTTAAGAGTTCCCTTCACTGGAACTAAAGGGCCAAGCCCAACCCCTGAATAACAACCCCCCACACCATAATCCCCCCTCCACCAAATGATTTGGACCAGTGCACAAAGCAAGGTCCATAAAGACATGGATCAGCAGGTTTGGGTTGGAGGAACTTGTCTGGCCTGCACAAAGTTCTGATTTCAACCCGATAGAAAATCATTGGGATAAATTAGAGGGCAGACTGCGAGCCAGGCCTTTACATCCAACATCAATGCCTGACCTCACAAATGCACTTCTGGAAGAATGGCCAAACCTTCCCATAGACACACTCCTAAACCTTGTGGACGGCCTTCCCAGAAGAGGTGAAGCTGTTATAGCTGCAAAGGGTGGGCCAACTCAATATTGAGCCCTACGGACTAAGTCTGGGATGCCATTAAAGTTAAAGTGGTTGTAAACCCTTACAACCAACTTTGACCTACAGGTAAGCCTAGATTAAGGCTTACCTGTAGGTCCAAGAAATATCTCCTAAACCTATACGGTTTAGGAGATATTTACCTGAAGACAGCCAACGCTGTCTACGGCGCATGCGTCGTAGACAGCGACACGCAGGCGCACTGGGGCAGGCCGCAGATCGCGGCGATATGCCGCGAGTGTCAGCTCCCCTGCGCAAGCGCAGGAGTGACGTCATCGCGGCTCCGGCGAATCACAGCGCCGGAGTCGTGAGACACGGAAGTCGCTCCGGGATCCATGGCAGCGGTGAAGAGGAAGGCGGAGGACCGCTTCGGGGGCTTCGTTCTCAGGTGAGTTATTCATAATGAGCTAGTATGCTATGCATACTAGCTCATAATGCCTTTGCCTTACAGGGTGTGCTTTTTTTTTTTAAAAATTGCCTTTACTTCCTCTTTAATGCGCCTGTAAAGGCAGGTGTCCCAATACTTTTGACAATATAGTGTAAGTGGAATAAAACAGCTTCACCTAATTCAGTAAGCCCTGAGTCCAATTTTATTTGTAAAAGGCAACTTTCCTTTAAAAGTCTATGTGCCTTTAGTAAAGCAACTCCTTTAAAATAAAACCAAAGCGGTATAAAAAAGGAATAATGATGAAGCCTTAATACTCATTACTATGCCTAATGCTAATTCTACATATTCATAACTGTGAAGATCCTTAGTAACAGAATGTCCCTTACCTGGATCTTCAGAACATCGAGGGCTTTAGAAAACCACAATGCTGTGTTATGTTGCTAATAATGTAAAGAGTGTAAAAGCCAGAGCTAGCTCGGAGACTAAGTACAAATCCCTAAAGCACCTACCATATACGGGAACCCTATTATGTATTCTGAAAAGCCGGTCAGCCTTTTAATTGCTAGTCTGAAACAGAAAGAGCAATTAGTATTCTGTGGTGTTTCAGGCAGAGGTATGAACACGTCAATAGCCATGAGATCCCGGATGCTGATTTATGTAAATATATCATGCCAGATAAGATGTGGGGGGGGCAGTTTTCATTTAGAAATCATGCTTTTGTAGCGCCCTCCTAGCGTAGGATGCCAGGTATGTTTCGCTGTTGGCTCCTTCTGTAATCAGGGAACCAGGGATTGCTTGATCTGGTCTGTTCAGGGTTTTAAAGGCTGGGAGTTTGATTGCTTTCCCTGCCTCTAGAAGAAGTTTCTAGAGCCTAGGGCAGTGATGGTGAACCTTGGCACCCCAGCTGTTTTGGAACTACATTTCCCATGATGACCATGACCTCTGCAGTGCAGTCGAGCATCATGGGAAATGTAGTTCCAAAACATCTGGGGTGCCAAGGTTCGCCGTCACTGGCCTAGGGAGTGACAATTCAAATAACCAGCCTGAATATTCATCAGACTCCAATCCCCAAGGAAGTGTGCCCAGATGGTGGCTTTAGAAGGGGCTTCCTTCCTTTCTTTTTCGATGACAGCCATGCAGACCAATTTGATGCAGTGTGTGGCGTATGGTCTGAGCGTATAGCCCATGTGACTCTGAAGGCCATCTTGGGTCAGGCAGAGTCTATTTAAGACCCTAGCTCTTGGATTTGAAGTGCATTTAGCACGTGGACAGTGCAAGGACAGGTCTCTCATCTGTCAGAGATAGCGGTATGCACAGGCTCCTGACGGATAGCGAAAGCACAGGGACCCACTGCACTTCTTGGAAACCTTCCTGATTGGGCTTGGATCGGCCAGGCCGCACTCTGCCCCTCAAGACAGCTATGAGCTCAGCTGAGGCTTGCTATACACTGTTGTCATCTGTCAGTGTTCCCAGTTCTGCTTCCTTCCACTCTGCTTGTTGTGAACTGTTTACTTTGACTTCAGTACAACTCTTGATCGCATCTGGATTCAGAGTGTGTTAGGCTGGCTATACACGGTCAGGGCTGGTGCAAGGATTTTTGACCCCCTAGGCCAGGGGTCTTCAAACTATGGCCCTACAGTTGTTCAGGAACTACAATTCCCATCATGCTTAGTCATGTCTGTGAATGTCAGAGTTTTACAATGCCTCATGGGATGTGTAGTTTCGCAACAGCTGGAGGGCCGTAGTTTGAGGATCCCTGCCCTAGACGAAACCTCATCTTGCTGCCCCTCGCTCCACCCTTGACCTCACCCCTTTTCCTCTGTCCATGTTTCCCCCAACCTTTTCAATGAAGCGCCCATCAAATGCATGCCACCACCACCCATCAAATGCAGCCTACCAGCGCCCATCAATGCAGCCTCACCAGCGCCCTTCAATGCAACCTCACCAGAGCCCATCAAATGCAGCCTCACCAGTACCCATCAAATTCAGCCTCACCAGCGCCCATCAATGCAGCCTTCCCAGCACCCAATAAGGCAGCCTACCAGCCCCCATCAAATGCAGCCTCCCCAGCACCCAATAAGGCAGCCTACCAGCGCCCATCAAATACAGCCTCACCAGCACCCATCAAATGCAGCATCACCAGCACCCCTCAAATGCAGCCTACCAGTGCCCATCAATGCAGCCTACCAGCGCCCATCAAATGTAGCCTCACCAGCTCCCATCAAATGCAGCCCAACAGTGCCCTTCAATGAATGTTTGCTTGCTTCCATTCAATTGGGAGTCAAGACACAGACACAGTCCTCTGCCATTGCTGCGCCTCTGACACTATGTGCAAATGGAGGGGAGGCTGCCTGCTGATGCTAAGACTTAGTTGCTTGCTGCAGAAAGAAGAGAGTAGGAACACCAGTGGCCAGGCACTCTAGGCAGCAGGGCACCCTAAGCGGCTGCCTAGTTTGCCTAGTGGTAGCACCGGCCCTGTACACGATACAAATTTATTTTACCACAGTTACAGGAAAGAAATTTGCACGATTCCCCCAGCAACACAGACATTGTTGTCAGGGGAATCAGCACTTACCTTCTCCTGTCGAGGGAGCGGGGGCGGGCAGGGGAAGCCCTCCCCGCCTGGAAAAGACAATGATTATTGCTAGCGTCTGTAGCAGTTGCTAGCAATAATTGCAAGAAAATTGGGCAGGCTGATTGATTAAATGACTCGATCAATCAATTTGGTACATTCAGCCTGCCCATTAATGGTTCGAATCAACCTGAACCGGGCAAGATTCAAATAGTTTATGGGCAGCCTTACAGCCACCGCACCACACAACACCCACCCACATGCAGTTCAGATTCCAGTCCCAAGGAGCAGGGGGCATAAAATGGGACAGACTATTGGGCAACCGTAGATACCAACCTGTAACGTTTTACTACAAGTGGTCCAGTGACCTCTTTAACCGCTTCCCGACCAACCGTCACAGTTATACCGTGGCAGGTTGGCTCCCCTGCGCAAGCTGTCTTAGCTATATGTCAGCTCGCAGGGTCAGGATACCAGGTGTGCGCCCACTGCACAGCATGGGTGCTGATGCTTGTCGCCGATGGCCACGAGCGATCGTGTGCAGGAGAGACAGAACAGAGATGAGTGTATGTAAACACACACTTCCCTGTTCTGTTCTGTTCTGAGAGGAGTAACTGATCGTGTGTTCCTATTAGCTAGGAACCACGATCCATTACTTCCTGTATTCAGTCCCCTCCCCTTTCAGTTAGAATCACCTCCCAGGGAACACAATTAACCCTTTGATTGCCCCCTAGTGTTAACCCCTTCACTGCCAGTGACATTTTCACAGTAATCAATGCAATTTTATAGCACTGATCGCTGTATTAATGCCAATGGTCCCAAAAATGTGTCAAAATTGTCCAATGTGTCCGCCATAATGTTGCAGTCATGATACAAAATCGCAGATCGCTGCCATTACTAGTAAAAAGATAATAATAATAAAAATTCCATAAATCTATCCCCTATTTTGTAGATGGGATGGAACTTTTGCGCAAACCAATCAAAATACGCCTTTATATATGTAAAAGAATACGTGTCGGCCTAAACTGAGGAAAAAAATAGTTTTTTATATATATTTTTGGGGGATATTTATTATAGCAAAAAGTAAAAAATAATGTTTTTTTTTTTCAAAATAGTCGCTCTTTTTTTGTTTATAGTGCAAAAAATAAAAACCGCAGAGGCGATCAAATACCATCAAAAGAAAGCTCTATTTGTGGGGAAAAAAGCATGTCAATTTTGTTTGGGTGCCACGTCGCACGACCACGCAATTGTCAGTGAAAGCGACACAGTGCCGAATCGCAAAAAAGTGCTCTGGTCAGGAAGGGGGTAAAATCTTCCGGGGCTGAAGTGGTTAAAGCATGATGGAATTTCCTTTTGCGAGATAAAAGAATTAAAGAAATACACTTGAGTATGCAAACCATGGTTCACAGTTCCTTGTTTTTTTGGGGGTTTTTTTGGGTGGGTTTTATGCAAAGATTGACCGGGCCTTCCAGACATATAAATATGACATTAATTCCACACTTTACAAAATGGTATTTTTTATTTATTTAAATTTTTTTTGAGGATTGTCACAACATTAATGCCACTAGCATTGTCATGGCATTTGGCTTTTGCTTTTTTTTTTTTTGCTGCTGTTGCTGGTTTAGAAAGGATTAGCAAAAAAAAAAAGATTAATCTAAGGCGGCTTTTGCTGACAGCGTTACCTCCGATCGGATAATCATTTATTTTACTAAATTACTTTTTTTTTTTCCTAAGCCAGGTAATTTCTGATAAACATGCAGCATTCCCATTTAACAGGCCCATTACTCTTCGCCCATCTCCCGGCCCCTCCCGCGTTGACCCGATGACGTGCACAACACGGTTCTAAACTGGCTGGTGCTTAGAGGGGTTTCGTACGCTGAATCTCCGTGGCTTTTTTTTGGCTTCTGAATTGTCATAGATCGTTCAAAATTAAAGCAGCCATTCGCTTTGCCAGCAACATATTGACAGCAAGGCACAGTTGTCAATATTCTAATATGGTTTCTGGGAATTTCACTGTCACTTCATAAGAGGTGTAGAACTATTATCCCGGAGTCCCCTGAATCAGGGGCGGACTGACCATTGGGCCACTCGGGCACTGCCTCAGGGCCCCCGTGCCACTAGGGGGCCCCATCAGGGTTGCCAGTCTCAGCAAAACCAGGGATAGTATGTAAAAATCTGTGTTTTTTTTTTACATCTGTCTCTGAAATGTCCCTTACCGACATCCTTTTAGTCTAAAAATTCTTAGATTATAGCTACCCCACCTCTCCACTACCTTCTCAGCCAATAGAAACATGTCTGTGTATACCGTGTGATTGTATACTGTGTGCGTGTGTATAATGTGTGGCCCCATCAGGTCTGATTGCCTGAGGGCCCCATAATCTCCTATTGCCCGGGGGCCCCATGAGTTGTCAGTCCGGCCCTGCCCTGAATGATGGGCTATTGATCAGGTGGCCCTTCTAAAACCCTTCGCAGATGCACCTTATGCCGCGTACACACGGGCAGACTGTATGGCGTACTTAGTCCGTCTAAACACATTTCAGCGGACAATCCGCTCGTGTGTGGGCTTCAGCGGACTTTTTCAGCGTGCAGTCCGGCGTACTAAGTATTTCGGATTTTCCGTAATTCTGTCCGTCATACTTTGGTTTCAGCGGACAATACGGTCGTCAGTGTGCTAGTTGGACGGACTAAGAATGGCGCATGCCCAGAAAGGATTTACACGGCGGAAAGGTGCATTGCTGTGTATTGGACTTCCTATTTATAGTCCCGTCGTACATGCTGTACACGTCATCGCGCAAGCTTTCGTCGGACTGTTTGGGTATCCGTGTGTGGTCAAGTCCGTTCAGTGGAAAGTATGACTTAGTACGCCATACAATCCGCTCGTGTGTACGCGACATTAGATCAGTGATTCTCAACCAGGGTTCCTCCAGAGGTTGCTAGGGGTTCCTTCAGCATTGGCCAATTTTTGCCTCTCAGATAAGTTCCCACCGACACCATTGATCTTTTTAGCTATCTGTAAAGAGGTAATTCTTCCCAATGACCACAAGTGTAAGGACCATTCTTCGCAATGACCACAAATGTAAGGACAATTCTTCCCAATGACCACAAGTGTAAGGACCATTCTTCCCACTGACCATCACACTAATGTATCATGAGTTGTAGATTTCTAATTTTTAGCAGGGGTTCCCCGAGACTGAAGAACTATTTCAAGGGTTCCTCCATGTTGAAAAGGTTGAGAAAGGCTGCCTTAGATAATGGGAAATATCTGCAGAAAGATAAGTAGTAGGATGCCTCTAAATGGATCACTTTAATCCAGTGGTTCTCCACCTCAGTCCTCAAGTACCCCCAACAGGCCATGTTTTGGGAATTTCTCTTGCGCCGCGTACACAAGATCGAAATTCTCATCATAGCTTTTTCCGACGGAATTGCGCTCAAAACTTGGCTTGCATACACACGGTCACACAAAAGTTCACTGAACTTTCGACCATCAAGAACGCGGTGACGTACAACACTACGACGAGCCGAGAAAAATTAAGTTCAATGCTTCCGAACATGCGAATAGGAATTTTGCACGTCGGAATTGCTACAGACGATCGGAATTTCCGATAGAAAGTTTTTTCGTCGGAAAAATTGAGAACCTGCTCTCAGACTTTTGCTGGTGGGAATTCAACCTGCAAAATTCCGAAGGAGCATATATACACGGTCGCATTTTTCGAGGAAAAGCTCTCATCGGTCGTTTGCTGGTCGAATTTCCGATCGTGTGCACACGTAATTAGCTGACCAAAATACCAAGCCATTGACTCTGATATAACCGCTTCAGCCCTGGAAGATTTTACACCCCTTCCTGATTAGAGCACTTTTTGCTATTCGGCACTGCATCACTTTAACTGACGATTGTGCGGTTGTGCAAACAAAACTGGCATCCTTTTTTTCCCCCACAAATAGAGCTTTCTTTTGGTGGCATTTGATCACCCTGCGGTTTTTATTTTCAAACATAAACAATATAAACAAAAAAAAAGGCCGACAATTTTGGGTAAAAAAAGCAATATTTTTAACTTTTTTCTATAATAAATACCCCCCCAAAAATATATATATAAAAAAAAGATTTTTTTCCTCAGTTTAGGTCGATATGTATTCAATATTCTACATATTTTTGGGTCAAAAAAATTGCAATAAGCGTATATTGATTGGTTTGCGCAAAACTTATAGCGTCTACAAAATTGGGGATAGATTTATGGCATTTTTATTATTCTTTTTTTTTTTACTAGTAATGATGGCGATCTGCTATTTTTATCATGACTGTGACATTATGGCGGACACATCGGACACTTTTGACACTATTTTGGGACCATTGTCATTTATACAGTAATCAGTGATATAAAAATGCACTGGTTAATGTGTAAATGATACTGGCAGAGAAGGGGTTAAACACTAGGGGGTGATGAAGGGGTTACGTGTGTCCTAAGGAGTTACTCTAACTGTGGGGGGGGCTACCATTGACATGACAGCGATCACTGCTTCCGATGACAGGGAGCTGTGATCTCTGCCATGTCACTAGGCAGAACAGGGAAATGGCTTGTTTACATAGGCATCTCCCTGTTCTTCTGCTCCCTGACACGATCGCGGGCATCCGGCAGACATTGAGTCCGCGGGACCCATGGTCATGGATCACGTAGCGGGCGCATGAACCCACAATACCACATCTTAAGGGGGACATACATGTATGCCATTTTGCCCACCTGTGCCATTCTGCTGATGTATATCGTTGTGCGGTGTTTGGTAAGGGGTTAATCCAGTGGTTCTCAACCTCAGTCCTCAAGTACCCCTAACAGGCCGTGTTTTGGGAATTTCTCTAATGCCGCGTCCACACGATCGGACTTTCCGGAAGACTTGGTCCGGCGGACCGGAATCCGTCGGACAATTCGATCGTGTGTGGGCTCCAGCGGACTTTTTTTTTCCCCAAAAGTCTGACGGACCTAGAAATAAAACATGTTTCAAATCTATCAGGCAGACTCAAGTCCGATAGACTAAAAATCGGGACAACCGATTATCTGTGTGCTGGTCCGATGGACCAAATACGACGCAAGGGCAGCTATTGGCTACTGGCTATTGAACTTCCTTGCTTAGTCCCGTTTACGTCATCATGTTAAAAACGAACAGACTTTCTAACGGACTTAGTCCGGTCATGTGTGGCCAAGTCCGTTTCGTTCAGAAAGTCTGTCGGACCTCCGCCGAAAGTCCGTCAGGAAGACCGTCTGACCAAGTCTGTCAAAAAGTCCAGTCGTGTGTACGTGGCATTAGGTAAAATAGCTGTCCAAAATAACACGCCATTGACTTCTAAATTTAAACCACCTGTGCAAGATAAAAGTAACCCTGAAAACATGGCCTGTTAGGGGTACTTGAATACTTAGGTTGAAAGCCACTGCTTTAATCCATGTGATGCCAGCACCGTTCTTGGTCAGAGAGCCTCTACCACGGTTATTGGCCATTTGAGTGGTTTACAAGAATGTAACCTGGTGCTCTGGGTCTGGCACATGAAGGCAGGCATCTTATTAAATTCATTTGTGGGAGCAGATACACTATATCACCAAAAGTATAACTTTAATGACATCCCTGTCTTAGTTTCCCTTCTGGGAAGGCTGTCCACAAGGTTTAGGAGTGTGTCTATGGGAATGTTTGACCATTCTTCCAGATGCGCATTTGTGAGGTCAGGCACTGATGTTGGATGAGTCTTTAATTCATCACAAAGGTGTTGAGGTCAGGACCAGGTGCAAACCAGTCAAGTTCCTTCACCCAAAACTCGATCATTCAGGTCTTTATTGTTTGTGCACTGGTGCGCAGTCACGTTGGAACAGGAAGAGGCCATCCCCAAACTGTCCTCACAAAGTTGGGAACATGAAATTGTCCAAAATGTCTTGGTATGCTGACGCCTTAAGAGTTCCCTTCACTGGAACTAAGGGGCCAAGCCCAACCCCTGCAAACCAACCCCCCACACCATAATCCCCCCCTCCACCAAATGATTTCCCTTCCACCAGTCACCTGGTGGCTTGGGTCTGACACATAGAATCAAGTACCTAATTAAATCTAATTGTGGGCGCAAATGCTCCTTATCCATGATTCAATGGCTCACTAGAAGAGTCAGATGTTTCTTTTTATAAAGGAACAGCATCTCGAAACCTTGTTATTTGGCCATTATACAAGAAGCCTGCCACTTACCACTAGAAGAGAAGTAGGTACCAGTCCCTGGGTCCTTCTAATTGGTGCTAGCACTGGTTCATGTGATAAAGCCTCCACCACTGGTTCTGTAACCGATTACCTGAAGGGGTTCAAAGGACAGTCACCAGGTGCTGTGGGTCTGGCACATGGAGTCAGGCACCTAATTAAACCCATTTGTGGGTTGCAGGAGGGACAGAAGTGTCCCTTTTAATGGATAAGCAGCTCTGATCCTTCCACTTTGGTCATTATGCAAGAAGGCTGTCATTCACTACTAGAGGATTAATAGGCAGCAGTCACTGAATCCTTCTAGTCAACATGTGCTAGTACTGGCCTACTGGCCTCCGCTGGTTGTATCTGTTACAATTCAACCCAAATGGGTTCAAGGGACAAGGGACAGTCATCTGGGGGTAATTAAACCCTCAGTGTACCCCTAATACGGCATTTTGTATTGCCATATCTTAACTTCTTGCCACCCATGTAATGCATATGTGCGGTGGCAAAGTGGTAAGCTTTAACACCCAAATGCCACACATTCATGGGTGTCCATGACCCAAATGCCATGCATTCATGGGTGTCCATGACCCAAATGCCACGCATTCATGGGTGTCCATGACCCAAATGCCATGCATTCATGGGTGTCCATGACCCAAATGCCACACATTCATGGGTGTCCATGACCCAAATGCCACGCATTCATGGGTGTCCATGACTCAAATGCCACGCATTCATGGGTGTCCATGACCCAAATGCCATGCATTCATGGGTGTCCATGACCCAAATGCCACGCATTCATGGGTGTCCATGACCCAAATGCCACACATTCATGGGTGTCCATGAGTGGCAGAGATTTCTGCGCTGAGAGCATGCTCAGACAGTCTGTTCTAATGGTTGGACACTAGTGGGACTGGTTCCTGATCATGTGACCACTGTGAAAACCAATCACAGTGGTCACATGATTGGACAACCCTTCCTGCCCCCACCCCCAGGTATAAAGACCCTATTAAAGGGATGTCTGGGTTTTGTGGGAAGGGATGGAAAATGTATGTGCGCCCTGCTGCAGCTGTTGTAGGGGACATATCTGGCTTGAAAGAATAGATTATCTTTTATGACTTAGAAGAACATCTTATATCTATAGATCTAGAAAATACCCAGAGGCTAACAAACGTTTACATAATCGTATTCTGAAATACTGCTGGCATAAGCATCTCAAATAGATCTTTATATTATCTTTTCATGTTGTCCTGCACAGCAAAAATAAGACAGAGAATGGGGATTTATGCCCCGTCGCTATTGCCCAAGGCTGGCAATCTAACACATTTCAGGCACTGGGGCATAAGAGGGAGTTACTTAGGTAGATTATTGGAAAAAATAGCATTTGATTTATATATATATATATATATATATATATATATATATATATATATATATAATTTTTTTTTTTTTTTTTTTTTTTTACACAGTTCCAGCATTTGCTGTATGACATTACCTGCTTGCTGATTCCTTAGCATTGCATTATAGCTGCTTTCATATTTGTTCCGAGGTCATTATAAAAGGATACTCCTTATGGCCAATTTTATATAAGGACTCGTTTGTAGCGTTTGTTAACTCCTGTAGTGTGACTTCCCAAATATTAACCCAGATGTGTCCCAGATCTAGCTTCCAGCCCTGTTTGCACCTCAATGGAAACCTAGTCATGAATTTGGAAGATCCAACTTCCAGCAAAATAAATTTGGTCCAGTCAGATGGTCTCATCTACATCAGCTCTGATTATAGGGAGATCGGTGAAGCCCTAGAAATGTTGGCCATTAATTGATACCATTGTGACCAAAAAAACAAACTAAACATCCATTCACATTCATGGTACATTTGTCTCTATGGCCATTGCTCCAAAGACCTACCTTGGCCCATCTGTATTTAGACAGCTGCCATTGGTATTGGTATTTGGATAGCTGCCTCCATCCTAAAATCCAACACCCATCTACATTTGGGTCCACATTTGAACAAAACGACTTGCAGTTCCCTTTGGATCTAACTGTGAAAGGTTGCTATGTGTTGGCAGGGCCAGAGCCAAATTTAGAAATCCCATTTCAGACAAAAGTAAATTTGGCCCAGTTATCTACCAGAGATGTTCCTATCTACACCAGGCCTGAGTTAGGTTGGATTGGAAGCACCCTCAAAACATTGGCCTTATTGATACCATTATGACCAAAAAAAAAAAAACAATCTTCACATTCATGGTACTGTTGTCTTTCTATTTTTCTTTGGCCATTGCTCCAAAGACCTACCTTGACCCCTAGGTATTGGTAATTCTAGTGCTGGCCTTGGTATTTGGAGATCTGCCTCCATCTTAAAATTACAAGACCTGTGACAGAACCGCTTGTGCACCCCGATTAGGTGCCTCCTGCCCTCCAAACTGTTCGGAGCAGGCCGAGAGCTAATATCAGCCCTTTTTACCCCAATCATCATACACAAACAACATGTGGGAATAGAACCAAAGGGATGACTGTTTATTGAAATGAAATACAGGTTTTTATACAGTGGTACAAGTAGATCAGTCACCACATAAACAATAAAACCAAATATTTACCAAAAATGTCACACAATGGTTTAGATCAGTAGTTCTACGCGTCAGGCTCTGCCACAAGGTTTTCAATCTCAGTCAAGTACCCCCAATGGGCCACGTTTTCAGGTTTTCCTTTACTTTGCACAGCTGCTTTAGATCAATATAAACAAAGTGGTACCGATAAGAGCTATTTTCTCTAAGGGAAGTTCCCAAAAAATGTACCTTTGGGGGTACCTGAGGACTGAGGTTGAGAACCACTGTGTCATGTACCTTTTGGCAGAGCCTGACGTGTAGAGGGAGACCTCTTGTACAGCCCTGGCTCAAGGGCCACTGAGTTGTTACAGTGGCCGTGAGAGCGTGGTGAGATAAGAGCGCCTGCAAGGTCTTCCGTTGGTCACAGAGGTGTGTGGCATGTGCCTCACCAGAGCTGGGTTGGATGGTTGGAGCAGCGGATGGCGGCAGGCACAGTAGATGCAGACACGCAGCAGATGGAGGACCGGTGTCACCAGACACCGTACAGACAGAAAACTGGATGCAGAGTCAGAAAAGCTAGGTCAGCAACAGATGATCAGAGACGAGCATAAACAGCAGGCATAGAACGGTCAATGTGCAGGCAGAGGTTGGCAACTGGATATCTGGCAGATGAAAGATATAACAAAGTCATAAGGCAAGCCGAGGTCAGGACAGGTGGAGTGCAAGCGTGGTCAGGATACGCTGGGTCAAACATGGGGATCACACAGAGATCACAGGAACAGGTATACAGGTAAATCTGCAGATCAGACAGAAAAGCACTAGTGCAGCTGCTGCCCTGATATAGGCTATTTGGAGCCAGCCATAATGGCTAACATGTTTGCGCATGCGCAAGCACATCTGCACATGCGTTTTCACCCTTGAAAGGGGAACTTCACTTCGGCTGTGCTATGGCCATCATGTCCCTGACACACTGGTTTAGATAAAGAGATAAAGCTGGAACAAAGTTAATCCCATTATAGATACCTCCAAGAGTTAGCCAAGTTAGAAAACCAATAGAAACAATAGGTGACACAATTAACTTGTTCAAATGTTTTATTGAAAATATTGCAGTATACAAGTCAAAACACATGACAAAAGATAACGTTAAATGCAATTCTGATCAATAAGTTTGTATAACAAACAATTAACTTAATTACTTAATTACTTAAAACACTTAATAAACAGACTGTAGCAGGAGAACCCCCCCCCCCCCCCCCCCAGAACCAGGTTGCTTTGAGCTGATTAAATTAACACCTGCTCTAAATCTCACAAAGTAGTCATTGCTGTTTTGGACCTAGAGACCCCAAATATGCATCTGAGTCCTCAGTTCCCAGAGTCTGCGTGTTTTGGGGAGACGTGGACTTGAACCTGAAGCAAGACCACTCCAAGGGTCACCCAGGCACACTCACCTTTCAAAAAGTAGTGTTCCCTTAAAAGCCAAAGCCCATAGTCAGACTAGCCAAAAAGCTAGCCTTCAGTCCCACCCAAAAACCCCTGTCCTGGTTGGGTCTATCACAACACCTACATCACAACACCTACCTACCATCTACACTGGGGTCCAGGGCTCCACCAACACTTACTCCTCTATAACGGGTCTCTTCGGCATTGGCAGCTGAATTGTATCTTCCTTGAAAGCTTGCCTTTTTTTTTGTTCTGTGACGATTTGCTGTGCCAGTGTTGGAACCATTTTATGTGTTTTAGAGTAAAAATACACTTCCCCCTCCACCTCTACCCCCCCCCCCCCCTGCTCTGTGATTTAAATGAGCGTCAAAGCGTCAATGTGTCTCCTTAGGAAGGCGTTCTCATTAGGTTGCACCCCGCTAAGTGTTAAACACTTAATTCACATGTAGATTAATTAAGATTAATTCATATCCTGGCCAGATGCACTGAGAATGCTCATTGAAGTTTAGGGAGCTTTTATGTGTCTGTTTATTTTATTTTAGCAGAAAAAAAAAGAAAAAAAATATTTGGGACTTCAAAGCTGAACACAGTGCCAAGAAAAATGTTACCAAATAGGCTTGTGTATTCTTCTTGTGTATTCTACTTGTGTATTCTTCTTGTGTATTCTTCTTGTGTATTCTTCTTGTGTATTCTTCCTTAAATCTTGGTGAGCTTTGCGTATTTCCTCCAGATCTGTGCAGTGCTCCAGTGAGACATTGGCTGTAATGAGGTGGGCACACACCTCCATATTTGGTGGGAATGCCACACAGTAAAATACTTCTGGTAAGAGATCTTCATGATCCTATCAAAACTTTTTGATACGCCCTTATGCCGCGTACACACGATTGGAATTCTTGTCGGAAACAGCTCTGATGGTTTTCCCGACTGAATTCCGACGGAATTCGGCTCAAGCTTGTCTTGCCTACACACGGTCACATAAAATTCCGATCGTTTATAACGTGATGATGTACAACACGTATGACGGGACTAGGAAAAGGGAGTTCAATAGCCAGTAGCCAATAGCTTCTGTCTCGTAGTTGAGTCTGAGCATGCGTGATTTTTGGCGTGTCGGAATTGCATACACACGATCGGAATTACCGAAAATTGAGAACATGCTATCAATTTTTGGCTGGCGGAAATTCGGACAACTAAATTCCGATGGAGCATACACACGGTCGCATTTTCCGATGAAAAGCTCTCATCGGTCTTTTTTTGGCCGGAATTCCGATCGTGTGTACGCGGCATTACTGCCAGACCCAACTGTGGCTCTCCTAAAAAAAACAAACCCATGGCTTTGACACGCCACCAATTTAAACTTCTGCTTCCCATCACTACTGCGGCCAAACAGATCGTTGCTAAGGCCTGGAAGTCCCCTTCCCTGAGTATACTCGTGGCAAAAATTAGAATTACCCAAGCAATGATTCACGCCAAGCTGGAAACTGCCCATCACTGCCCAAATATGGTCAATGGCAATATATGGGCAATAATGTCACCACTACCCAGGCCCTTCCCTTAAATAGGTAATAGCAGCTCGAGGACCTGTCATTTTGCTACTGGTGATTGGCCTTGTGCATTGGATCATCAGGTGTTTTTTTTTTTCCAGCTAGTCAAGTGATTGGATTTACAATGAGGAACATTTTTGGGGATTTTTTTTAAACAAAGGGCTTGTTATTAAAAGGGACTTCTAGATTCCAAAAAGCCTCCTGTCTGCAGACCCCCACTACCACTGGCCATGGTTATGGGAAAGAGGCCCTTGTCCTCATCAACATGGGAATAAGATGCTTTACCGGTGGGGGGGGGGGGGGTCCTGGTCCTATAATGAGCCCCAAAAGAAACATATAATGAGCAAATATTGGGATGTCATTACTCATTACTACTGACCTCTGCTTTTTAAAATTCTACTGGCCTGGCTGTCATGCTGATCCAATGACTTCAATTATACAACCTGTCAAGTAGATGGGGTCACTCTGCAAGCTCCCCGCAACCACATGTTGCGCCACACTATTTTGGGGTTCAAGGGGTTAAAGGCGGTCGAGAGGAGGCGATATAACACCTCTTCACCACCTGTCACTTGCTCTCTAAAGAGCAATCCAAAAACGGAGTGTGACCGAGCCCTAAAGGCCAATTGTGGTACATTACCACACATGTGCATTGACACACATTATACTATTTTGTTACCTAAAAGAGCTTCTGAAGACTCAACATTTTTTATCCTAATGCATTCTGTGCCTTAATGTAAAAAATGTCCCAGAACTTGCATCCCCCCCCCATACTTACCTGAGTCCTTACCTGTGCAAAACCATTACACAGAGTAGGTAAGTATAACATATTTGTTATCCCTCCCCCCCCAAAAAAAAACAACCCTTTACAAAAGCTTTAAAGTGATATTAACCACTTCCTGCCCAAAGACGTCATATGATGTCTTTGACTTTCAGTGGGAATATCTGAGTGATGCCTGCAGCTACAGACATCATTCAGATATTGTTGTTTTTAGCCATCGATTATGTGTACCATAAGACCTCTTTCACACTTAGGGCGTTTTGCAGGCGCTATAGCGTTAGAAATAGCACCTGCAGTCCACCCTTAAACTGCTGCTCCATTGTTTCCAGTGTGAAAGCCTGAGGGCTTTCACACTGGAGCGGTGCGCTGGCAGGATGTCAGGAAAAGTCCTGCCAGCAGCTTCTTTGGAGCGCTGCTCCCCATTGAAATCAATGGGGCAGCGCTGCAATACCGCCAGCAAAACGCCGCTATTGCAGCGTATTGTGGGCGGATTTAACACTTTCTCGGCCACTAGCAGGGGTAAAAGCTAGCGGCCAAAATTTGGTGCAAATCTGACGGTAAAACGCAGCTTGGTGTGAAAGCCGTCTTAGCCCTTGTACACACGGTCGGAGATTCCGACAACCAAATCCGTCGGATTTTGTCCGACGGATTTTGTCCGAAACTGTTGCATACACACGGTCGGACAAAGTTTTCGGAAAATCCGACGTGATGACGTTATTTCGTTACGACGGGACTACGTTCAGGCTAGTAGCCAATAGCTTTGGTGTAGGAATTTGATCTACACATGATCGGACTATGTCCGATCGGAGCATTTTGTCTGAAAATTTTACCAACAAGTTGGAAAACTTCCAAAAATCCCCCCCATCCCCTGCCACCATCCGATGCTTCTCCGGGATCTTCCGTGTCATCGGGGACCCAGAGAAAGAATTGGCCACCACCGAATGACGACCATAGAGATTTCCGGTGACCAGATGGTCACCAGTCATCTCTATGACCGTCAGTTCCCGGGAGCATGTAAACAAAGCCGCGATCCCAACTGGTAAGCATGAGATCATGGATTTTTTTCCCTGATCTCATGCTTTCCAGCCTGGAGGAGAGATGTGGGTTCTCATTGACCCCGCATTTTCTCCATAAAGAGGACCTGTCACAAATGATTCCTATTACAAGAGTTGTTTACATTCCTTGTAATAGGAATACAAGTGATTAAAATTTTTTTAAAAGAAAGTGTAAAAAAATAAATAAAAAGTATAATAAAAAATAAAATAAAAATTAATAATTTAAAACGCCCACGCTCAGAAGCAAGCACACGTATACGTATTTCCCACATAAGTAATTGCTGTTCAAACCACACAAGTGAGGTATCACCACGTGCATTCGAGTTTGAGCAACAATTTTAGCACTAGGCCTTCTCTGTAACTATACAAATGTAACCTCTAAAACATTTTAAAACATTGCCTATGGAGATTTTTAAGTACCGAAGTTTGGTGTCATTCCATGAGTGTGCGCAATTTTAATGACATGGTGGGTATCTATTTACTCGACGTAACATCATCTTTCACATTATACAAAATAATTGGGCTAGCTTTACTGTTTTACTATTTTTTAAATCATGAAACTGTTTTTTTTTTTTTCAAAAAAAAAACGCATTTGAAAATTGTTGGCGAATACCGTGTGAGATAAAAAGTTGCAACAACCGCCATTTTATTCCCTAGGGTGTCTGCAAAAAAAAAAATGATATAATGTTTGGGGGTTCTGAGTAATTTTCTAGCAAAAAAAAAAAAAGATTTTTACATGTAGGAGATGAGTGCCAGAATAGGCCCGGTATGGAAGTGGTTAAAGTCTTGTTTTTTTGTTTTAATAAAAAGCAAATATGTTACTTACCTGCTCTGTGAAGTGGTTTTGCACAGAGCAGCCCAGAGCCTCCTCTTCTCAGGTCCCTCGCCGTCCCTCCTGGCCCCTCCCTCCTGCCGAGTGCTCCCAGAGCAAGCAGCTTGCTATGGGGGCACCTGAACCGAGCCGCTGATCTGTGTGTCTATTTAGACACAGAGCCATGGCTCAGGCCCCACCCCATCTCTCTCCTCATTGGCTCACTGACTTTGACAGCAGCGGAAGCCAATAGCGCCCACTGCTGTGTTTCAGCCAATCAGTAGGTAGAGATTCCCAGACAGCTGAGGCTCTCATGCAACATCACTGGATTGAGATGGGGCTCAGGTAAGTATTAGGGGGGCTGAGGCTACTGCACACAGAAGGTTTTTTTTTTTTTTTTTATACATGGAACCACAATGCTGAAACTTTACAATTACAAAAACTATACACCATAGAAATGCCTGTAGAACTTTGAGTTTGCTTGAGAGCTCATCCGTTCCACCAGTTCTTATTTCCAACCCATGTCACTTCTGGTTTTGTTGTGTAATCATTTTTATTATAATTTTAATTACAGGGTCTGCTCACCCATTATTCCCAACAGTTCAGAAATCATATATTTGTGTCAATGATGCAATAAACAAGATACATCTAACACACAGACAGAGGAGACAGCTTTATTACAGATAGGATGAATGATGGCGCATCTAGTAATTAATAATAACAGAAAAATCTGAGAATTATTACTCTGCTTTGTGTGCTAACAGATGGAGTGTTTTGTTTCCAGAGAGCCGGATTAGGACTCCCAAACTGTTGGAAGTTATTGTCCGTGTGCACAGAAATACAATTGCGTGATGATCATGTCCCGCATTCTGATCATGGCGGAGGTAGAGAGACCTGCAGAGAATAATAGAATTGTATTATAATTCCATCTTTTATAGAAGAACACTCAACGTGTAATGTAAACCCCGACAATGAACATCTGTCATCCCCAACCTTCTGTTCTGTTAACAATGCCATTGAAATTACCCGCTGATCCTGCAACAAGTGCTGTCCTTAGGTCGGGCAGTCTTATCTTCCTGCCCAGGTTACCTGTGTGAGCTACAGAACACCACCCATGTTATAGAGAAGAGGAGATAAAGAGGTGTTCAATGGTTCTGACAGTACTTCCTTTCCAAGAGTGATAATGCCCTTGACAAGTTCAAATTGCCACACTGTAAAGCGGAGCATCGCAAGCATGGCAATCTTAACTCACCCATTCAGCTGCCATGTAAATTTGGACTTGGGTGGTCAGGAGGCAGTAAAAACAGGGGACTGATCCCTCTGCCAACAGTGTAAACTAAGTCTTAGTGGTTGTTTTGAGACATTCTCATTCAAGGTCCCAAGGAACCCTAGAGTTCCTCCAGAGGTTGCTAGGGGTTCTCATCCAAGGTTCTATGGAAACTCCAGAGGTTGCTTGGAGTTGTCTTTCAAGGTTTTATAGAACCGTAGAGTTCCTACAGACGTTTCTAGGTAGTCTGTCCAGATTGCATAGAACCGTACAGGTTCCTACTGAGGTTGCTGGGGATTATTATTCAAGGTTCTATGGAACCCTAAGGTTCCTCCACCGGCTGCTTGGAGTTGTCATCCAAGGCTCTATGGAACCATAGATCTCCCCCAGAGGTTCCTAGGGGTTTTCAGACAAGGTTCTATGGAACCCTAGAGTTCCTTCAAACATTGCTACAGGTTCTTATCCAAGGTTCTATGGAACCCCAGGGTTCATTGAGAGGTTGCTCGCAGTTGTCATCCAAGGTTCTATCTAACCCTAGAGTTTCTAAAGAGGTTGATGGGGTTCTCATTCAAGGTTCTATTGAATCCTAGAGTTCCTTCAGATGTTACTAGAGGTTGTCATCAAAGGTTTTTTGGAACCCTATGACTCCTCCAGAGGTTGTTAGTGATTCTCACCCAAGGTTATTTGGAACTCTAGGATTCCTACAGAGGTGGCAAGGGGTTCTTATCCAAGGTTCTGTGGAACCCTAGGTTTCCTTCAGCGGTTGTTAGGGATTCACATCCAGGGTTCTATTGAACCCTAGGGTTCCTCCAGAGGTTGCTTGCCATTGTCATCCAAGGCTCTAGATTTCCTTAAGAGGTTCCTAAAGGTTCTCATCCAAGTCCAAGGTTCTTTGAAACCCTAGAGTTTCCCCAGATGTTGCTAGGAGTTGTCATCAAAGGTTCTATGGAACCATATAGTTCCTCTAGAAGTTGCTAGGGGTTTTCATCCAAGGTTCTATTGAACCCGAGGGTTCCTCCAGAGATTGCTAGGGGTTCTCATCCAAGGTTCTATGAAACCCTACGGTTCCTTCAGAGGTTGCTAGGGGTTGCTTAAGCTGTGGTTAATTGACCTCCCATCTGATTGTGCCTGCATAGCACCAACACCACTTGGCAGAGACTGTTGCATTACACCAAAGTTCTTTTTTAGCTGTCTGTAAGGGTGGCATTCTGACCACCATTATAATGGGCATTTTCCCAGTACCCTCTGACCCTCTTTGAATTGGTTTTAACAGGAGTTTTCTAAGACCTGAAAAAATGTCATGGGTTCCTCTGGGGTAAAAAGGCTGAAAAAGGCTGGTCTAAGGTGTGCACCTAGATATATGTTATTTTTATGTTTGTTGTCTTTATTTAAACTGCTGATAAGCAATCAAAATTGATAATTATATTTTCATAACCCCATAATAACCCCATAAGAGCCCATAGTGAAAATATTCAACAGCAACAGTGAATATTTACACCAGCCATTCAACCGAAAGTAGATTTAACGAACTTTGCTTCTTTCCGTCTATCACATCTCCAACAGATAAACATCAGTGCAAGCTTCTCCCGCTAACGCCACTGAAATGTAATCTGTTAAAAATATGGTTAATTAGCTTGGACAAATAATTGCTTTCAGATGACTTATGGATTTGCGGTGCTCCAAAAAAAGGTCACATCTCCTCAAATAGAGGCGCTAATGTGTCACTCCATAAATCGCTCCGCTCCCCGGAGGTTACCTTGCCAGGGTGGATTGCCGCGATCAGTAACAAACTATATCCACATAGCACGAGATCCATCACGCCTTCATTAAAAACTTATGAGAATCTCCTTCACCACTGTCTACAAAGGGTTGATATATTTCAAGCGAGATGGCATTACCCACATTGCGTATCCCTCAAGTGCCATCGCTAAGCTAGGCCTTGTATATTACTATGAGGTGTTGCATTGTCTGAAGAGCTAAGTACCATTATAAATCTGCCTTTATGGATGTAATGTTTGGAAAAGGGATTGTGTACCTGCGATGAACAACTTATTAAGGTATCCCAGTAGGATAGCAGAAAATGTTATGATCGCCATAAATATAATAAATACCCGGCATGTACAAAAAAAGAAAAAAATGTAAAACATTTCTTTTTTTTATTATAGTTTTTTTTTTGGGCATTCTAATTTTATTGGGCTTTAGTCATTTCTCTTGTGGGCATTCTTTTTATTTAACGTGTGACAAACTTACACAAAACTTTTAGCATTTGAATTATTTTTTAATTACCTCTTTATAATTTATAAATGTATAAATTATGTATATGTAATATATATATATATATATATATATGTGTATATGTATATATATATATATATATATATATATATATATATGTATGTATGTATGTATGTATGTATGTATGTATGTATGTATGTATGTATGTATGTATGTGTGTGTATATATATATATATATATATATATATATATATATATATATATATATATATATATATATTGTAATGTTCGGGTGATTACGGTAAGCACAATTGGTAGATGCACGTTTTAGTCTACATCAGGCAGGCGTTTTATGGTTAAGGGCCTGGTAGCCCACGTTTATTATAAGAAAACAAAATATTAGTTCATCCAGTAATCCCACGCAGGGGTTTAAATTCATTCAGCACACAAATGAACATACCAAGCCACCTGGCTCTCAATTGTCAACAGTTCCTCTGCTTGCTCCCAACAGGTTTGTCAACTCTTTCCAGCCCCCTGGACTCACCGACTTCCTTAGTCTTCCTGACTCTCAAGGTTGCCAGCCTTTCCCAGTCCCTTACACGGACTACAGTCTCCCACAGGGCAAACCACTCTTCAACCAGCAGCAAGCTGCTCACACTCCTCCACACTCCTACACCAACAGCCCTTCATTTATATGGCTTATATGCAGCTGGGCACACACCCTGCTCGTTAACAACAAGACCCAGACACAGGGCTGGAGATATGCAAACTCTGTGTCTGCGTCTCGTTTTCCTCCAATTTCATAGGGACAGAGCCTCGCTCTGTCACATATCCCCCCCCTTTGTTTCGATCCGGAGGGAGGAACACCAGCACCCATCATGATGGTTGGGACACCTCTGTGCTGGCTGTCAGCCACGTAGGCCCAACCCTTTTTCCGGGTGCGCTTCCCCCCTGGGTCTTAACAGGTTCCTATATTGTCCTATACTTAGCCTTCCTCTTCCTTTGGGGTCCCTGGGCTTATTCACTTTTCTTGGGGGAACTCTGCCTTCCTTGATCCTTGATCCCTCCTTTCAACTTACAAATACCCATTTTACCCTTCACCATCGGTATTTCTGGTTCAAAACAGTTTTTCTTGGTACCCACTGCAACCAAATCATTGTTTACAGAACGAACTCTTAACAGATCACAGCTTTCCAATTCAGTGTTTGTTAGAAGAAGACCTGAGGAGGGACTACATCTGACGGGACCATAGCACAGCTCCACCTCACCCGTTGTCCAACACTCCATGGGTACCTGTTCTAACAAACTACCCTGACCTAAGCATAAACCATTTTTTTCAGGTGTACACATTACATTGTTATGGCAACCAACATTAACACTTTCTCCCATAGTGTCTCCGGGCACCTTAACTTGTACCCCTGGGCCAGTGACAGAAAGCATCTCTGCTACTGCTGAGTCCATTCTGGGCCGTTCCTTCTCATGAGGCCTAGCGGGTAAGGCAGTATCTGCGCCCTCTACTGACCACTGCTCCGCCGCACCTCGGACCACACCAGCAGAGATGTTTCTAGTCACCGCATCAGACGGAGAGACCTCTGATATCTCAAGCAGTTCTCTCGCGTGCCTTCCATACCAATCAATAACTAGAAGTACGCTCACAGAGAATCTGGAGATCCTGTGCCAAATGGTTAACCATTGGTCCCACCAATTCCACTCTTGGTCAAGGTTTCCCAGCACTGCCTGTACCACCTGGCTCCACCCATTGGTGCTACGCAGCACCACCTGGTCCAACTGCGGTGGAGATACCCAAGTATACAGTAAGTTCATCTTTACCAACTCTAGCATTTCTAGTAAAGTTTCTGTCATCTCTAAACATCCCATGTCTAAACACCAGAACTTTCTAGGGTCTTCTACCCTGTCCAAGACATGGAGGGGCTCAGCGACTGCAGGTTGAGAAGGTGAGACATTTGAAGAGACCTCATCCTCCTTGGAGGTACTCATCATCACGGCCTGTTGCTCCCCTGGAGAGCTGTCAGACACATGTCTCACACTTATCCCTTCTGCACCAGTGTTGGTGAGCCTCTGCAGGTCATTATAAGTCACACTATCACTTTGATACTCCATATCATTTAGCTGTGGGGCTGTGGACAACACATCTGCGATGCCAGTGCCCTGAACTGTTTCTTCAGAGGGGAGGGCATCAACCTTTGCAGGGACCAGGACGCCCTCAACCACCGGCGGCTCTGCGATCCCCCTGTCTGGCATAGCAGTTGTGTCCACACCCTGGTTACTTAAGCTAGCCTTATCCAGCATGGCTAGCAATTGTTTGGCCCAGCTGTCCCAGTCCATTGTGGTTCCACCATGGGTGTTCCACAGCGTTGCATCACCTGCTGTAGAAAGCCGCACAGAAACATGGGATTCATTAGCTTTAACTGCACATTCCTCACTTCTATATACATCATTTTGTAACACCACACTTTTATCAACGTTGCATTGGGGTGATGCTTCATCACCTAAAGCTTGGTGCAGCACACCATTCTGAACACCTTTTTCTGGTGGCACTACAGACACATCCAGCTTTGTACACTCAGCTTTTGCAGGCTGAATTAACCCCTTGCCCACTGGGCTACACGTAGGGTTGTGGGGCTGCGCCCACACGCTTTCACTGTGTGAATTAGTCCCCCCTTGTTCCACCAGCATAGCACCAGAGCCATCCTGGACAGCCTCTGACTCCAACACATGGAGACCCCATGAGACTTCCATGAACAATCCTGTGCCTCTGCCTGTCATGGGAGATCTCCTACTCTCATCACTGGTAGTGAACACATTACCAACCTCACTCTCAGATATGACATTACAAGAAATACATGTTTCAATGTCATTACACTCATCACGTTTAGCAATAGTATCACTTTTGTTAGTACGATCATTAGCATTCTCATTACATGTAGACACAACTGCTGTTTTTGTGGGTTGTCTATGAGCCACCATAACCTCTGAGCAACTCTTCACAGCACCTGCTCTCTGTAAAGGGGCACTTTTGCCTATTTGGGCAGCTCCATAGCTGACCTGGGAAACTCTCTGCTCCAACACTGCAAGCTCCTTGGAAGTTTCCCTGGGCAACCCTGCAGCAGCTGTCACTAGGGAACATGGTACCAGCACTGTTTTGGTCACCCCTAGCTCAATTTTCTCAGCCATCTGCTGGATCATAGCAGGCATATGCAGAGTCCCCATGTCCTTTTCAGTCTTTAGCCCTGCGTCTAGTTGGGCTTTACGCTGCGCCTCCCCACTGCTCTGGGTAGCACAATGCAGAAAGTCTATGTCCATTTGTACCGCGGATCTCCCCACTGGACATACTCCCACTTCACTGGGTTCAGCATCATAAACTGAAACAGTCTTACCAGTTCCTGCAGCTGGTGTCATAGCCTTCACTTGAGTGCGTTGTCTCACTGGTGTGGTGTCTCCACAGGCTGACTCCCCCATGTGGCCATGGAGCAAAACTGCAGCCTTTCTGGACCCACTGACGCCCCCTGTAGGTAACACAAGATCCTTGTTGCTAGGGGTAACTGCAGACTTGCGCTCCAAAGCAGGTTGGCTATACCTCATGCAGGATTCAGGCTGATATACTCTTCTTTCTGGACTGACCCCTTTGCCTAAGTGGCCATGACAGAAAACCTTACGTTTCTCTGGATTTCCAATTCCTAGGACTTCCGGCGACACTTCTCCCATCCTGGAGCATTGCTGGCGGCCCATGATCCGATGGAACTCTCCTCTAAGAAGGATTTCCTCTTTAAACTTGCGATAGTCATCCTGGTCCCCATCCATCAAATGGTAAACCGACCGGAACTCTATCCGCAATAAGGTTTGCAGCAGTTTTGGCCACCGGTTCCTAGGCCATTTTCTCTTTACAGCAACTTTTTCAAATCTTACAAGGAAGTCTCCCACCTCCTCTGTAGGCAGCATGGGTTGCACATAGTCAGAGGCCAAGATCTCAGCCCCTTGCAGTGCACCCCACTCTTTGTGATTCCGCTTGAACCATTCATTCACTGTCTCACAAATCACTGGCCCCTTTTGACTGGCCCTACAAGGTGGAGACATCTTCCCAGGCCATGCTGAGCTCACATCCTCTTTAACTTGATTAAACATGAACTTCTTGCTTTTTGACTGCCTCATCCTTGCAATCACATGCACACAGCAGCTTGTAACAGTTCTCAGCAGAGAAAGAAAAAAAAAAAATCTGATGTTTGATTCTTCCTTCACAGGTACACAACCTGCATGCAACACAGTCCATCAAATAAACGTATACGCAATGCTGTTCGCCTGGCTGCCACACACAGCTAGCAGTAGTTCCTGATGCGACTCACCATGGAGCAAGGACCCGGATTCCACCGTCTACATGCCCGCATTCGAGCACCACTTGTAATGTTCGGGTGATTAAGCACAATTGGTAGATGCACGTTTTAGTCTACATCAGGCAGGCGGTTTATGGTTAAGGGCCTGGTAGCCCACGTTTATTATAAGAAAACAAAATATTAGTTCATCCAGTAATCCCACGCAGGGGTTTAAATTCATTCAGCACACAAATGAACATACCAAGCCACCTGGCTCTCAATTGTCAACAGTTCCTCTGCTTGCTCCCAACAGGTTTGTCAACTCTTTCCAGCCCCCTGGACTCACCGACTTCCTTAGTCTTCCTGACTCTCAAGGTTGCCAGCCTTTCCCAGTCCCTTACACGGACTACAGTCTCCCACAGGGCAAACCACTCTTCAACCAGCAGCAAGCTGTTCACACTCCTCCACCTTCCACACCAACAGCCCTTCATTTATATGGCTTATATGCAGCTGGGCACACACCCTGCTCGTTAACAACAAGACCCAGACACAGGGCTGGAGATATGCAAACTCTGTGTCTGCGTCTCGTTTTCCTCCAATTTCATAGGGACAGAGCCTCGCTCTGTCACAATATATATATATAGTATATATGTATACATTACATATACATAATTTATACATTTATAAATTATAAAGAGGTAATTAAAAAATAATTCACATGCTAAAAGTTTTGTGTAAGTTTGTATGTGTATACATATATATATATATATATATATATATATATATATATATATATATATATATATATATATATATATATATATATATATATATATACAGTATATATATATATATATATATATATATATATATATATATATATATATATATATTATTTCTTTAGTTGCTTCCTGGTTTCTGGCCTAGGCCAGAATGATGTCATGCATCCCAGCAGTCTTCATGGGAGGAGGGGCCTTTTTATCTGAGCACACACTCCTGCATGCATGCCTGAGCTAAGGAAATAAACACTATACGAATAATCTTCCCTAAGGCTGCTTTCACACTGGGGCGGTATTCAAGCGTTACAGCGCTAAAAATAGCGCCTGTGTAGCGCCTGAAAAAAACCGGCCCCTTTCACTCCAGTGTGAAAGCTGGAGGGCTTTCACACTGGAGCGGTGCGCTGGCAGGACGGTGAAAAAAGTCCTGCTAGCCGCATCTTTGGAGCGGTGAAGGAGCGGTGTATTCACTGCTCCTAAACCGCTCCTACCCATTGAAATCAATGGGACACCGCGGCAATACCGCCGGCAAAGCGCCGCTGCAGCGGCGCTTTGCGGGCGGGTTTAACCCTTTTTCGGCCGCTAGCGGGGGTTAAAACCACCCCGCTAGCGCCCGCAGACCGCCGCTAAAACAACGGTAAAGCACCGCTAAAAGTAGCGGCGCTTTACCGCCGACGCCGCTCCCGCCCCAGTGTGAAAGGGGTCTTACTCAAGATGGACGTGTCTAGAAACGCTAGGGGATTTTTTCTTTTTTTCGAAGTGATTTCTCAACAAAATGGAGACATGGATGGATAGGGGAGTTTATTTTAAATATTAAAAATGAATTAAATAGTATTTTCAGTTTGCCGTGTTCAAATACAGTTTAGTTCTGCTTTATGCAACAGTTTCAATAAGTGAAACTGAGAGTTTCCACTTCAAAGCATTTCTGTTTTCTATGGCGAAATGGGTAATTTCATGGCACAATCAGTGTTTGTTGAACTAGTTTCAGCAGTTTGGGCAATGTAATGTATAGCACGGCATTCATAGTGCCGTGGTTTGTGGTACATGGAATTCCAATGACTAAAGAAGATGCATGTGGTGGTCATAATTTTTTTTTCTTGGTGTTCTAATTATTGTAAATGTGTATATATATATATATATATATATATATATATATATATATATATAGTATCTCACAAAAGTACACCCCTCACATTTTTGTAAATATTTTCTTATATCTTCTCATGTGACAACACTGAAGAAATGACACTTGTCTACAATGTAAAGTAGTGAGTGTACAGCTTGTATAACAGTGTAAATTTGCTGTCCCCTCAAAATAACTCAACACTAATTATTAATCATTAATGTCTAAACCGCTGGCAACAAGATTGAGTACACCCCTAAGTGAAAATGTCCAAATTGGGCCCAATTAGCCATTTTCCCTCCCAGTTGTCATGTTACTCGTTAGTGTTACAAGGTCTCAGGTGTGAATGGGGAGCAGGTGTGTTAAATTTGGTGTTATCGCTCTCACTCTCTCATACTGGTCACTGGAAGTTCAACATGGCACCTCATGGCAAAGATTGATCTGAGGATCCGAAAAAAATTATTTTTGCTCTACATAAAGATGGCCTTGGCTATAAGAAGATTGCCAAGACCCTGAAACTGAGCTGCAGCACGGTGGCCAAGACCATACAGCGGTTTAACACGACAGGTTCCAACCAAAGAAGTTGAGTGTACGTGCTCATTATAATATCCAGAGGTTGTATTGTGGAAATAGATGTATGAGTGCTGCCAGTATTGCTGCAGAGGTTGGTGGGGGGGCCAGCCTGTCAGTGCTCAGACCATACGCCGCACACTGTATCAAATTGGCCTGCATGGCTGTCTTCCCAGAAGGAAGCCTCTTCTAAAGATGATGCACAAGAAAGCCCACAAACAGTTTGCTGAAGACAAGCAGACTAAGGATATGGATTACTGGAACCATGTCCTGTGGTCTGACGTGACCAAGATAAACTTATTTGGTTCAGATGGTGACAAGCGTGTGTGGTGGCAACCAGGTGAGGAGTACAAAGACAAGTGTGTCTTGCCTACAGTCAAGCATGGTGGTGGGAGTGTCATGGTCTGGGGCTGCATGAGTTCTGCCGGCACTGGGGAGCTACAGTTCATTGAGGGAACCATGAATGCCAACATGTACTGTGACATACTGAAGCAGAGCATGATCCCCTCCCTTTGGAGACTGGACCACAGGGCCGTATTCCAACATGATAACGACCCCAAACACACCTCCAAGATGACCACTGCCTTACTAAAGAAGCTGAGGGTAAAGGTGATGGACTGGCCAAGCATGTCTCCAGGTATAAACCCTATTGAGCATCTGTGGGACATCCTCAGATGGAAGATGGAGGAGAGCAAGGTCTCTAACCTCCACCAGCTCTGTGATGTCATCATGGAGGAGGGGAAGAGGACTCGAGTGACAACCTGTGAAGCTCTGGTGAACTCCATGCCCAAGAGGGTTAAGGCAGTGCTGGAAAATAATGGTGGCCACACAAAATATTGACACTTTGGGCCCAATTTGGCAAAAAGAGAGAGCGAGAGGGATAATAACTGGCTCATTAATATCAGGCTGCGCCTGTCCAATAAACAAGCGGTTATGGGTGCACAGATAGTTAGTGGCAAAAGGGAATCATTTACATTGACCCTCATGCTATCCAAAAATAAATATATCTGTTCATTTTTAATTTCTGCACGTGTTTTCTATTTCAAGAGGGCTCTATTGTATCATGGAAGAGCATGGAAGGATAGACTATTCAGATGTTGGTTGAACAACGGCAAATGGAAATGTTGGTTAAATTCAGGTTGCAATATAGAAAATTAAGTACAAGGTATTAGTGTGACATAACCTGAAGTAAACCTGAATTGTGCCCCTTCAGTGGGGGTAATTATGTCCCATTGTTGGTATCAGTAGATGAGAATAGTGCCCCAAGGGCCAGGTAAAAGGGCCACAGTTTGGAGACCACTGCTCTATATATTATTACAGAATTTTAGAAAAAAAAATGACGACACGAGATTGATTTTCCAAGTTAATCAGTCGTTTGCTTGTACCAACTGAAATACACCCATGTAGTTTAGGCCTGAGGTAGACATTTGAAGTTAATCATAGCTTTGCAATTTTTTTTTCATTGCTTTAAGATTGAAATGCAAATTCTCGTAGGTTTGTTTGAAATTTGCAAAGTGTTGCTGTGGAAATAGCCGTTTTCAAATATTTTCCATGTGCTGCATTGATAGTGCTGGATGGGTTCTGTTGTTGTAGTCCAGAAAAAATTGTGAAGTAAGCCGCACTCAGTGCCAACCAGTCATCAATCAATCAAGTTAATACAGCATTAAATCTATAGAGAGCGGTGGGCATTGGTGTTCTAGATTTGACTTCATCTTTGGGGGTCTTATGGTCTTTGGGGGCCCCGTACACGTGATCTGAATTTTGGTTGGAAAAAGCTCTGATTGGTTTTCCCGACGTAAATTCAGACGGGATTTCGCTCAAGCTGTCTTGCATACACACGGTCACAACAAATTCTGACTGTCAAGAACGCGGTGATGTACAACATGTACAATGGGACTAGAAAAGGGAAGTTCAATAGCCAGTAGCCAATAGTTTCCATCTTGAAAGCATGCTTGAGTTTTTGCGCATCACAATTGCATACACACTATCGGAATTTCCGATAGAAACTTTTTCGGTCTGAAAAATTGAGAACCTGCTCTCAATCTTTTGCTGGAGGAAGCCACACGTTATTAGTGATGAGCTTGGGTTTGATTTGAATGTAGGTTAAGTCAGACCTAAAAAGCAGCAATCTTTTCTGGGCTAATCAGCTGCGGCCGACACATTCCCAGCCCAACTGCACGTAAACAAAGAAGAGAGGATGCTTATGACATCATTAACCTAATATGGTCACATGTTATTATTGTTATTAATGCTGTCACCACAGGGTGGCACTTTGGACAGCCCAGTAGAGTACCATATGCCACGTCCTATAATTTGATCAAGACATTGGTTTAGAAGAAATGGACTTTATAGGCACACTTAAAAACAATATTACAAAATGTATTTATTTGTAACAAATTCATAAACGGCCAATGGATAAAACACATAAACATAGGTGAGAGTGATTAAAAATTTCTCAAAGGTTCGCTGTCCATCCAGAGTCCAAAAGGGCGCAATAGATACAACAGGTCAACCTGAATGAACCTGAGTGAGGCAGTTAATCCAACACAATAACATATAAGATGGCCTGACCAGGTCAAATCCTAAAGTAGTTGATAACGAGTAAGGATGGCCAACTCAGGAAATGTCAGTTCTGCTTTTCAATTACAATTGACGTGCTGGACTAGTTTCACGCCAGTATATGCGCTTCTTCTGGAGCTAAGACAATATATATAAGACATTATTTGCTGTCAAGGTGGCCGAACACCCAATTGGACATAATCTTCAAAAGGCCGCAAGGTCATGCAGGGAGGGTATGGGGACACACTGCAAGTGCAGGTCAAACCTCAGGATCTATAGTATAATTAGAGATTGTATATATAAGGTAGAAACTTCTACAGCGGGTGATTATAGTAAATAATCCCACAGGTCATGGTTGGTACTGATCAGGATAGCTAGTATGTTAAAGCAAATGATGGGTCTATAGGTGTTCCAAGATTTGGCCATATACAAAGTGCAATAATTCAGAGGATTTGGAAAGATCCTGACAATATTAATGACATCATACCACCAGAGGGCATAAACAGAGAGACCTATGGGTTTAAGTTTGTCCTGGGGATTCAGGAGTGTATGTCCTCGGGGACCTAATTGACCTAATATGGCTATGTAACTATATTAGGTAACTGTTGTCATGAGCATCCCTGACCCTTTGTGTACATGCAGCTGCAGGGAAGCTCATCCCATCATTGACCTAGTTTGGTCATGTGCCATAGTAGATTCGAAACATTGACCCGCTGTGGCCAGGTAGCCAGAGTAGCCATAGTAGGTCACAGATTTGATGAGCATGCAACCATATTAGGTCAATGATGTGATAAGCATCCCTGCAGCTGCACATGCACAAAAGGTCAGGGATGTTCATGACAACATTAACCCAATATGGCCATATGGCCATAGTAGGTCATGTACATTGACCCAATATGGCCATATGGCCATAGTAGGTTAATTATATTGACCCAGTATGGCCATATGGCCATAGTAGGTCAATTACATTAACCCAGTATGGCCATATTGCCATAGTAGGTCAATTACATTTACCCACTATGGCCATATGGCCATAGTAGGTCAATCACATTGACCCACTATGGCCGTGTAGTCATAGTAGGTCAATTATGTCATGATCATCTCCGCCCCTTTGCACATGTGCAGCTGCAGGGATGCTTATCACAACATTGACCTACTATGGCCCCGTGGCCAAAGTAGGTCAATGAGATTAACCTACTATGGCCATGTGGCCACAGTTGGTCGAGGATGTGATGAGCATGAGGCTATATTAGGTCAATGATGTGATGAACATCCTTGCAGCTGCACATACACAAAAGGTCAGGGGTGCTCATGACAACATGGCCATATGGACACTGACATCCACCTACTATAGCCATGTAGCCATAATAGGTCAATGATGTCATAAGCATCCCTGCCCTTTTGTATGTGTGCAGCTGCAAAGATGCTCATCACACCTTTGACCTACTATGGCCACGTGGTCACAGTAGGTCAAGTATGTGATGAGCATGTGGCCATATTAGGTCAGTGATGTGAGGAGCATCCTTGCAGCTGCACGCAGCGATGCTAATGACAACATTAACCTAATATGGCCATATAGCCATTGCAGGGCAATCATTTTGACCTACTATGGACATGTGGCTAATGTAGTCAATGATATAACAAACATCTCCACCCCTTTGTATGCGTGCAGCGAAGGGCTGCTCTTCACATCATTGACCTACAGGTACTATGGCCATGTGGTCATAGAAGGTCAATGATGTGGCAAGCATCCCCTACCCTTTGAGTACATGCAGGGGCTCATTAGACTGATACAGGCAGCTGATTTCCAAGGTTGGCAAGGGTTTGACCTAAACCAGGATCTGAACCCAAGCTCATCTCTATACATTATCCAATGTTTTGTTTTGATAGGACCCAACCTACATTGCAAATTTTAGCATTCTCTGTGCTGCATTTTCTTATATTGGGTGTTCATGAGACATGAGTGTTTATTTTTCCATCACATTGCAGGTTTTCAAATTCAGTAATGACAAATTACTGGGGCCACCATTCCAAATTTCACGAATTATGGTTTAGAATTGCCCAATGTTGTTGCCTTCAAAGGTTCACCGTTGATTTCAGAAAATACCAAAACACACCAAAAAAAGTTTTCGGGAAACGATAAAAGACAAGCAGGGCCATGTCGCTTCACATTGAATTACCATCGCTGCATGTGGTGTCTAGGGAATGGCGCGCTGCTGTGTCGACATTCAGCGACTGCTGATCTTCCTAATAATGCGAGGTTAGCTTTTATGGAGTCTTTGGAGGGACCTTAATTAGCCTGTGTCTTGTGGTGCGCAGAGCGGAGAGGGGATAGAAGGAAGGTCCAACATTTTAATATTACATTAACCAGCCATTAGTCTCCAGGATTAAGCAAATAAAGCTTAGCCTGGTAAGTTCGGGATTCGTTTAACGGCGGTGAGTGACAGCCGCTGTGAAGTGGGTGAAATCGGCTTTAATCCATGTGTCAGCTCTTTTCGTAGTTCAAAGTGCACCTGTCTTTGCACAGCTGACGATGCAAGAATTAGACATTGATGAGAAAAATATTTGTGCCGCCAGCAAAGGGCTGAAACTGTCTTGGGTTTGATGCGCTGTTGTTTCTAAAAGGCACATAGGAAAAAAAAAACTAAAAAAACAATCTTAAATTCCACATGAACACATAACTGTCTTCCTCCAAATCTCCTGTCTATTCCAGACCAACGCCTAGTCCTTCCATGTACTATGTGTGTACTCTTAAAGGGATCGTATATTTATGCAATTATTTATTTTTAAGACAAACCTTTTTCATTTTATTGGTCTGTGACTAATTTGCTAAGCTTGATATTTGATACATCCTTTCTTTTATTTTTTGTTTATTCATGCTATTTTTTTTTTTTTTTTAAGCATTTAGTTAACTAGTTGGTTACTTATTTTAAAATGTTTTACTTTTTTATTTTTAGAATTAACCTTTCCATAGCATTGGCCTGAGACTAATTTCCAAACTTTGATATCTAATACATTTTTTCTTTTCTTTCTTTCTTTCTTTTTTTTTTTATTTATTTATTCTTTCTACTAATTGTAAGACATATATCTTAATTTACTTAGTTATTTTTAATGTATTTATTTTTAGGATTAAAAGTGATTCTAAAGCTTAATTTTTTAGTTGATTAAAATAACAAACATGTTATACCTACCTGCCCTGTGTATGGTTTGTGCTCTGTGTAATGGTTTTGCACAGAGCAGCCCCAATCCTTTTTTTTCTGCCCCCCCCCCCCCCTCGCTTGCTATGGGAGCCCTTGAGAATGCTCACTCCCAGATCCTTCTCTGTGTGTCCATAAGACACAGAGGAGGGCATGACTCTGCCCATGATTCCTTGTCATTGGCTCTGATTGACAGCAGCTGAAGCCAATGACCAATGGCTCCTACTGTTGTATCTAAATAGGAGAAGCAAGAGATCTGGGACATCTTGTACACACACACACACACACACATATATATATATATATATATATATATATATATATATATATATATATATATATATATATATATATATACACATACAATGGTGGAAAATAATTATTTGATCCCCTGCAGATTTTATAAGTTTTCCCACTTATAAAAGAAGTTGCAGTTCAGTAAATAAAATAAGTATTTGATCCCCAAGCAAAACACAAAACCCTTGTTGGCAAGCACAGAGGTCAGACGTTTCTTGTAGTTGGTGACCAGGTTTTCACACATCTCAGGAGGGATTTTGGTCCACTCTTCTTTACAGATCTTCTCTAAATCTTTAAAGAGGTTGCATACCTTCCTTTATACTTTGTACCTATAGGTAAGCCTAGAATAAGTCTTACCTATAGGTAGGTACTGTTAATATCTCCTAATCTCTGTTTAGGAGATATTTATCATATACTGCGCCGATGATATCATTGGTGCATGCGTTCTGAAGGAACGGCCGCCGTGCCGTTTCTACATCAGCAAGTGTAATGACCGGCGGCTCCCACACGCATGTGCAGGAGTGACGTCAGGCAGCTCCGGCCAGTAACAGAGCCGGAGTCCGCAGCCCCAGAAGGAAGATGGGTGAAGATGGATGTGGCCTCCAGAGAGGATGACGTGGGCATATATATATATATATATGTGTGTGTACAAGATGTCCCAGATCTCTTGCTTCTCATATTTAGATACAACAGCAGGATATATATCGGCCTGTACCTTTAGCAGAGAAACAGCCCCAAAGCATCATGTTTCTACCTCATCATTTTTCTTCCTCTAAATATGGCGAGTCCTCGTCCTCAAGAAGGTGCATGTCCATTCAGAGAAGGATTGGGAGACAGTGCTGCGGTCAGATGACAGTGGTGTAATGGTTAGCACTCTCACCTAGCAGTAAGAAGGGTCTCTGGTTCGAATCTCCACCACGACACTACCTGCCTGGAGTTTGCATGTTCTCCCTGTGCCTGTGTGGGTTTCCTCCGGGGACTCCAGCTTCCTCCCACACTCCAAAGACATGCAGGTAGGTTAATTGGCTTCTGAACAAAATTGGCCCTAGTAAATGAATGGGCACCTTGGTTTGTGGGCTCCTTGAGGGTAGGGACCAATGTGAGTGTGCAATGTACAGGGATAGGGACAATTGTAGACACTCACTCAGGTTGAACTGGATGGACTGGTGTCTTTATTCAATCTTACTAACTATGAAACTATGACACCAAAATTGAGCACTTTGGCATTAACTCACCTCATCATGTTTGGAGGAAGAAAAATGCTGACTATGACCCTAAGAACATCACCCCTACAGTCAAGCATGGAGGTTGAAACATGATGCTTTGGGGCTGCGTCTCTGATAAAGGTACAGGCCGACTTTGCCGCATTGAGGGGCCAATGGACTGGGCCATGTATTGTAAAACCTTGGATGAGAACCTTCTTCCTTCAACCAGAACACTGAAGATGGATCACGGATGAGTCTTCCAGCATATCAATGACCCAAAACATACCGCCAAGGCAACAAAGGAGTGGCTCAAGAGGAAGCACATTAAGGTCATGCAGTAGCCTAGCCAGTCCCCAGAGCTTAATCCTATAGACAATTTATGGAAGGAGCTAAAACTTCTAATTGCCAAGAAACCTTAAAGAGGAAGTAATCTCTCTCTCTCTCTTTTTTTTTCTTCCCTGCAAAGTAAAGGCATATTGCGCTAGTGTGCATTGCATACTAGCTCATTATGTGACACTACCTGCAAACGACGCCCACGTCATCCTCTCTGGAGGCCACATCCATCTTCACCCATCTTCCTTCTGGGGCTGCGGACTCCGGCTCTGTTACTGGCCGGAGCTGCATGACGTCACTCCCGCCGTTCACGTCACTTGCCCATGTAGAAACGGCACGGCGGCCGTTCCTTCAGAGCGAATGCGCCAATGACATCATCAGCACAGTATACAATAAATATCTCCTAAACAGAGATTAGGAGATATTAACAGTACCTACCTATAGGTAAGACTTATTCTAGGCTTACCTATAGGTACAAAGTATAAAGGAAGGTATGCAACCTCTTTAAAGATTTAGAGAAGATCTGTAAAGAAGAGTGGACCAAAATCCCTCCTGAGATGTGTGCAAACCTGATCACCAACTACAAGAAACGTCTGACCTCTGTGCTCGCCAACAAGGGTTTTGTGTTTTGCTTGGGGATCAAATACTTATTTTATTTACTGAACTGCAACTTCTTTTTCTGGATTTTTGGTTGATATTCTGTCTCTATCATTTGAAATACACCTATGATAAAAAAATTATAGATCCTTCATTTCTTTGTAAGTGGGAAAACTTATAAAATCTGCAGGGGATCAAATAATTATTTTCCACCATTGTATGTGTATGTGTGTATATATATATATATATATATATTGTGACAGAGCGAGGCTCTGTCCCTATGAAATTGGAGGAAAACGAGACGCAGACACAGAGTTTGCATATCTCCAGCCCTGTGTCTGGGTCTTGATGTTAACGAGCAGGGTGTGTGCCCAGCTGCATATAAGCCATATAAAGGAAGGGCTGTTGGTGGAAGGTGGTGGAGTGTGAGCAGCTTGATGCTGGCTGAAGAGTGGTTTGCCCTGTGGGAGACTGTAGTCCGTGTAAGGGACTGGGAAAGGCTGACAACCTTGAGAGTCAGGAAGACTAAGGAAGTCGGTGAGTCCAGGGGGCTGGAAAGAGTTGACAAATCTGTTGGGAGCAAGCAGAGGAACTGTTGACAATTGAGAGCCAGGTGGCTTGGTATGTTCATTTGTGTGCTGAATGAATTTAAACCCCTGAGTGGGATTACTGGATGAACTAAATATTTTTGTTTTCTTATAATAAACGTGGGCTACCAGGCCCTTAACCATAAAACGCCTGCCTGATGTAGACTAAAACGTGCATCTACCAATTGTGCTTAATCACCCCAACATTACAAGTGGTGTTCGAATGCGGGCATGTAGACGGTGGAATCCGGGTCCTTGCTCCATGGTGAGTCGCATCAGGAACTACTGCTAGCTGTGTGTGGCAGCCAGGCGAACAGCATTGCGTATACGTTTATTTGATGGACTGTGTTGCATGCAGGTTGTGTACCTGTGAAGGAAGAATTAAACATCAGATTTTTTTTTTTCTTCTTCCTTTCTCTGCTGAGAACTGTTACAAACTGCTGTGTGCATGTGATTGCAAGGATGAGGCAGTCAAAAAGCAAGAAGTTCATGTTTAATCAAGTTAAAGAGGATGTTGTTCCTGGCAGCCTGAGCCCAAAGGTGCCACAGCATGACGCAAGGAGGCCTCTGCGCTGCATTAGTTGTAGTGAGTGGGGACATGCTGTTGCCCATTGCCCCTTGTCACAGGAATGTTTGTGGAATAACCAAGCTGGATGGGAGGTTGATGAATTCTGGAGCTCATCTACTAATGATTGTGATCAGCTGTGTCCTCAGAAGTGGTATCCAATGGCAACGAGTGAGAGCCAGTCATGGAGGAGATGCCAAGAAGTGAGCTCAGCATGGCCTGAGAAGATGTCTCCACCTTGTAGGACCAGTAAAAAGGGGCCAGTGACATGTGAGACAGAAAATGAATGGTTCAAGCGGAATCGCAAAGAGTCGGGTGCACTGCAAGGGGCTGAGATCTTGGCCTCTGACTATGTGCAACCCATGCTGCCTACAGAGGAGGTGGGAGACTTCCTTGTAAGATTTGAAAAAGTTGCTGTAAAGAGAAAATGGCCTAGGGACCGGTGGCCAAAACTGCTGCAAACCTTATTGCGGATAGAGTTCCGGTCGGTTTACCATTTGATGGATGGGGACCAGGATGACTATCGCAAGTTTAAAGAGGAAATCCTTCTTAGAGGAGAGTTCCATCGTATCATGGGCCGCCAGCAATGCTCCAGGATGGGAGAAGTGTCGCCGGAAGTCCTAGGAATTGGAAATCCAGAGAAACGTAAGGTTTTCTGTCATGGCCGCTTAGGCAAAGGGGTCAGTCCCGAAAGGAGAGTACATCAGCCTGAATCCTGCATGAGGTATAGCCAACCAGCTTTGGAGTGCAAGTCTGCAGTTACCTCTAGCAACAAGGATCTTGTGTTACCTACAGGGGGCGTCAGTGGGTCCAGAAAGGCTGCAGTTTTGCTCCATGGCCACATGGGGGAGTCAGCCTATGGAGACACCACACCAGTGAGACAACGCACTCAAGTGAAGGCTATGACATCAGCTGCAGGAACTGGTAAGACTGTTTCAGTTTATGATGCTGAATCCAGTGAAGTGGGAGTATGTCCAGTGGGGAGATCCGCGGTACAAATGGACATAGACTTTCTGCATTGTGCTACCCAGAGCAGTGGGGAGGCGCAGCGTAAAGCCCAACTAGACGCAGGGCTAAAGACTGAAAAGGACATGGGGACTCTGCATATGCCTGCTATGATCCAGCAGATGGCTGGGAAAATTGAGCTAGGGGTGACCAAAACAGTGCTGGTACCATGTTCCCTAGTGACAGCTGCTGCAGGGTTGCCCAGGGAAACTTCCAAGGAGCTTGCAGTGTTGGAGCAGAGAGTTTCCCAGGTCAGCTATGGAGCTGCCCAAATAGGCAAAAGTGCCCCTTTACAGAGAGCAGGTGCTGTGAAGAGTCGCTCAGAGGTTATGGTGGCTCATAAACAAACCACAAAAACAGCAGTTGTGTCTACATGTAATGAGAATGCTAATGATCGTACTAACAAAAGTGATACTATTGCTAAACGTGATGAGTGTAATGACATTGAAGCATGTATTTCTTGTAATGTCATATCTGAGAGTGAGGTTGGTAATGTGTTCACTACCAGTGATGAGAGTAGGAGATCTCCCATGACAGGCAGAGGCACAGGATTGTCCATGGAAGTCTCATGGGGTCTCCATGTGTTGGAGTCAGAGGCTGCCCAGGATGGCTCTGGTGCTATGCTGGTGGAACAAGGGGGGACTAATTCACACAGTGAGAGCGTGTGGGCGCAGCCCCACAACCCTACAGGTAGCCCAGTGGGCAAGGGGTTAATTCAGCCTGCAAAAGCTGAGTGTACAAAGCTGGATGTGTCTGTAGTGCCACCAGAAAAAGGTGTTCAGAATGGTGTGCTGCACCAAGCTTTAGGTGATGAAGCATCACCCCAATGCAACGTTGATAAAAGTATGGTGTTACAAAATGATTTATATAGAAGTGAGGAATGTGCAGTTAAAGCTAATGAATCCCAGGTTTCTGTGCGGCTTTCTACAGCAGGTGATGCAACGCTGTGGAACACCCATGGTGGAACCACAATGGACTGGGACAGCTGGGCCAAACAATTGCTAGCCATGCTGGGTAAGGCTAGCTTAAGTAACAAGGGTATGGACACAACTGCTATGCCAGACAGGGGGATCGCAGAGCCGCCGGTGGTTGAGGGCGTCCTGGTCCCTGCAAAGGTTGCTGCCCTCCACTCTGAAGAAACAGTTCAGGGCACTGGCATCGCAGATGTGTTGTCCACAGCCCCACAGCTAAATGATATGGAGTATCAAAGTGATAGTGTGACTTGTAATGACCTGCAGAGGCTCACCAACACTGGTGCAGAAGGGATAAGTGTGAGACATGTGACTGACAGCTCTCCAGGGGAGCAACAAGCTGTGATGATGGGTACCTCCAAGGAGGATGAGGTCTCTTCAAATGTCTCACCCTCTCAACCTGCAGTCGCTGAGCCCCTCCATGTCTTGGACAGGGTAGAAGACCCTAGAAAGTTCTGGTGTTTAGACATGGGATGTTTAGAGATGACAGAAACTTTACTGGAAATGCTAGAATTGGTAAAGATGAACTTACTGTATACTTGGGTATCTCCGCTGCAGTTGGACCAGGTGGTGCTGCGTAGCACCAATGGGTGGAGCCAAGTGGTACAGGCAGTGCTGGGAAACCATGACCAACAGTGGAATTGGTGGGACCAATGGTTAACCATTTGGCACAGGATCTCCAGATTCTCTGTGAGCGTACTTCTAGTTATTGATTGGTATGGAAGGCACACGAGAGAACTGCTTGAGATATCAGAGGTCTCTCCGTCTGATGCGGTGACTAGAAAAATCTCTGCTGGTGTGGTCCGAGGTGCGGCGGAGCAGTTGTCAGTAGAGGGCGCAGATACTGCCTTACCCGCTAGGCCTCATGAGAAGGAACGGCCCAGAATGGACTCAGCAGTAGCAGAGATGCTTTCTGTCACTGGCCCAGGGGTACAAGTTAAGGTGCCCGGAGATACTATGGGAGAAAGTGTTAATGTTGGTTGCCATAACAATGTAATGTGTACACCTGAAAAAAATGGTTTATGCTTGGGTCAGGGTAGTTTGTTAGAACAGGTACCCATGGAGTGTTGGACAACGGGTGAGGGGGAGCTGTGCTATGGTCCCGTCGGATGTAGTCCCTCCTCAGGTCTTCTTCTAACAAACACTGAATTGGAAAGCTGTGATCTGTTAAGAGTTCGTTCTGTAAACAATGATTTGGTTGCAGTGGGTACCAAGAAAAACTGTTTTGAACCAGAAATACCGATGGTGAAGGGTAAAATGGGTATTTGTAAGTTGAAAGGAGGGATCAAGGAAGGCAGAGTTCCCCCAAGAAAAGTGAATAAGCCTAGGGACCCCAAAAGAAGAGGAAGGCTGAGTATAGGACAATATAGGAACCTGTTAAGATCCAGGGGGGAATGTTCCTGGAAGCGCACCCGGAAAAAGGGTTGGGCCTACGTGGCTGACAGCCAGCACAGAGGTGTCCCAACCATCGTGATGGGTGCTGGTGTTCCTCCCTCTGGATCGAAACAAAGGGGGGGGATATGTGACAGAGCGAGGCTCTGTCCCTATGAAATTGGAGGAAAACGAGACGCAGACACAGAGTTTGCATATCTCCAGCCCTGTGTCTGGGTCTTGATGTTAACGAGCAGGGTGTGTGCCCAGCTGCATATAAGCCATATAAATGAAGGGCTGTTGGTGGAAGGTGGTGGAGTGTGAGCAGCTTGATGCTGGCTGAAGAGTGGTTTGCCCTGTGGGAGACTGTAGTCCGTGTAAGGGACTGGGAAAGGCTGACAACCTTGAGAGTCAGGAAGACTAAGGAAGCCGGTGAGTCCAGGGGGCTGGAAAGAGTTGACAAATCTGTTGGGAGCAAGCAGAGGAACTGTTGACAATTGAGAGCCAGGTGGCTTGGTATGTTCATTTGTGTGCTGAATGAATTTAAACCCCTGCGTGGGATTACTGGATGAACTAAATATTTTTGTTTTCTTATAATAAACGTGGGCTACCAGGCCCTTAACCATAAAACGCCTGCCTGATATAGACTAAAACGTGCATCTACCAATTGTGCTTAATCACCCCAACATTACAATATATATATATATATATATATATATATATATATATATATATATATATATATATATATATATACAAATAAAAATAATAATAGTATTAATATTATTAACAAAAATACTGCTAATAATAAAGATGTAGTTGGCTAAATATTTTTTTAGGAATGCTGCAGTTCATCTTTATTTTTTCTGAATCCGGATTTATTTTTAATACTTTTTTTTTTAAATCTAATAATTAAAGATATGTAGAACACAGAACTATTTTGGAACCAAAACATGGGGGATTTGCCTACCTCTGAGCCTGACCTCATTATTCCCAATTAGAGTTAGAGCTCATACATCACCTTTGATCAGTTTGGCTCAAATTAGCCTAAAAAAAGAAATATTTGCCAGTTGCTAGGGGTTCAGGCAGAATTGAACTGCAGGTGTCATTTGTTACCAGGTTATACACAAAGCAATTAAAAAGGAGTCAGAGTTAAACTTTTTTTCTGTGTATTTTCCTTTGAAAATACTTTTTTTTTTGTTAGTTTAATATTTAAATTTTTTTTTGATTGTTTTATTAATATTCTTATTTTTTTATTTTTTTTTTATAAGGAAATTAACAACAGCAAAAGCAACAAGAGTTTATAACCTTTCTGTATTCTGGGGAAAAAAAGTGTTTTATTGGTATCTATTTTCCTTTTTTGTTCTACGCTTACTGCCCTGGTGACTCATGCACAACAGTAAAAGTTGACAGAGGAACCCCTGAGTGCGGTCCAAATAAAAAAGTTGCTGGTTGGAGATATATTTTAGGGACTCTTTCACACCTATGCATTGCGGTCATGAGCATGTCCTACTGCAGTGCATTGCCATGCCATTTATTATTAAAGAGGAAGTAAACCCTGATGGGTGTTACTTCCTCTTTGTCTCCCTGCAAAGGTAAAGCATAATGGACTACTATGCATCGCATAGTAGTCCATTATGTGTCACTTACCTAACACAGGAGCCAGTGAAGTCACCGCTGTCCCCTTGTGGACAGCCTCCATCTTCTTAGTGGGTCTCGCTGCTCCGCTGCTGTCATTCGAAGGAGCCGCAATGGCGTCACTCCCGTGCATGCGCACAGGAGCCGCCACTCGCGGCATCCAGGCTCAGTGCGCCTGCATGCCGCTGTCTACGGTGCATGCACCGTAGACAGTGGTGCCTGTCTTTTGGCAAATATCTCCTAAATCATGTAGGTTTAGGAGATATTTCTTGGACCTACAGGTAAGCCTTAATCTAGGCTTACCTGTAGGTCAAAGTGTTTTTTAAGGGTTTACAACCACTTTAAGGACACCCAACACAGTCTACAAAAGAGGCCAATGTAGTGCACTGCAAAAGGCAGGATTTACTAAAACTGGAGAGTGCAAAATCTGGTGCAACTGTGCATGGTAGCCAATCAGCTTCTAACTTCAGCTTGTTCAATTAAGTTTTGATAATAAAACCTGGAAGCTGGTTGTTTTCTATGCAGAGCTGACCAAGATTTTACACTCTCCCATTTTAGTAAATCTGTGTGCTTTGGTGCACTATGGTGTGTTTGGTTAGGAACTAAACAGTCATATCGGTTAAATATTTTTTTGTGGTGCATTGGCTGGGCATTCACCATGACTCCTTGATGGACTGCACACATATGGACCATATAGACATATCTGGGACCTAAAGTGTATTTCATTCTGAAAACACTAGTTGCCTTACTGTCATGGGAATCCTCTGGCTTCAATTCTTTAAGTAATTAAGGCAGAATATTATGTAAATAATGTACATCTAAATATAATCTAAGGCCCCATTCACACTTGGGTTTTCTGCAAATACGGGCAGAAACGTGCAAAGAATGCTCTAATATGTGCAACTCACTTGTGGTGCCATTATCTTTTCAAGGCAGTTGTGTGTATTGCCATGGAAAAAAAAAAAGCAAATAATGCACCAAAATGCTCAACGCGGAACGCTCTTGGCTCATGCCCAAAATTTGGTACATGAGCTTCTTTAGCATGCTTTTGACCCATTCAAATGAATGGTGTTACTCCAAAAACATGCTGCAAAATATGCAAAAAAACATGGTGGTGTCACTCAAGTGTGAAAGGGGGCTAACTTTCCTGATCTGTCTACTTTTAGGTGACTCAAAAGGTACAGGTTCATGGTTATCAGCATCAAGGTAAAAAAGTAAACTCTAAAAGAAGTTCCAACAATATAGATACAAATAGTGTTAACAGTAAACGTATCTCAATAAAGGCCTCAGAGAGCCGGTTGTGATGGAAGCATTGAGGTTTGTCACTATAAGGTCCTGGCTGCTATCTTGGCAGTACCATAGAAAAGAGAAAACATAACAGTAAGGGAAGCTGGAAAAGAGAGAGGAAGTTGGCCAGAAGGCAAGGTAGGGAGAAGGGGAAAGGGAGAGGTGGAGGAGTAAGGAAGGGTGTCCCTTCACAACCCCAACAGAAGACTAAGGAAATCCCCATACAGCATCAAATGGGATGCCCATCAAACGTAAGGGTTTGAGCACCAACAGACTGGCATGACATAAAGGTAGGAAGAGATGGCATGGTGTGGTAGTGCTGCAAATTCCATAGTGGATGAGTCCATATTAATGGAAGAATTTGTAGAGATAGGTAGCATAAGGTGGAGGCAGACTTTATTCCAGGTCAAAATGGTGTCTCTCAGTTGAGACTATCAGTATACACACATTTTATTTGTACATAGGCTTTATTTTTCTGGATATTGATGTGCCATAAGCAACACTGTTACAATTGAGGAGGATATTTTATGTTTATAGATCACAGCGTTTTATACGTTTTATGCACACAATGTAATTTTGTGTCTAGTTAGCTGGATATTTTATTTAATCTAAACACAGTTTAGTTGATTGCACTTAATTTTAATTAAAAATTAGTGGGGTATTAATTTTAACAACTCGATTCAGTTGTCTGTTATATTTTAGCTCTTACAATGCCAATATATGTTTTGTATTGGGTGTAAATCATGGACTAGAGCGTTGATGGTTCTGATACAAACCTCAGATGGGGGCCCCAATTGCTTTCATTTGCAAACTGATTTAATTATTACAATAAATCGAAGGAAAATAATCCCAGTTTTTAATAAACAAGAGTGTTGTATATACAAATGTATTTATTTATTTAAAGTTTAAAGAACACAATACAGAACATGCAGATTGCTACAAATATTAATACACTCACAAACTATCTTTCCCTAGCAAATAAATATTGACAATGGTATGTATGTATGTAAGAGTACATTTAAACTAAGCTTCTGATATAGCTGGTCTACAACTTCCCTCTTAAACAGGACATGAGGCAGAATGCATTCAAAAGAAAGTAGTATCTTGAGCTTGGTCTCTTGTACTGGTGCTTTAGAATTATCCCACAGTGAAATCAAGCCCAACTTTCAGTTTGTGCCACTGGACTTTAATTTAGAGAGTTTGTTAACCATTAACCCATAGGAATACCATTTCTAGCAAATGCACATTGGCAATAGTAAAGTATGTATGCAGTAAGGGTACACTGAAAGACATTAAGCTTCTGTCATAGCTGGTCTACAACTTCCCTCTTGAACAGAACTTGAGGCATTAAGCATTCAAAGGAAAGTGGTATCTTTATCTTGGTCTGTTAAGTGTTACCCCCCTGGTGAAATGAAGTCCCACTTTCAGTTTATGCAACTGAACTTTAAATGAGAAAGTTTATTAAACATTCCTCCATAGAAATAGCATTTTCTAGCAAATGAACATTGGCAATAGTATGTATGCAGTAAAGGTACACTGGAAGGCACTAAGCTTCTGTTATAGTTGGTCTACAACTTTCCTCTTGAACAGGACTTGAGGTATTAATCATTCAAAGGATATTGGTATCTTAATCTTGGTCTTGTTAGTGTTATTCCATGGTGAAATAAGTCCCACCTTCAGTGTGTACCACTGAACATTAATTTAGAAGGTTTATAACCATTCCCACATAGGCATAGCGCTTTCTCCTTGCGTTCTGCATCAGGTTCAATAAGGGAAGTGTTTTAAACTCGAAACTCTAGATGTCACTGTAGTATTATAGATGCTATAGGTCAAATATGTCAAAAGGTCAAGCTCTTTTTTACTCTATTGCCATAGCTTGTGTCCAGTGTTTGACGACAACTCTTCTTAAACAATGGGAACAGCAAAAAACTGTGCACCCAATAATAGTTTACATTTCCAAAAGATGGCACAATGGAACCACTTTTCCTGATTTAGAAATGTTCCCACCAGAACCAAATGCTATATTATATAGATAGATAGATAGATAGATAGATAGATAGATAGATAGATAGATAGATAGATAGATAGATAGATAGATAGATAGAAAGAGAGAGCACTTCCCCCAAAGGAGCCACTGAGTTTAAATGCAGAGCAACAGTCTATTCACTCTGGCTCATTGAACAGCCTGGGGGCTTGTCTTTTAAGTTTTATGTAGAAGCGTATAATGAGAGGGGATCGAGGGTGAGGTGGAATATGCCAAAACATTTAGGTAACATTAGCAGGGGACACTTTTCTCTTTGTATCAGTAGCTTAAGTATAGGAAGACTCAAACAGTTTATGAGTTCATGGCTGGGGACCATGTAGTAGTTTCAAAACATAAAATCAGATTGGAACAGTCCACAGGTTCATGGCTGGGAACCATGAAGTAGGTTTGAGATCAAGTAGGAGGCTCTGCTCACAGAATTCTGGAACACAATTAGTCTATAGGTTAAACCTCTTGGAGAGCAGCCCAACATCCAGTCCAATGTCTCCAGGGGCAAGCATCCCCCTTTTCCTCAGCTCAAAGATCCATTTCCTGAGAGGTGAAAAGTTCAACCTCCTCAGAGCTCCAGCAACCTTCTGAGCACACCTTCCCAGGAATTGGCTAGGTCCTGCTCGATATTCAGGCTGGTCACTTGAATACTCCCCTCTCCTAAGCTCTAGAAACTTCTTCTAGAGTCAGGGGGAAGCAATTAAACTTTCACATGTGAAGCACTGAACAGACCAGACTAAACAATCACTGTTCCTCATGCTACAGCAGCAGTCTAACTAAGAGGGTGCAATGTCTTTATTTATGAATGTACAGTACCTCACAAAAGTGAGTACACCCCTCACATTTTTGTAAATGTTTTATTCTATCTTTTTATGTCACAACACTGAAGAAATGACACTTTGCTACAATGTAAAGTAGTGAGTGTACATCTTGTATAACATTGTAAATCTGCTGTCCCCTCAAAATAACTCAAATAGCTCAGCTATTAATGTCTAAACCGCTGGCAACAAAAGTGAGTACACCTCTAAGTGGAAATGTCCAAATTGGGCCAAATTAGCCATTTTCCTTCCCCACATGGTGGTTGGAGTGTCATGGTCTGGGGCTGCATGAGTGCTGCTAGCACTGGGGAGCTACAGATCATTGAGGGAACCATGAATGCCAACATGAACTGTGACATATTGAAGCAGAGCATGCTCCCCTCCTTTCGGTGACTCGGAAGTATTCCAACATGATAACGACCCCAAACACACCTCCAAGATGACCACTGCCTTGCTAAAGAAGCTGAGGGTAAAGGTGATGGACTGGCCAAGCATGTCTCCAGACCTAAACCCTATTAAGTATCTGTGGGAGAGCCTCAAACGGAAGGTGGAGGAGCGCAGGGTCTTTAACATCCACCAGCTCTGTGATGTCATCATGGAGGAGTGGAAGAGAACTCCAGTGGCAACCTGTGAAGCTCTGGTGAACTCCATGCCCAAGAGGGTTAAGACAGCGCTGTTAAATAATGGTGGCCACACAAAATATTGACACTTTGGGCCCAATTTGTACGGTTTAGACATTAATGGCTGTGTGTTGAGTTATTTTGAGGGCACAGCAAATTTACACTGTTATACAAGCTGTACACTCACTACTTTACATTGTAGCAAAGTGTCATTTCTTCAGTGTTGTCACATGAAAAGATAGAATAAAATATTTACAAAAATGTGAGGGGTGTACTCACTTTTGTGAGATATATGCATATACACACACACAACACAACAGCTGGCACTTGTCAAGAATTTCAACTCTGTAACTTTGTATTGCAATTCAGTTTTATTTATTGGATTAATTCAGCTTACACTATTATGTCAAACAGTAGCAACTTTATTAATGGTTTATGAAAGGGCCACTTTAATAGGCAGCATATTGGCTTGTTAACTCTAGTGTCAGGCAACCTCAGCTATTTAGGTTAAATATTAGCAGCAAAATGTTTATCTTCTTGATAGATGGCACAATTGTAATTGATTTTCAGTGATCAATACAGTTAAGTTTGACACAGCTATCAGGAACCATAAGGGCCGTCCACTTGGAAGGGCTTTTGTGAAGATGATGTACAAGATCTAGTTCTCCTAATGTAGTTATGTCCAGTGTGCTAAAAGAGATTTGCCATTTAGGAGTGACTCATATTTATCGTTTTGCCTGTAACCATCATGAAGAAAACAAATAACTAAAAAAAAAACCTTAAAAGTACCCTAAACCCAAAAAGTAAATCAAAGTCTTTAGTAGAGATGAGCCGAGCCCCAAAACCACCACCCGCCCCCCCCCCCCCCCCCCCCCGGTTTGGGTCCACAGCAGAACTCCCAAATGGAGAAGTTTTTAACCTCAATTATGAACCCCATTGAAGTCTATGGGAGCCGAACAAGAAAGATCAGAAGTCTCCATTTCGAAGGCTTATATACAAGTAATTGGCAAAAAAAGGGGTATGGGGGTCCTAGTACTGCCCTGGGGGATAGTGATGGCCGAACGGTTCGCCCGGCGGTCGTTTCGCGGCGAATTTCCGACTTTCGCCGTCCGCGGGTTCGAACGCCTTTTTCCGTCGTTCGCCCCGGCGGACTTACGTGTTTAATGTATACAAGAACTTTAACCTTTCGTGACACGTTTATCATGTGTTACAGGACAACCAATTGAGACATGACAGCTCATGGACACTTGGACATTCCCCCTAACCTATAAATACACCCGATCCGGTGGCCATTTTACATTCTTTCTTCTGTCACTGTAGGGAAAGGATCCTGTGTGGAGTAGGGACAGAGAAAACGCTAGCTATTTGGTACACAAAAGTTCTTTTCAGGACTGGTATAGGTGTTAGGTCAGCAGCCTGAGTTTCTTTTGTCAGTTTAGATAAAGGGACAGAGCGCTGTATGCTGCTATTTTAGGGACAGCTCAGCCAGATTAGTCTTTCTTCATCATCATCATCATCATCATCATTAGCTGTTACTATCAGGTCCACAAAAGAGCTGTTCCAGCTAATCGTTCCAGCCTACTCTTTTTTGCCAATTTGTATAGGGACAGGCAGGAAGCAGTGTGTCAGGCAGTGAGGATAATTTTAAAGACTTGCTGTTACTATTAGTTCCACAAAGGTTCTTTTCAGGACTGGTATCAGTGGTACGGTAATAGGCTTGTACACGTATAATATTCTTTCTTCCAAATATAGAAAGAATATTATACTTGACTGCTGCCCTTCTGCTGCAGTCTGCTAATCATTCACAACTCACTTGTTCCACAAAAGTTCTTATAAGGACTGGTAACTTGGTCTGTCTAGGGTGCTACGGTACATAGGCTTGGGTGCGGTACAGTCTGCTGTTCTGTAAGGACCGCTATCGGTCCACAATAGATAGGGTTGCCGTGCACTACTGCTGACCGCTGCCCTATACTGCAGCAGTCCTTCAGCGGTATAGGGACTGACGCACAGTCTGCTAAACACTAATACACAACCTGCTTGGTCCACAAAAGTTCTTATAAGGACTGGTAACTTGGTATAGGGTGCTACGGTACATAGGCCTGAGTGCGTTACAGTCTGCTGTTCTGTAAGGACCGCTATCGGTCCACAATACATAGGGTTGACGTGCACTACTGCTGACCGCTGCCCTATACTGCAGCAGTCCTTCAGCGGTATAGGGACTGACGCACAGTCTGCTAAACACTAACACACAACCTGCTTGGTCCACAAAAGTTCTTATAAGGACTGGTAACTTGGTATAGGGTGCTACGGTACATAGGCCTGAGTGCAGTACAGTCTGCTGTTCTGTAAGGACCGCTATCGGTCCACAATACATAGGGTTGCCGTGCACTACTGCTGACCGCTGCCCTATACTGCAGCAGTCCTTCAGCGGTATAGGGACTGACGCACAGTCTGCTAAACACTAACACACAACCTGCTTGGTCCACAAAAGTTCTTATAAGGACTGGTAACTTGGTATAGGGTGCTACGGTACATAGGCCTGAGTGCAGTACAGTCTGCTGTTCTGTAAGGACCGCTATCGGTCCACAATACATAGGGTTGCCGTGCACTACTGCTGACCGCTGCCCTATACTGCAGCAGTCCTTCAGCGGTATAGGGACTGACGCACAGTCTGCTAAACACTAACACACAACCTGCTTGGTCCACAAAAGTTCTTATAAGGACTGGTAACTTGGTATAGGGTGCTACGGTACATAGGCCTGAGTGCAGTACAGTCTGCTGTTCTGTAAGGACCGCTATCGGTCCACAATACATAGGGTTGACGTGCACTACTGCTGACCGCTGCCCTATACTGCAGCAGTCCTTCATTGGTATAGGGACTGACGTACAGTCTGCTAATCACTAACACACAACCTGCTTGGTCCACAAAAGTTCTTATAAGGACTGGTAACTTGGTATAGGGTGCTACGGTACATAGGCCTGAGTGCAGTACAGTCTGCTGTTCTGTAAGGACCGCTATCGGTCCACAATACATAGGGTTGACGTGCACTACTGCTGACCGCTGCCCTATACTGCAGCAGTCCTTCATTGGTATAGGGACTGACGTACAGTCTGCTAATCACTAACACACAACCTGCTTGGTCCACAAAAGTTCTTATAAGGACTGGTAACTTGGTATAGGGTGCTACGGTACATAGGCCTGAGTGCAGTACAGTCTGCTGTTCTGTAAGGACCGCTATCGGTCCACAATACATAGGGTTGCCGTGCACTACTGCTGACCGCTGCCCTATACTGCAGCAGTCCTTCATTGGTATAGGGACTGACGTACAGTCTGCTAATCACTAACACACAACCTGCTTGGTCCACAAAAGTTTTTATAAGGACTGGTAACTTGGTATAGGGTGCTACGGTACATAGGCCTGAGTGCAGTACAGTCTGCTGTTCTGTAAGGACCGCTATCGGTCCACAATACATAGGGTTGCCGTGCACTACTGCTGACCGCTGCCCTATACTGCAGCAGTCCTTCATTGGTATAGGGACTGACGTACAGTCTGCTAATCACTAACACACAACCTGCTTGGTCCACAAAAGTTCTTATAAGGACTGGTAACTTGGTATAGGGTGCTACGGTACATAGGCCTGAGTGCGTTACAGTCTGCTGTTCTGTAAGGACCGCTATCGGTCCACAATACATAGGGTTGCCGTGCACTACTGCTGACCGCTGCCCTATACTGCAGCAGTCCTTCATTGGTATAGGGACTGACGTACAGTCTGCTAATCACTAACACACAACCTGCTTGGTCCACAAAAGTTCTTATAAGGACTGGTAACTTGGTATAGGGTGCTACGGTACATAGGCCTGAGTGCGTTACAGTCTGCTGTTCTGTAAGGACCGCTATCGGTCCACAATACATAGGGTTGCCGTGCACTACTGCTGACCGCTGCCCTATACTGCAGCAGTCCTTCATTGGTATAGGGACTGACGTACAGTCTGCTAATCACTAACACACAACCTGCTTGGTCCACAAAAGTTCTTATAAGGACTGGTAACTTGGTATAGGGTGCTACGGTACATAGGCCTGAGTGCGTTACAGTCTGCTGTTCTGTAAGGACCGCTATCGGTCCACAATACATAGGGTTGCCGTGCACTACTGCTGACCGCTGCCCTATACTGCAGCAGTCCTTCATTGGTATAGGGACTGACGTACAGTCTGCTAATCACTAACACACAACCTGCTTGTTCCACAAAAGTTCTTATAAGGACTGGTAACTTGGTATAGGGTGCTACGGTACATAGGCTTGAGTGCGGTACAGTCTGCTGTTCTGTAAGGACCGCTATCGGTCCACAATAGATAGGGTTGACGTGCACCACTGCTGACCGCTGCCCTATACTGCAGCAGTCCTTCAGCGGTATAGGGACTGACGTACAGTCTGCTAAACACTAATACACAACCTGCTTGGTCCACAAAAGTTCTTATAAGGACTGGTAACTTGGTATAGGGTGCTACGGTACATAGGCTTGAGTGCGGTACAGTCTGCTGTTCTGTAAGGACCGCTATAGGTCCACAATAGATAGGGTTGACGTGCACCACTGCTGACCGCTCACCTATACTGCAGCAGTCCTTCAGCGGTATAGGGACTAAGAGTTTTGTCACAGGGTCATTTAAAAAATGACATGCAGAGGAAGAGGCAGGCCCTTCCGCAGGGGTGGTAGGGGTAGGGCAGGAGCAACAGGCTTGAGCCAAAGTGGGAAGTTGCAGAAGGTGCGTTCAATTACTTTAAAGGATGCACCAGACTTGGTTGAGTGGCTCGCTCAGCCTTACTCTTCTGCACCCTCCTCATCCTCTCGATCTGCACCCTCTTCTTCACTCTCTGCTATGTGCACCCCCAAAGACACTACCACCAACAACACGACCACCACCACCACCACCACATACCTTCCGCTTGAGTCACTGGAATTATTTTCCGATCCATATCAAGAGGACATTTCTGATGCGCAGCCACTCTTGGTATTGGATCAGGAAGAGGAGGTAGCAACAAGCGCTACTCAGCAGTCTGACGCCAGTACCCAGATCAGCCCAAGGAGGAGGTTGGTCCCCGGTGTTGCTGCCTACTCCGAGATCTCTACTTATAGCGGTGGGGAAGGTGACGTTGATGATGACGTGTCTAGTGATGTCACGTGGGTGCCCACAAGAGAGGAAGAGGAGGGGAGTTCAGAGGGAGATATGGACCAGCAGATAGGGAGGAGAAGCAGCAATGACTTACATTGCACAGCAGGGACAAAGCAGACTGCAAATGTATCAGGAGCGAGTCATCGACCATGTACGGTCACATCTGGCGCTCCCAGGACACCGGCACATGGCTCCGCAGTGTGGGCTTTTTTTAACGTGTCCGCTGCTGACAATAGCGTTGCCATCTGCAATCTTTGCAGTCAACGCGTTAGTCGCGGTAAGCCCAATACTCACCTAGGGACGACCGCCTTAAGAAGGCACATGAGCAGCCATCACCGAGCCCAGTGGGAGCAACGGAACACACAAAGCCACACTGCAGGCTCTCACCGTCCAGCCTCGTCTTCTACTTCTCCTTCTCCTCTCTCCTCACAATTGTCCTCCACTCCACCTTCCATCACGCCAAGCTCACATTTTTCTGCAAAAAGGCAGGCTTCCGTGGGCCTAATGTTTGAGCGTAAAAAAATGATGACGCCGGATAACCCTCTTGCCCAACGGTTGGCGGCTGGCTTGTCAGAACTCATAGCCCGCCAACTACTGCCATATAAACTGGTGGACTCGGAGGCCTTTCGCAAATTTGTGGCCATTGGAACACCACAATGGAAGGTCCCAGGAAGGAAGTATTTCTCAGAGAAGGGCATCCCAGAGCTATATGGCCATGTTCAGCGGCAAGTGAATGTATCTCTGGCACACAGTGTCGGTGCCAAGATACATCTGACCACAGACACGTGGTCTAGCAAACACGGGCAGGGAAGGTATATCAGTTTTACTGCCCACTGGGTGAACCTTCTGACGGCCGTCAAGCATGTAACCCGTGGCACCCGTGTAGATTTGGTTTTACCGCCACGGATTGCATGCAGGCCTGACTCTTCTTCTCCTCCTCCTACTCCATCCTCCTCCCTCTCCTCCTCAGCTGCCTCCTCCTTTTCCGCTGCTAGCGTCTCTTCCACTGCACCGCCCAAGCTCCCCAGAACCTATTCCACATGCCAGGTGAGACGTTGCCATGCCGTGCTGCGTCTGTTGTGCCTGGAAGCAAAGAGCCACACTGGCCCGGCACTCCTTTCAGCTTTGCGTTCACAGGCAGATGAGTGGCTAACACCGCTCAATTTGACAGTTGGTAAAGTGGTGTGTGACAACGGTGCCAATCTGCTTAGCGCATTGAAACAGGGCAAAATCACGCACGTGCCGTGCATGGCACACGTCTTAAACTTGGTCGTGCAGCGATTCCTTGTCAAATACCCTGGGGTCCAGGACATCTTGCGGCAGGCAAGGAAAATCTCGGCCCATTTCAGAAGATCTTACACGGCCATGGCTCGCCTTGCTGACATTCAGCGGCGACACCATCTGCCGGTCAGACGTCTTATTTGCGATTGCCCGACGCGATGGAACTCAACCTTCTATATGCTTGATAGGCTGCTCCAGCAGAAACGTGCAGTTAACGTCTACCTGTATGAACTCTGCGAAAGAAACGGTTCTGGGGAGCTGGGTTTTTTTTCACCGCGCCAGTGGCTGCTCATGCGCGACACATGCAGACTTCTGCGGCCATTTGAGGAGATCACCAAACTGGTCAGTCGCAGCCATGGCGCCATCAGTGACATGGTACCTTATGCCTTCTTTCTGGAGCGTGCATTGCGTCGTGTCATTGATCAGGCTGTGGAGGAGCAGGAGCGGGAAGATGAGGAAGTCGCAATGCTGGATGAATTCCCAGGGGGGGCTACTCTATCTGAGACAAGTCAACAACAGGAGTCTGATGAGGAGTCAGAGGAGGATGGTGCCGGGGCGGATGAGCAGGAGCAAGAAGAGCATGCTTTAAACCTTTCTGGGATCCCTGTTGTGCGAGGATGGGGAGAGGAGAATGAAGAGGACGACATTATCCTGGATGATGAGCAGGAGCCAGGCCACCACACCGCTTCCACTTTAGTGCAAATGGGGGCCTTCATGCTCCAGTGTTTTAATAGGGACCCCCGTATAAAAAGCATGAGGGTCAAGGACCAGTACTGGGTGGCAACGTACTTAGACCCCCGGTACAAACACAAAATGGCGGAAATGTTACCGCCGTCGCAGAGGGCTGTCAGAATGCAGCACTTCCAGGCCTTGCTTCGAGAAATGCTGCATTCTGCTTTTGCGTGCGCTGGCAGAGGAGCAATTCCCACTCCCAGAGAAGGATTTGCGGGTACCAATCCAACAGCGCCTGCAAGAAGAGGCCGGTTTGAAGATGTGTTGGTGACTTCGGATATGAGGTCATTCTTTCAGCCGACCCATCGACAGGTGTCATCCGGATCCAGCATCAGGGAACGCCTAGACCGTCAGGTGTCCGACTACATTGGGTTAACGGCCGATGTGGACGCTCTGAGGAGTGATGAACCCCTAGACTACTGGGTGGGCAGGCTTGACCTCTGGCCAGAGCTTGCCCAATTTGCAATCGAACTGTTGGCTTGCCCCTCATCCAGTGTCCTGTCCGAAAGGACGTTCAGCGCAGCAGGGGGGATTGTGACCGATAAGCGTACTCGCCTAGCTCACCACAGTGTTAACTACCTCACATTTCTAAAAATGAATGAGGCATGGATCTCGGAGGAATTCAACACATGTGATCAGTAGACCATGTATATGTCTATAAACAATTTTTGGAATCAAGCACACAGACCTTCTTAATTCATTTGGCTCACTTCCCTGACCCAAAAAAGCACACCGTACTATATGCCCCTACCCTCCTCTTTGAAGAGGTTGAGCGGTGTCATATTTCTACTGGGGCTGCTTATTATGAGGGGTTCCCACCATCCCTGTGCTGTGCTGACTTCCTCCTGGGTGTTCTTATTATGAGGGGCTCCCACCATCCCTGTGCTGTGCTGACTTCCTCCTGGGGGTTCTTATTATGAGGGGATCACACCATCCCTGTGCTGTGCTGACTTCCTCCTGGGGCTGCTTACGGTGCTGCTGTCAGCGCTGTATGTCACGGAGCTGCTGTCAGCGCTGTATGTCACGGAGCTGCTGTCAGCGCTGTATGTCACGGAGCTGCTGTCAGCGCTGTATGTCACGGAGCTGCTGTCAGCGCTGTATGTCACGGAGCTGCTGTCAGCGCTGTATGTCACGGAGCTGCTGTCAGCGCTGTATGTCACGGAGCTGCTGTCAGCGCTGTATGTCACGGTGCTGCTGTCAGCGCTGTATGTCACGGAGCTGCTGTCAGCGCTGTATGTCACGGAGCTGCTGTCAGTGCTGTATGTCACGGAGCTGCTGTCAGCGCTGTATGTCACGGAGCTGCTGTCAGCGCTGTATGTCACGGAGCTGCTGTCAGCGCTGTATGTCACGGTGCTGCTGTCAGCGCTGTATGTCACGGAGCTGCTGTCAGCGCTGTATGTCACGGAGCTGCTGTCAGTGCTGTATGTCACGGAGCTGCTGTCAGCGCTGTATGTCACGGAGCTGCTGTCAGCGCTGTATGTCACGGAGCTGCTGTCAGCGCTGTATGTCACGGTGCTGCTGTCAGCGCTGTATGTCACGGAGCTGCTGTCAGCGCTGTATGTCACGGAGCTGCTGTCAGCGCTGTATGTCACGGAGCTGCTGTCAGCGCTGTATGTCACGGAGCTGCTGTCAGCGCTGTATGTCACGGAGCTGCTGTCAGCGCTGTATGTCACGGTGCTGATGTCAGTGCTCTGTATTACGGTGCTGCTGTCAGTGCTCTGTATCTCCTGCACCCTCTTGTTTGCCTACCCTGGTCCCTGACCTTCCCTCTCCTCCATTGCCTTCATTAGCTCCATAGTCCTGAATTGTCAGAACAATTTCCCAAATAAAAAAAAAATGCTTGTAGTTATCGATCCCAAATTCACCTCATACATGTATTATGCTATTGTCCAGGTGGTGGGACTACGTGCTACCCCCTAATAATTACCCCGTGGCCGCAAATTCGACCTAAAGGTTTGCGAAATTCGCCTCCCATTGAAGTCAATGGAGCCCGCGGCGAACGGTCGTTTTCGCGAACGTTTGTGCCCGTTCGCGTTTCGCGTTCGCGAAACGTCCCGTCGGAAGTTCGTCCATCACTACTGGGGGACATATATGTATTAATGCAACATTTTGACAGTTTTTGCCAAAATATTTGACAAAATTTTTGCGGAGGGATTCAGCTGGAGACCGTCCCAGAAGGTGGAGTGTTTTTTTTTTTGTTTTTTTCGGGCTGGTGGGTGTCATGTTTGAAGATGGATTTACATCTATTTTTTTATTTTTTCATAAAGATTTGTCAAAAACTTGTGTCTTGTTTTTATGACTTTTTGACACTTTTTTGGTGAATGGGTATGATGTACCCGGTATTAATGCACATATTGTTGGGGAATCTGGGGGCCCCCCTTGTTAAAGGGGGCTTCCAGATTCCGATAAGCCCCCCGCCTGCAGACTCACATGACCACCAACCACAGTTGTAGGCATGAGGCCCTTGTCCCCATCAACATGGGGACAAGGTGCTTTGGGGTGGGGGCCCCCCTGCCCCAAAGCAACCACCCCCCCATGTTGAGTGCATGTGGCCTGGTATGGTTCAGGAGGGGGGGTGCTCCCTCGAACCCCTCCTTTCCTGACCTGCCAGGCTGCATGACCGGATAAGGGCATGGTATGGATAGGGGGGACTCCAAACCGTTCTTTTCTTTATTTTGTAACTAGCACTTTGTTTTTATTATTTACTGTAGATCAGGGGTCTGGCGGCCCTCCAGCTGTTGCGAAAATACAATTCCCATCATGCTTCTGCCTATGGGAGTCATGTTTGTAACTGCCAGCCTTGCAATGCCTCATGGGACTTGTAGTTTAGCAACAGCTGGAGGGCCGCCTGTTTGAGACCCCCTGCTGTAGATGCCAGGGGAGGAAACCCATTGACAGCTGATGACTCATTGGTTGTTAAGGACGCCGTGTCCGGCTTCCCGGCCCTGCTCCTTAACAACCAGCTTACACTGCGCCCTGATTGGGTAAAGTTTTGCCCAATGAGGGTACAGAATGCACTGTGCAGTGCTCAGTGCATTGCAGGGTGTTCGTTCGGGCATACACCCTGCAAATTCAGATAGTCGGCAAACGGCCAGACAGGCAAATGTTCGGCCCAAACTCATGCTCAGGCGGAACCGTTCGTCCAACACTGGTCTTTAGCAAAAATTGCCAAAGGGTGTGTACAATCCAATAAAATACAACCATTTAAAGCTGCTCTTTGGGTAGATATAAAAACTCAAAGTAATACAGCTCTGCATCTTTACAAGACACAAAGAGTAAAGCAAAGACATTTTTGGTTGATTGAGCAGTGTTAGAAAATGTATTAATGTTTCCACTACGTCATGGAAATTTCCTCTCACATTTTTCTTTATTTCCAGATTGGTGAAATTGTGTTCATTGTAACGGGAGGTGAGGGGGCTCCGTGGGTTAAAATCCCTCTCTGCTCTAAACAAAACAAAAAAAAAAAAAATGGTTTAACATAAATTTATAGCAATGCTCTATCCAAATGTTACATTATAAAAAAGAATAGCCCATTAAAAGATAAGATAAAAAAAGCAGCTTTTGCTGCAATATCCACATTTAATCCAGAGCAGCCCCTCACAGTACTTCATTTCTGCCACTAAATGTCTTCAGTCTGATGACCATCATCATTTCACCTATTTCCACTGAGTCCTGGTTGTCATGAACCCGCCCCTGCCATGTGATTGGACAGCGAAAGGAGAAGCAGCGCAAGCTCATCTCTGCCACCCTGCATTCCCCTCTTATAAGCATATTTCTGGGCAGTGCATGAACTGATTGGCTCCTCATGCTGCTTCTTCCTCTCACACTCCTGCTGTACAGGTCACATTCAGGTACTTACACTACTTGCATTTAAAAGAAAAAAAAAAAAAACACAATGACTATAGAGCTGCATTTTTATGTGTCATTTATATCTGCCTGGATTTCAGCTTTAAATATTTTGTTCTAATTTTGTATTATTATTATTATATTATTATTATTATTATTATTATTATTATTATTATTACTACTACTAATAATAATACTACTACTACTACTACTAATAATAATAATAATAATAATAATAGTAATATAGTACTATAGTATAATCATTATGAAATTAATGTTTCTTTGTTTTTGTTTTGTTTTTTACATTTTTTATTTACGTGCAATAAAAGGAATCAACTCAATGATCTTTAAAAAAATTAATAAATCCAAAACTCTGCAGTAGGGAGGTGCCAGGAGCACCGGAAGGGGTATTACAAAAATAAAACAAAAGCACTCCTGCGCATAGGCAGACCACCAGACCGGCGATGAAAAAACGCACACTGGCCTTGCTGCCCTCAAGGGTGGGGAACCCTAAAAGTCAAAGAGAGAAAAGAGGGCGCACCAGCCTTGTGCATTATCCTTTAGATGTGTATTTATTGAAGACATAAAAAGAAAACTACTCACAAACAATCGTATAATATCTTGCAGTAAGACAGTAAGAGTAGTCATCAAGTGGCAGCATCTAGCAACAGACGAACGGGACTCTCCAGAGGTCACAGAGGAGCTCACACCACTCACTACCTCCTGGCGTGTTTCAAAGGGACCGACCCTTCTTCCTCAGAGCACTGCTGAGCTCTGAGGAAGAAGGGTCGGTCCCTTCGAAACGCGTCGGTATGTAGTGAGTGGTGTGAGCTCCTCTGTGACCTCTGGAGAGTCCCGTTCGTCTGTTGCTAGATGCTGCCACTTGATGACTACTCTTACTGTCTTACTGCAATATCTTTTTTGCGAGTAGTTTTCTTTTTATGTCTTCAATCATCTTATGCCGCATAGACACGGTCGGAATTCCGGCCAGAAAAAGACCGATGAGAGCTTTTCCCCGGAAAATGTGACCGTGTGTATGCTCCATCGGAATTTAGCTGTCCGAATTTCCGCCAGCCAAAAATTGATAGCATGTTCTCAATTTTCCAGACGGAAAAAACTTTCTATTGGTAATTCCGATCGTGTGTACGCGGCATAAAGGATAATGCACAAGGCTGGTGCGCCCTCTTTTCTCGCACCAGAAGGGGGCCTGAGAAGAGGAGGATCAGGGCTACTCTGTACAAAACCATTACACAGAGAAGGTAAGTATAACGTTAATTAGGTTAAAAAAAAAAAATCTTCCTGTACAATCACTTTAGATATTTTAGGTCCAATATAATAATAATAATAATAATAATAATAATAATAAAAGAATAATAATAAAAGAATAATAATAATAATAATAATAATAATAATAATAATAATAAATATCATCATAATTTATAATGATACTAGTAATAATTTATTTATTTTGTTATTTGTTTATTTTTGCTTTAGCACAATTAAGGTAATTGATGCAATGAATTGCTAAAAAAAAAAAAAAAAAAAAAAAAAAATTCCAAGGGCCTTCCCCAAAAAGATTGGAAATGTGAAAAGACCGGCATGTGATGGCTAGCCTTTCCCATAGGTGGATATCACAGAGAGGAAAGCCTCATCACACCGTGGTGGAAAAATTGGATACTTGTCTCTCTCTATAACATCTTCTGACAGTTAAATGACTTTTAATAACTTTTTATTAGTACAATCTTGATGCATTTAAATCATTTTAGGCCATTATAAATCAGGAATATTTCAGAAGATTCAAGTTTTATATTTCCTGGGCCTATAATGTAAATGGCAATAAAATGCTTAAAGAAAAAAAAAATCAATGAAGCTTTAATTTTCTTTTATTGAGTTTCCTTTTAACACAGAATGACATCATTAGTTTGCTTGCAAAGATACGGGTGATAAAAAATGAAACCACATCACAAATGTGATATCTCTATATAAATGTGTACCTTCTGTCTACACACACAGAGCTTCCAACCTCCTGACGAGTGTAATTAGACTGCATTTTGAAGGATATTTTGGAAGCACATAATATTGGGGCTGATTTACAAAAACTGGAGCGTGGAAAAACTGGTGCAGCTCTGCATACAAACCAATCAGCTTCCAGGTTTTTTTTTTTTTTTTTTTTGTCAAAACCTAATTGAAGTTAGAAGCTGATTGGCTACTATGCAGAGCTGCACCAGATTTTGCACCCTCCAGTTTTATTAAATCAACCTCAGTGCCTCATGCCTCTGCAAAATAATAAGTTACCCCCACCCCCCTTCTCTACCACCACCCTATAAAAGCATAAGAACTGGGTGAAGCTGCTGCCATTTCACAATTTATTATATGGTTTTGAATGCCAACACAATGCATCTAAGCAAACAAAAAAAGCACTATGGCGTCAGTGGGGCCTTTAAGTCGTTGGTAATCCAATTACTAAGATCTCAAATAACCTTTAATGTGTTATTGTCATTTAAAAGGTCATTTAAATTATTTATAAATTATTTGAAATATTACCCAGTGGTCCTGCCATGATGGTCCACATTCAGGAACTTCCTGTTAAAGGGTGACAACGTGTTGTTTCCGGTCTCTGTTATGCTATTTTGTTGTCACCATGCTACACAATGTAATCTACTGGACCTTGTTGGTCATGTAATGCATCTACGTGGTGGCAAAGAGGCTGGCCACTGATGCCCACACACTACACGTACACTATATTACCAATAGTAATACACTTGCCTTTACACGCACATGAACTTTAGTGGCATCTCAGTCTTAGTCCGTAGGGTTCAATGTTGAGTTGAGTTGGCCCACCCTTTACAGCTATAACAGCTTCAATTGGGAAGGTCATCCGCAAGTTTTAGGAGTGTGTCTATGGGAATGTTTGACCATTCTTCCAGGATGGAAGGTCTGGTTGGATGAGAAGGCCTGGCTCACAGTCTCTGCTCTAATTCATCACAAAGCTGTTCTATCAAGTTGAGTATCAGGCCAGACAAGTTCCTCCACCCCAAACTCGCTCATCAATGTCTTTAGAAGTATAGATGAATGTTCGGGATCATGGGCAGTTCAAGAGACAATAATTAAACATCTATACATACCGGGAACATAGATGAATGCTCAGGACCATGGACAGTTCCAGAGACACATGTACAAATACAGGAGACGTAGATGAATGCTCAGCACCATGGACAGTTCCAGAGACATGTGTACACATACAGGACACGTAGATGAATGCTCAGGACCATGGACAGTTCCAAAGACACATGTACACATACAGGAGACGTAGATGAATGCTCAGGACCATGGACAGTTCCAAAGACACATGTACACATACAGGAGACGTAGATGAATGCTCAGGACCATGGACAGTTCCAAAGACACGTACGCATACAGGAGACGTAGATAAATGCTCAAGGCCATGGACAGTTCCAGAGACAATAATTAATAATCTATACATACCGGGGATATAGATGAATGCTCAGGACCATGGACAGTTCCAGAGACAATAATTGAACCTGTATACATACAGGAGATGCAGACAAATGCTCAGGACCATGGACAGTTCCAAAGACAATAATTAAACAGGTATACATACAGGGGACATACTGTAGAGGGTCTCAAACTGGCGGCCCTCCAGCTGTTGAAAAGTCCCATCATGCCTCTGCCTGTGGGAGTCATGCTTGTAACTGTCAGCCTTGCAATGCCTCATGGGACTTGTAGTTTCGCAACAGCTGGAGGGCAGCCAGTTTGAGACCTCTGCTGTAGATGATTGCTCAGGACCATGGACAGTTCCAGAGACACATGTACACTTACAGGGGATGTAGGTGAATGCTCAGGAACATGGACAATTTCAGAGACATGTATACATTTATTACAATCGTCTTTGCCCCTACCTCAGTGAAAATAACCTTCTTGACCCCTTACAGTCTGGGCTTCGCTAGCAGCACTCCACAGAAACTGCCTTATTAAATCTCACTAATGATTTACTAACTGCTAAAACCAATGTCCACTGCTTCATACTCCTACTACTTGACCTGTCTGCGGCCTTCGATACTGTTGACCAACCGCTCCTTCACAATAAAATCCATTCCCTTGGCCTCCAAGATACTGCTCTATCCTGGTTCTCCTACCTATCACAGCGATCCTTCAGTGTTAACTACAACTCTGTCTCCTCCTCTCCATTGCCCTTTTCTGTGGGGGTCCCCCAAGGCTCTGTTCTTGGACCCCTTCTCTTCTCTATCTACACCTCCTCCCTTGGTCCTCCCACCCATGGCTTCCAATACCATCTATACGCCGATGACACCCAAATCTATCTGTCTACTCCTCACTCCTTCAGTCTTACTATGTCGAACCACTTCCTTAAATGAAATCTCTCTAAAACCAATCTGGTAATAACCCCACCCCCACCCCACCCATGCCCAAATCCATTACTTTTCCATCAAAATCAATAATGCAACCATCAATCCCTCCCCTCATGCCAGGGTACTAGGTGTAATCCTAGACTCTGACCTGTCCTTTCAGCCCCAAATCCAATAATTGTCAAAAGCTTGTAGACTTCACCTCTGCAACATCTCTAAATTACGTCCCTTTCTAACAAATGAAATCACCAAGCTACTCACTCCCTCGATATCTCGCGCCTTGACTATTGAAACTCCCTTCTCATTGGCTTGCCTCTCCATAGGCTATACCCTCTTTAGTCTAATTTGACTGCTGCTGCCAGACTTATCCACCTTACCAACCACTCAGTGTCTGCCACCCCACTCTGCCAATCCCTACACTTACTGATTGCCCAGTAAATTAAATTTAAAATACTAACCACGACATACAAAGCCATTCACAACTCCTCACCAATCTTGTCTCCAAATATCACCCAAACCGTCTTTTCCGTTCCTCTCGAGACCTCCTCCTCTCAAGGTTATCTTGTCTCCTCCTCCCATGCTCATCTCCAGGACTTCTCCAGAGCCTCTCCCATCCTCTGGAATGCTCTACCTCAGGGGTAGGCAACTTCGGCCCTCCAGCTGTGGTGTAACTATTAGTCCTATGAGACATTGCAAGAGCCTGACAATTTACAGGCATGACTGCTAGAGGCAGAGGCATGATGGGATTTGTACTTTCACCACAGCTGGAGTGCCGAGGTTGCCTACCCCTTCTCTATCTCAACCTGTCCCGCTATCTTCTACTCTAGATGCCTTTAGGCAATCCCAGAAAACTAATCTCTTCAGGGAAGTCTATTACACCTCCAACAAATCTTTTGCCACTTCCATCAGCTCATTCCCCACAGTTACAACCTTTGGTACCACCACCTGATCCACCCTATTAGATTGTATGCTCTTCTGAGCAGGGTCCTCCTAATTATCTTATATTTCATTGTAGTGTAACTGTAATGTTTACCTTGTATATTGTAAAGTGCTGCGTAAACTGTAAATCCTGTATAATAATAATAATAATAATAAATACAGGGGACGTAGATGAATGTTCAGAACCATGGACAGTTCCATAGACACATTTATACATACAGGGGGCGTAGATGAATGCTCAGGACCTTGGACAGTTCCACAGACAATAATTAGACTTCTATACATACAAGTGACGTAGATGAATGCTCAGGACCATGGATAGTTCCAGAGACAATAATTAGACATCTATACATACGTGGGACGTATTTGAATTCTCAGGACCATGGACAGTTCCAGAGACACATCTATACATACAGGGGACATAGATGAATGCTCAGGACCATGGACAGTTCCAGAGACACATCTATACATACAGGGGACATAGATGAATGCTCAGGACCATGGACAGTTCCAGAGACACATGTATACATACAGGGGATGTAGATGAATGCTCAGGACCATGGACAGTTCCAGAGACACATGTATACATACAGGGGATGTAGATGAATGCTCAGGACCATGGACAGTTCCAGAGACAATAATTAGACATCTTTACATACAGGGGACGTAGATGAATGCTCGGGACCATGGACAGTTCCAGAGACAATACTTAAATATCTAGACATACAGGTGACGTAGATGAATTCTCAGGACCATGGACAGTTCCAGAGACACATGTATACATACAGGGGATGTAGATGAATGCTCAGGACCATGGACAGTTCCAGAGACAATAATTAGACATCTAGATATACAGGGGACATAGATGAATTCTCAGGACCATGGACAGTTCCAGAGACAATAATTAGACATCTATACATACAGTACCTAACCGAAAGAATGTGTTTCCAGCGCGATCCCATCGTGCTGGTTCTCGGCGACAGGGTACTGTACATCTCGTGCTGGCTGCAATAGGCAAATGTCACATTTTCCTACTGCAGCGAACGCTAGAAAGAAGCGACAATGTCGCCTCTCTAATAATAAAACCGGCATGGGTTCCCCTTCAGGGGCATACCAAGCCCTTATGTCTGGTATGGATTTTAAGGGGAACCCCCTACGCCAAAAAAAACTGCGTGGGGTCCCCCCAAAATCCATACCAGACCCTTATCCGAGCACGCAACCAAAGGGGGTGGGGACAAAGCGTGTGCCTCCCCCCTCCTGAACCGTACCAGGCCGCATGCCCTCAACATGGGGGGTAGGTGCTTTGGGGAAGGGGGCACCGTACAGCCCCCCCCCACCCAAAGCACCTTGTCCCCATGTTGATGAGGACAAGGGCCTCTTCCCGACAACCCTGGCCGTTGGTTGTCGGGGTCTTATCGGAATCCGGGAGCCCCCTTTAATAAGGGGGCCCCCAGATCCCGGGCCCTTCACCCTATGTAAATGAGTATGGGGTACATCGTACCCCTACCCATTCACCTGGGGAAAAAAGTGTCAATAAAAAAACACACTAGACAGGTTTTAAAAGTAATTTATTAGGCAGCTCCGTTGTCCCGCTCTCCGGGCCTCTTCTCCCGCTCTCCGTCCTCTTCTCCCGGTCTCTGGTTCTTGTCCCACTCTCCGGTTCTTCTGCCGGGCTCCACCGCTATCTTCTTCCAGCTCTTTTACTAGCAGCGCTCCTTCTTCCCTCTTCTCTTCTTCCGATGTTAACATGACGCTCTCCCCCGCTGTAATACCATGTGCGAGGTGCGTAACTACTTATATAGGCATGGGGCGTGGTCATGGGTGATGTCACACGGTGACCCCTGCCCCTTATGACATCAAGTCCCGGGGCATGCTGGGACCGGTGTCCATCTAGGCCGATTAAATCGGTGAGATTGACACAATTTTGCGGTCACCTACTGTACAGGTAGAAATGTAAAGGACCATAGACGGTACCAAGGAACAGTACTTTCTGGAGACCAATCTGTAAAATCTGGGGCTGTTCCAGGTTCTCCACTGCAGGGACAGTTGGGCAATCATGGAAAAGTGGTTAGTTTAATTCCTCTGGTGCCTTCGCATATTAAACAGTTTTTTTTTTCTTTTAGTTGGAGATAGCGGAGCTTGTATTTCATCTGAAAAGAGCAAACGGAGTCTTTGAGCGCTTAGACATCAGTGTTCTGTTACCAAGCTGCCGCCGTTAGCGTCGTCCATGTCAGATTCCCCGGGCGGCTGCGTTCTTTCCCAGAATCCTCTGCAGTTGCCAGGCCAAGCAAGGTTATCCAACAAGCTATCATCAGGCGCGTTGCTTGGTTGGCAGCATAATACATGGCTCCCAGGCATCCAACAGACCTTTTAAACTTCACGCGGATATATGCATTTTCAGATTTCTAGTAAGTATAAGTAGGTCGCTCCAGTCGCTAGGTCCACGGATGACCCCAAGGAGAGAGTAACATTTCTAATGTAGTTCATTAAAATGAAAAAAAAAAGTAAAAAAAAATAAATAAAAAAGTCGCTGCTTATACTCAAATAGCAGATCTCTATGATCAGACTGTAAATGAACTAGAGTCGCATTGCCTCCATGTCTTCTCACAGAACTGAATAATTAGGAATCTCCAGTAACCCAACACCCACCCCATCAGAATTGCTCACCAACTAGCTGCTTGTTTATTATACTCCAGAATAGATTTACTTTGTGTGCTGATCCCATACATTCTTTTTACCAGAAATCTCCTGGCCCAGTACTGCTCCTGCATGCACCCCAAAAGTCTCCCTTCCTTTTTAAACCATTGCTCAACACACCGTCTACTATATATATCTTTCCATAGGTCCTAAGCCCATAAAAATGCCTCTCCTAGGAGACATGGATGAGATGGGATCCTCTGGAGTCATTCGGCTGTCGATGTAATCTGGTCTCTTTTGCTCTTTAGCTGTAAATCCTGCCTGGCCTTTAGTTTTCTAAAACACTGTAAAGGCTGGGTTCACACTATTGCGTTTTTTCCACGCATCCGAATCGCAATTCAGGAGATTGTGACTAACTCTCTATGGAGTCGGCTCACACATCTCCAGAGTGGCTCCGGTGCGAATTGCACGGGAGTCCTGTGCGTCTTTTGGTCCATTTCAGGTACGATTTCAGCCAAACATTTGGGTTGAAATTGGACCTGAATCGTTGAATGGAGACGCACCGGAGCCCTGCTGTGATCTGCTCCGTGCTCTAGTGTGAACCCAGCCTAAGGGTGATTTACTAAAACTGGAGTACACAGAATCTAGTGCAGCTGTGCCTATTAACCAATCAGCTTCTAACCTCAGCTTGTTCAATTAGGCTTTGAGAATGAGGCTCCATTCTTCTGAGCGACTTCAAAGTTGTGTGATTTCAAGTGCAGCTTTGATGCGACTTTTACACTCTCTGGCACTCAACTTGCATCAAAGTAGTGCAGGAACCTTTCAAAGGTTGCACGTAGTGCAGGAACCTTTCCAAAGTTGCAAGTAGTGCAGGAGCCTTTCCAAAGTTGCAAGTAATACAGGAGCCTTTCCAAAGTTGGACGTTGTGCAGGAACCTTTGCAAAGTTGCAAGTAGTGCAGGAGCCTTTCCAAAGTTGCAAGCAATGCAGGAACCTTTCCAAAGTTTCAAGTAGTGCAGGAGCCTTTCCAAAGTTGGACGTTGTGCAGGAACCTTTGCAAAGTTGCAAGTAGTGCAGGAGCCTTTCCAAAGTTGCAAGCAATGCAGGAACCTTTCCAAAGTTTCAAGTAGTGCAGGAGCCTTTCCAAAGTTGCAAGTAGTGCAGGAGCCTTTCCAAAGTTGCAAGTAGTGCAGAATCCTTTCCAAAATTGCAAGTAGTGCAGGAGCCTTTCCAAAGTTGCAAGTAGTGCAGGGACCTTTCCAAAGTTTCAGGTAGTGCAGGAGCCTTTCCAAAGTTGGACGTTGTGCAGGAACCTTTGCAAAGTTGCAAGTAGTGCAGGAGCCTTTCCAAAGTTGCAAGTAATGCAGGAACCTTTCCAAAGTTTCAAGTAGTGCAGGAGCCTTTGCAAAGTTGCAAGTAGTGCAGGAGCCTTTCCAAAGTTGCAAGCAGTGCAGGAGCCTTTGCAAAGTTGCAAGTAGTGCAGGAGCCTTTCCAAAGTTGTAAGCAATGCAGGAACCTTTCCAAAGTTTCAAGTAGTGCAGGAGCCTTTGCAACATTGCAAGTAGTGCAGGAACCTTTCCAAAGTTGCAAGTAGTGCAGGAGCCTTTCCAAAGTTGCAAGTAGTGCAGGAACCTTTCCAAAGTTGCAAGTAGTACAGGTGCCTTTCCAAAGTTGCAAGTAGTGCAGGAACCTTTCCAAAGTTGCAAGTAGTGCAGGAGCCTTTCCAAAGTTGCAAGTAGTACAGGTGCCTTTCCAAAGTTGCAAGTAGTGCAGGAACCTTTCCAAAGTTTCAAGTAGTGCAGGAGCCTTTCCAAAGTTGGACGTAGTGCAGGAACCTTTGCAAAGTTGCAAGTAGTGCAGGAGCCTTTCCAAAGTTGCAAGTAATGCAGGAACCTTTCCAAAGTTTCAAGTAGTGCAGGAGCCTTTGCAAAGTTGCAAGTAGTGCAGGAGCCTTTCCAAAGTTGCAAGCAGTGCAGGAGCCTTTGCAAAGTTGCAAGTAGTGCAGGAGCCTTTCCAAAGTTGCAATATACAGTTACATATATATATATATATATATATATATATATATATATATATATATATTTTTTTTTTTTTTTACTTTCTGCTATAAAGCACATCCAATAATAAAAATAAAAAAATCGAAATTCTTCATCAATTTAGGCCAATGTGTATTCTGGTTTTGGTAAAACAACAATCCCAATAGGTAGAAATTGATTGGTTTATGCAAACGTTATAGCGTCTACAAACTATGGGATATATGCAGGAATTTGTATTCATTTTATTTATTCTATACTAGTAATGGCGGCGATCAGCAACATATCGCAGGGCTGCTATATTGCGGTTGACGTTTTGACACTGACTGACACTTTTTGGGGACCAGTGACACTAATACAGTGATCAGTGCTAAAAATATGCACTGCCACTGTACTAATGACACTGGCTGGGAAGGGGTTACCATCAGGGGCGCTCAAAGGGTTAACTGTGTGCCTAGCCAGTGTTTTGTGTACACTGTGTGCTGTATTAACTAGCGGAAGAGATTCATTTTAGTCCCTGCTTTGCAGTAACGCAGAATCCTTCCCTGTCACAACGGAACTCTGCCTCGTTTACATTGTTTACATCCGTTCTGAGTCTCTGCCTGACGATCGGTGGGTGCCGGCAGATATCAAGTGCCCGGTATCCACAGATCAGCTTCTGATATAAATAAAGCAGAAGCGGGGTGCCCCCTGCAGACACAGGCGCACAATCACCTATATAGTGCTATAGGGTGGTCAGCAAGTGGTTAAATTGCTGTCTAAATAAGTTTGTGTATTCTTCTTGAGTCTTGGTGTGTTTTGTGTATTTCTTCCAGATCTGTGCAGTAATCCAGTGTGAGACCTCCTGTAATAGAGAAAGACTGCTCACTGCTGCTCTGTCTCCTTGTGTAGGGTGACTGGTCTTGTTTACGCCCCCCTCCTGTACTTGTATGCAGTGGGTGGAGCCTTCTGGGACCCTCCCACAGTCCTGCTCTCTGCCTAGGCGTTATGCTTACTACATTTGTATTGTAACTGCTACATTTACATGGTAATATCAGGGTTTGCAGAGGCATGTGGTGCACACACAGTGGATTTATATTCTTTTGTGACCATTAAAGTGATTGTAAACCTCAGACATGAAATATGAACAAAGCATATCCCTCTATAGTGTGTACTTGTCTCAATCCAGAGCACTAAGTGTCATTTCTGTCTGCTGCCTTCTTCCTCTGCTATCTGCATGTGTCACTTCTGTCAGGTTTTCCCGACACCAAGAGATAAAAAAAGGTGGCAGGGGCGGGAGCTCCAGTACACAGCCTGCGATTGACAGCCTCAGCACTGTCCCTGCGTGCTGTGTGAAGGGGAGTGTGCCCCTTCCCTCCAAGCAGCCCTTACTAAGCTCTGCAGAGTGTAACTTCAGCTTCCCTCCCTCTGCTTTCTGAAAGCTCAGACAAGTTGCACACATTTTGCACTTTGAATGGCTGTATTGAATAAAGGGCAGCAGATAAACAGGTACAACTTAGTAGGATTTTTTAATTGTATTTCTGTGTGTCACCTGAGGCCAGTCACTTCACTAGGTAGATCTATAATAGTTTACCAACCCTTTAACATCTGGACGCCGACAGCGCGCAAATATGCGGCTTCTCAGAGGATGGGCCTTGGCGCTAAGCAGCTGCATATTTCCCTGCAATATTATAACGTAGGTCCAAATAATCACATGAAGTCCATTTTAATATCATAAATTAGCCCATTTAAGGCATTCCCAATCCTGGGAAATCCTGGAAAATGGAAAATACCAATCGATATTGATAAAAGGAAGGAGTGACCAGAAAGGAACCGTCACCATCACCAGTTCACACTGATGCCACGTACACACGACCGGACCTTTCGACAGCAAAGGTCCGACGAAACGAATCCGCCAGACAATTTGATCGTGTGTGGGCTCCATCGCACCTTTGCTGTGTAAAAATCAGACGGACTTTAGAACTAGAACATGTTTTAAATCTTTCCGCCGGAACCAGTTCCTATCGAGAAATCCATTAATCTGTATGCTAGTCCGATGGGCGAAAACCGACGCTAGGGCAGCTATTGGCTACTGGCTATGAACTTCCTTATTCTAGTCCGGTCGCACGTCATCACGTTCGAATCCGTCAGACTTTGGTGTGATTGTGCATGGCTAATTCCGTTCGTTCGGAAAGTCCGTTGAAACTCCACCGAAAGTCCGTCGGGAAGACCGTCGGACCTAGTCTGCTGGGAAGTCCGGTCGTGTGTACGCAGCATTAGTCTTACCGCTCAATGTGGACCCCCCCCCCCCACCGAGGAAGGTCAAACAAGCGTGTTCACAATAATCCTAGGATGGTGTCACTGAAGTTATATCCCCCCCCCCCGGCATCTCCTAATTAGACATTTCTCCACTGCCCATGATATACTTGACACTCCTATTAAGGTAGGTAGGGTTAAAAGGGGGCATATCATGGTGTATATATCCAGTAAAATGTATTGTATAAAAAGTAATACACTCACTTGATAAAAAAAGGTCAATGCAGGCATCAATATAAAGCAAACAAACAAACAACAAAATGGCCGCCGTGTCCTGGTACGCGATGACGCCGCACATGCGTTTCGTCATTAATGATGACGTCTGGGACGTGGTCAGCACACAGCATTGCGCTGCATATATATATATATATATATATATATATATATATATATATATGACAACTGAGGGCTGCGGCGTTAATTGCGCTCTACGGACAGGAAGAGGAGGGGACTATATACTGTCTATGCGGTCCACACACAGGAAATTGAGCCAGAAAACCTCCCAGTTCCAGAGAAGCAGGCCTAAGCGCACATTAAAAAGTTGCAAGGAGTAATAATGGTAATGGAAAGAAATATCCATCTGCTCTATCTTAAAATCAATTAAGAATACTATAATAATCATTCATTTTCACTATCAGTTACATAAACAGAAAGATATAAAAACTCCTATCTAAATAATTGTGTTTAACAACAGCGCACCGGGACACCCGCGTGCAATATTGCAAAAACAGCTGCGCCGAGAGCGTCCTTAAAGGAGCTCCGGCGCCAAAGGGTTAAGGCTTATACATTTAATTGAAAGCTTTTGCGTCCGGACTTAAACTTTCTTGATTGTTATTTATAGAATTAGTAAGGGGAAAAAAAAAAAAGCCGTATTTGCAATTTTTAAGAACTGATCATCAATAATAAATAATACCTAAATAATAGATATCAGCAAAACATACATTCTATTTAATCGGCAATATTCCACGCAGGGGATTCAATACCTCGCCCCCCCCCCCTCCCCCGACACCAATCCCACAGTTGGCATACATGGAAATGTCCTTATTTCGCAGTTTGCTGTAAAAATATGGTGGCAGTTGTAAAAGAGTGGAGAGAGTCCAGTGCTTCCATCATCGTTATCACCAATCCGATCATGTGACCACCATGACAGCCAATCACGATGGTCACATAACCATAAACCCACCCCGCCTCCCGGCATATAAAACCCCTTACTGTGACCCACGGGTGATTGGTTGTGCCGCTCAGGCTCGGATAATGATTTGGGGAGCGGTGTAGAAGGTGCATAGGTCCTTGGCTGCAGAAGTGCCGGTGAGGGAGTAGAGCAGGTCCCAGCTCCTGTAACCACTACAGAGAGGGAGGAAGGAAACCCCTGTGCCGCACATTCATGCGCGTAGTGTCATGGCGGAAGAGACAACCTCAGCCTGAGCTCCCGCCAGGTCACCACCCCAACGCGTTTCATCACGTCTTCCCGGGCGCTTAGTCGTGAGGATTACTCTAGAACCCCTTAAAGGGCTGGGAAGCTCCAAAGTCAAATTGTTAATAATTGTATATTTCATTGTAAGCTCAGTTTTGATCAGCTTTAAGACTGTAAATTAATTGTGAAAAAAAAAAAGAAATTGGGAGGAGAGACCCTCACTTGGTGCACCATATCAGTCTGGTACCTCATCCTGATCAACGATATTCAAAATATGGACCCTAACACACGAAGGACTATAATGGTACCCATTTTTTCTAAAAAGTATCAACAAAAATCGATTAAAAATTGTATGCATATAAAAAAACATGCAAAACACACAAAAGCTGCCCATAAAACATAACAAAAACCCAACTAGTACTCCTTGGATACAGGTTCTTGATGGCTCCCGTATGGTGGAGCACAGTGAGTTGCTGTATTTTCTACGCAGTTTGCGTTTCGCAGGAGAAAAGTTTCAGCAAGAACACTCACGGTTAATGGTCAAAAAACATCGAAATAGAAAAACATTGAATGGTCCTCCTACACATCGTCATTGTCACCCATATAATGCCAAGGAAACGGTCCTCCTCGTTTTCCAAGATAGTCGTTAGTTCCAATCTGATAGTCGTTAGTTCCAATTTTAATTGGAACTAGGTATCAATAGTCAAATTGTATAGTATACACCTAGTGATATACAGTATAAGGTATTATATTAGGTAGGTAAATAGGTTCCCATCATGTCGTTCCTCAGATCAGAGTGGAGTGAGATCGATTCTGGAAACCGATTGAAGTCACATTGTCTTTGACCACATTGGAACCTAAGCTAACCCAACACTCCACCCCACACCCCCAGCCCCCACTCTCCCCACAAATACTGATGCCACACATTCTTTTTACCAGAAGTTCCCAGACCCAGTTCTGCTCCTGCATGCACCCAAAAGTCTCCCTTCTATTTTTACACCATTGCTCAACACACCGTCTATTATAGCTACCTTTACATAGGTCAACTTAAGCCCATAAAATGGCTCTGCTAGGAGAAAAAGAAGGGATCTGACCCTCTGGAGTCGTTCAGCTGTCTATGCCAATCTGAGCTCTCTGGCTCTCTCTCCCAAGTCTCCAACGCGTTTCGCCCTACGTCCCCGAAAGCTTAGTCATGGGGATTCCTCAAAAACCCCTTAAGAAGCTCCAGCGTCAAAGGGTTACGAATTGTATATTTAATTGAAAGATTTTGTGTGCAAAGTTCAACTTTATTGATTGCTAGACATGTGCGATTCGTTCATATTCATATGAATTTCCAAAAATGTGTAAGAATTTCTGAAAATTCGTACATTCGGAAGCATCCGAAATACGAATTACTATGTGTCAGAATTTTGTACGAAATTTCGTTTACGAATTTCAGATCCAAATTCCGTTACAACGGAAATGTGACTGATGTTTTGTTGACCAATCAGAAGTTTTCTTCTGCTGCTAAGTGAGTGTTGGGAAAATTAACCTTTTTAATACAGGAGTGGGAGACTGGTACTGGTAGTCGATGGGAGATTCAGAATCGGACAAAATAAGAATGTTCGTTAATTAGGATTATTCGTTATGATGATGTTAAAAACCCAGGAAGTCAGCACAGCACAGGGATGGTGGGAGTCCCTCATAATGAGCACAGCACAGGGATGGTGGGAGCCCCTCATAATGAGCATAGCACAGGGATGGTGGGAGCCCCTCATAATGAGCACAGCACATGGATGGTGGGAGCCCCTCATAATGAGCACAGCACATGGATGGGGGGAGTCCCTCATAATGAGCACAGCACAGGGATGGTGGGAGCCCCTCATAAGGAGCACAGCACATGGATGGTGGGAGCCCCTCATAATGAGCACAGCACAGGGATGGTGGGAGCCCCTCATAATGAGCACAGCACAGGGATGGTGGGAGCCCCCCAATAATGAGCACAGCACAGGGATGGTGGGAGCCCCTCATAATGAGCACAGCACAGGGATGGTGGGAGCTCCTCATAATGAGCACAGCACAGGGATGGTGGGAGCCCCTCATAATGAGCACAGCACAGGGATGGTGGGAGCCCCCCATAATGAGCACAGCACAGGGATGGTGGGAGCCTCTTATAATGAGCACAGCACAGGGATGATGGAAGCCCCTCATAATGATAAATTCATCATAACGAACGTTCGTAATTGTTCCGAAAAATTAAGGAACCTAACAAAAATTAGTATTTCAAACGAATCCAAATTGAATTTCAGCCACGAATTCCGAAATATGAATTAACGGCTAATATGGAATGGAACAGAAACGAAACTAAACAAATTTATCGACGACGCCCATGTCTATTGATTGGTATTTATAGAATTAGTAAGGGAAAAAAAATGAAAAATAAGCAAGATTTGCAATTATTAGAACTGATCGTCAATAATAAATAACACCTAAATAATAAATATCTGCAAAACATACATTCTCTTTAAGCAGCAATATTCCACGCAAGGGATTTAATACCTCTGCCCCCCCCCCCCGCTAGCACCGAACCCTCAGTTGGTGTACATGGAAAATGTCCTTATTTCGCAGCTTGCTGTACAAATACGGCGGCGGTTGTAAAAGAGCGCAGGGAGTCCAGTGCTTCCATCATCATCAAATAGGCTCACACAGGTTTAGCGGTGTCTGTTTGACAAAGTGCTATTCACCAGCCAGGATTCTAAATCCCAACCACGGGCCTGTACAGCTGCAGCCGCTTCCCTCGCTCTCTCTCTCCGTCGCTCTTGACAAGTCTGTCATATCTTGTTTCCGCTGCCTTATATTAATACCCCTGCTGCTCCCCATGCTCGCTAACACTTATCCAGACTCTTTGTCCTGACAGCTGCTACTTGGATATGTTACTGTGGCGGAATCTTACGCTCCCTTGATTGGGTTTTACGAGTCTCCGGACAGTAGAAGGAGCTCCGCGGATTGACGGATATTCCATCTCAACTACGGGCGGCAATCAATCAGCTGGAGCGAAGATCTAGGAGAGCCTTTAATTCTGCAGAGGGTTAAAAAAAAAAGAAAAAAGGGAATAAAAAAAAATAATAAAAAATAAATAAAATAAATCTGATTGCAATTAACCACTTCAGCCCCGGACCATTTTGCTGGCTTAAGACCAGACCACTTTTTGCGATTCGCACTGCGTCGCTTTAACTGACAATTGCACGGTCTTGCGACGTGGCTCCCAAACAAAATGTACGTCCTTTTTTTCCCACAAATAGAGCTTTCTTTTGGTGGTATTTGATCACCCCTGCGGTTTTTATTTTTTGCGCTATAAACAAAAATAGAGCGACAATTTTGAAAAAAAAAACAATTTTTTTTACTTTTTTCTATAATAAATATCCCCCAAAAATATATAAAAAAACACATTTTTCCCTCAGTTTAGGCCAATACGTATTCTTCTACATGTTTTTGGTAAAGCGATTATTGATTGGTTTGCGCAAAAGTTATAGCGTTTACAAAATAGGGGATAGTTTTATGGCATTTTTTTATGGCATTTTTATTATGGCATTTTTATTAATAATTTTTTTTTTTACTAGTGATGGCAGTGATCAGCGATTTTTATTGTGACTGCGACATTATGGCGGAAACATCTGACATCTTTGGGATCATTGTCATTTATACAGCAATCAGTGCTATACAAATGCAGTGATTCCTGTGTAAATGACACTGGCAGTAAAGGGGTTAACCAGTGGGTGGCAATGTTGGGGTTAAGTGTTCCTAGGGGCGTGTTACTAACTGTTGGGGGCTGGGCTTTCTTTTAGTGACACTGATCTCTGCTCCAATCACATGGAGCAGAGATCAGCGTCACTTGTTGCTAGGCAGAACTGGGAGATGCTGTTTACAACGGCATCTCCTAGTTCAGCCGGCCCGTGAGAGATGGCAGGGCGGCAAATTTAAAGGGATGTACAGGTACGCCCATTTGCCTGCCCGTGCCATTCTGCCGACGTACATCGGCGTGCGCCAGTTGGGATGTGGTTAAAGTGATTGTAAATGATCCCCTTGTAAAACAACCCCTATCAGTTTAACCCCTTCATGCCTAATGCCGCGTACACACGACTGGACTTTTCGACGGACTAGGTCCGACGGAATGAATCCGTTTGATATTACGATCATGTGTGGGCTCCAGTGGACTTTTTTCCCCAAAAGTCCGGCAGACCTAAAAATAAAACATGTTTCATATCTTTCTGACGGACTGATCGCTGTATAAATGTGAATGATCCCAAAATAGCGCCAAAAGTGTCCGATCTGTCCGCCATAATGTCGCAGTCACGATAAAAATCGCAGATCGCCGCCATTACTAGTAAAAAAAAAAATATTTTAAATAAAAATGCCATAAAACTATCCCCTATTTTGTTGATGCTATAACTTTTGCGTAAACCAATAAAAATTGCTTATAGCAATTTTTTTTACCAAAAATATGTAGAAGAATATGTATTGACCTAAACTGAGGGAAAAAAAGTTTATATATATATATATATATATATATATATATATATATATATATATATATATATTTATATATTTGGGGGATATTTATTATAGCAAAAAGTAAAAAATATTGCGTTTTTTTTCAAAATTGTCACTCTATTTTCATTTATAGCGCAAAAAATAAAAACCGCAGAAGTGATCAAATACCACGAAAAGAAGGCTCTATTTGTGGGGAAAAAAGGACGTCAATTTTGTTTGGGAGCCACGTTGCATGTCCGTGCAATTGTCAGTTAAAGCGTCGCAGTGCGGAATCGCAAAAAATGCTCTGGTCTTTGGCCAGCCAAATGGTCCGGGGCTGAAGTGATTGAAAGCAGCAGTGTTCTGTCAGATCAGCAGGCTTGCTGCTGCTTTTCAAATTCAGCATCCAAACAGTGTCACGGATTTCTAAATACTGTATTTCACAGTAAAACCTTGGCTTGTGAGTAACGGGGCTTACGAGCTGTTTTAAAAAAAAAAAAATCCTGACTCGATTTGCAAGCGTTGTCTCGCAAGAAGAGCAGGATTCAAACCTCTGGGGTGTGCAGTACCACATGTGGCCATAGGTTGGGGGGGGGGGGGCGCTGGAGAGAGTCAGAGACATGCGCAAGCATCTCCACGTGTCTCCGAGTGGTCTTCGAGCGTCTCTGGGTGTTTCCAAGTGTCTTCGGCTCCCCCCTCACCTCTGGCCACATGCGGTACTGCATACACTAGCAGTGACACTGGAACAAACTATCCATTCCATTTCCATTGATTCCTATGGGGAAACTCACTTTGATTTACGAGTACTTTGGATTACAGGCATGCTTCCAGAATGAATTATGCTCGGAATCCAAGGCATCACTGTATAAATTTAGTTTACGGTTAAAAATAAATGTAGAATGCAAGACATCGATGGATATCCGCTTGCAGCTTTGACTGTAGGCTTACTGCGGATGACTACAGGGCGTACCAAGATGACCGTGACCGAACGTCACTCCCCTTACAAAATTTGACGGGCCGCCTAATCTGAAAAAACACCGGCTTTGTTTGGGTCTCCAGCCAGCCGGCGCACGGAGTTTTGTTATCTTCCATACGAATTGCTTGTTTGAGTTTTTTTTTTTTTTTTAGCTCCCTTTGAAAACTTTGACCTTTGAATATTGCAGAAAAAAAAAAAAGATTGAAAGAAATAAAAAATGAAAAAATGAAGTTAGGGGGTCCTAAATTTTTTATTTTTTTTCAAAGGACTAGCCAAGCAGTTTAAACTCCTAGAAGATAGAGAAGACGTAAAAAGAGTATAGAGCTAATGCCCCGTACACACTATCAGATTGTCTGCTGAGTTTTTCCTTCAAATTTACCAAAACCATATAATATGAGGACAAACCTTAGGAGTTTCAATGTGTATGCAATCAGGCAGGCCCTTCTACTACATGGTTTTGGTAAATCTGAAGGAAAAACTCAGCAGACAATCTGATAGTGTGTATGGGGCTTTAGTTTCACGTTCTCATCTAGTGAGGTCAGAAGTGGATATCCGATACAGTATATGTGGGAGATATATTCCCTCGGTTGTTCATTCGACATTTTTACACAGCGCCATGCTTAGCTGATTGCTGTGGTAATGATAGAGCTCATTGTAAGAAAATGCATTAAAAATCATGTGCCTGTCCATCACTGCTTAAACAAATCCATCAACTCAGCCAAGTGGAAAGAGCCGAGTGTACGCCGGAGCACAATGAGTGCTGATAACAGTAAAGAGGCTCCGTGAAAATACCACGTCTGTCAGTCTCAGTATAAAGTATGAGATCATCATTATAATAACCATTCACTGTACATATCGATTGTGTGTATATATATATATATGTAAATGTTTTAAATATATATTTATGGTCAGAGCCCTATGTCCGGGAGAGATGTGAACCACATAAAACACGGCACAAGTCTAACAACATAAAGTAGACCTGAAGTGTGCCCTGGTCTGCTGGACGGTATACCAAGAGAAGGGGGACTACCCAAGATAAGTGAGTGGATGGTTTTGTAGAGAAAGTGTTTTAAGAGAAGTGCCCTAAGAAGGGGGATGGGTGGTTGGGTATCGTGCACTGCAACCGACAAAGACCAGTGTGGGTGGTCTGCTCAAATCCCCCTCCGGGCTCCTCCAATAATTTCAGGCCACCATACTGGCCTTCCTATTTATGGTCGGAGCCTTATGTCTGGGAGAGATGTGAACCACATAAAACACATCACAAGACTAACAACTTAAGTAGACCTGAAGTGTGCCCTGGTCTGCTGGACGGTATGCCAAGAGAAGGGGGCATACCCAAGATAAGTGAGTGGATGGTTTTATAGAGAAAGTGTTTTAGGAGAAGTGCCCTAAGAAGGGGACTGGGTAGGTGGGTACCACGCACTGGAACCAACAAAAAACAGTGTGGGTGGCCTGCTTAAATACCCCCCCAGTCTCCTCCCATAATTTCAGGCCACCATACTGGCCATCTTATTTATGGTAAGAGACCTATGACCAGGAGAGATGTGAACTACATAAAACATGTCACAGTTCTAACCACATAAAGTAGCTAGACCTGAAGTGTGCCCTGGTCTGCTGGACAGTATGCCAAGAGAAGGTGGCATACCCAAGATAAGTGAGTGGATGGTTTTGTAGAGAAAGTGTTTTAAGAGAAGTGCCCTAAGAAGGAGAATAGGTGGGGGGGGGGGGGGTACCGACAACTGAACCGACAAAGACCAGTGTGGGTGGTCTGCTTAAATACCCCCCCAAGCTCCTCCATACTGGCCCTCCTATTTATGGTCTGAGCCCTATGTCCAACACTGCCCCGGGTTTATGGCTAGGAACCTGCCATAGGGGTTACAGGCTGTACAATAGGCCTACAGGGGGTTGCGGGATAAAGACTGATTTACAAGGAGGCTCGCATCGCGTAGATGTTGCTTTATACCAGTGTCAGCTGTGACCAAGGTGGGATAAGAGATGTGGTCGGGTTGGTTCCAGGTTCCTACGAGTAGAATGACGCAAAAGTTAAAGCGGGATAGTGCGTTGGCCGACTCTTTGCACTTGCCCTAGATATAGATGCAGTGCTGGGATATTTGCACCAGCCTGCGCCGGAAGGACATGATGGCTAGCAATTTGGACCTGCCTATATTTATTATATTAGCTGTGGCCTGATTGTCTGTGGCAAACGTCACTGTTTGCCCTGCCCAGGTGCTGCCCCACACTTGAGCTGCAGCCACAACGGGGTAGAGTTCGACTAGTGAGAAGGACTGACTGAGGATCAGGAGTATTTCTGGTTGCCATGGTCCTGTAAACACTGATGGCCAAAAATTGCTGCGAAGCCTGTAGAGGCTGCGGCATCCGTGGCTACCCAGGGGGACAAAGAGGACGCCGATGGAATGAACATTGATATGCTATTCCAGTTTGTGAGAAATTCGGCCCACACTGACAAATCCGCTATTGCTGCTGTGTCTAGCCTAGGAATTTGGTCGGGATCTTGTGCCTCTGAGAGGAAACTAAGAGGCGTGAGATGATGGACTGCCCTTGAGGGATGATCCTCATGGCGAAGTCGAGCATGTCCAGAAAGTAATGTAGCTGTCTCTTGATACACCCTCGAGTAAGGGTAAAGATGTGAATGACCAACCGGCGGATGCAGGTAAACTTGTCTGTAGGCAGGCTGGCCTGCATGGACCGTGACACCCAAGAAGGTGATGGACGGTCATTCCACTTTATTCTCTGCTATGGGCACATTAAATCACCAAATACCCCTCTTAAGCCGTTAACGTCTACTGGGGGCTCACCAGGTATTTCAATGTGCAGGAAGTCATCAAGATTATCGACGGGGTCCAGGAAAGGGACTGGGCAAAAAGTATCGAACAGCCATGGGCAGTGTGTTTTTTTTTTTTCTCCAGTACCAAATGATAATTTGGTGGCGAAATAATATAAGCCTTTCCACTTGATCCCTATGCCATCGCTAGAGGGATGGCTCGATGGGCAGTAATTTAAAAGCATCTGAGATATCTGCTCCATTTAATCAATACCTCCTAAATTTTGTTCCTTGTCGTCAAAGACCACAACGCAGCTTACCTCACATAGCCAATTCCCCTACGCACTGTAACCATAGGGCGGGCGGGCGGGAACTTCTCACCTCGCTTCTCCTTCCCAAACTGCTGACCTTTGCTCGACCCTTCCTTGGACATCAACTACAGTCCTCCCCACTGCCCTGGCCACCAATCCGGTAAGACCTAAACTTCTTTTTCCTCTTTTTCTTAACCCCTTGCTATCATAAGATACTTACACCCTGTCATGTATGTCCTACGCCTACTCTGCTATTCGGCTGCGTACATGTCTCACTAATGAAGTTTATTAGGCAAGTCCAACAGGTCTGACTCTCCAGACGTTGAAAGGTGATTTGGAAAAGGGACGATCATGTACCCCAGTCCAGTTTGGTTTGTAACAAGGAATGAATGTTTGGGAGTCAGGACCCCACCCTAGACTCACCAAAAAGAAAGAGGCAAGCGGACTTCTAAATTAATTCGGATGATGGTACATATCTACTTGTTCACACATAATTATCATTATGCTATGAGGCCTTTTCAATTTATTGGTTGGTAACAAGATGCCGATGGCTGACTCGCCGGTGGCGGCTGAGAGTAGGTTCTTGCAGTCGTGTGGGGCAGCGTGAAGGGGACGGTATGGAATCCGGAGGTGCATCCCTGCTCGAGGAAGGGAGTCGGGTGGGAGGATAGGTAGAACCTGAGCCACCCGACATGCATGCGGCCTAGTCATGATGTATTTAGCTGCTTAATGCCACCCGTGATTTTGGAATGTGCTTTAGAGCATGAGAGGCAAACATGAAGGAGCTTACAGTGAGTGCAGTTGCACGCCCCAATCCTTTTTTATTAATTTTTTTTTGAGCTAAGCGATAGTCGAGAAAATAGACTGCGGAGAAGCCTGGGTGCCAGGTCGGGCTGCCGCTGGCGGTGGGGATAGCAGCCTAAAAGCTAGGAATTAGCCCATGTGCTGCAGCTCTGCTGTGAGCTTGGGGATGGTCCAAGCTCTGTGAGGTTGAGTGCCGGTGCTTTCTGGACTCGCAGAGGGTGACGGAGGGGCAAAGGCGAAGTCTTCGCTGGCGGCCTGTGACATGGCTTCGGCTAAAAGACAAGGAGAGGGGAAGTGCATATGTTAAGATAAGTTGCAAAGGTAGGAGGGGACAGATGCGTTGGGTAGGTAAAGATGGGGAAAAAAGAGAAGAACGAGAGGGACAGGAAAAGGAACGACGGGCGTAGCGAAGAAGCCGGTTTGCGTACGAGAGCTGTTGAGTGGAAATTTAGATTGCTCCGATGCCTGTCTGTACTCGGCACAAACCTGTGAACCAGAGCCCCCAGGGTGCACTGGGGCGGGGAGCTGCAGTCTGGTATTCTAAGAAGGAATGTTGCGATCTGTAGCTTACTGACGTATGTTCGGCCTGCTAACGCTTGCACTGCCAGCGAGCTTGACGTTGAGCGACCTTGTCTGCGTGGTGAAGGTTCTCGCTTCGGAAATAGAGTGAAGTGCACAGAAGTATGTGACAGTTACTAACGCCTCAGGAGCAACTCGAATCATGCATGAGAAGCAGGGCTGGACTGGGACAGAAATTTGGCCCTGGACTTCATCCAGACCGGCCCACTTACATTTTGAGTATCCCATCACCCGTGTCCCATTACCAGCCCCCTTACATCAGTGTCCCATGAGCAGCCCCTTACATCAGAGTGTCCCATGAGCAGCCCCTTACATCAGAGTGTCCCATCAGCAGCCCCCTTACATCAGAGTGCCCCATCACCAGCCCCCTTACATCAGAGTGTTCCATCACCAGCCCCCTTACATCAGAGTGTCCCATCACCAGCCCCCTTACATCAGAGTGTCCCATCACCAGCCCCCTTACATCAGAGTGTCCCATCACCAGCCCCCTTACATCAGAGTGTCCCATCACCAGCCCCCTTACATCAGAGTGTCCCATCACCAGCCCCCTTACATCAGAGTGTCCCATCAGCACCCCCTTACATCAGAGTGTCCCATCAGCACCCCCTTACATCAGAGTGTCCCATCACCAGCCCCCTTACATCAGAGTGTCCCATCACCAGCCCCCTTACATCAGAGTGTCCCATCACCAGCCCCCTTACATCAGAGTGTCCCATCACCAGCCCCCTTACATCAGAGTGTCCCATCACCAGCCCCCTTACATCAGAGTGTCCCATCAGCACCCCCTTACATCAGAGTGTCCCATCAGCACCCCCTTACAACAGAGTGTCCCATCACCAGCCCCCTTACAACAGAGTGTCCCATCACCAGCCCCCTTACATCAGAGTGTCCCATCACCAGCCCCCTTACATCAGAGTGTCCCATCACCAGCCCCCTTACGTCAGAGTGTCCCATCACCAGCCCCTTTAGATCAGAGTGTCCCATCACCAGCCCCCTTACATTAGAGTGGCCCATCACCAGCCCCCTTGCATCAGAGTGGCCCACTGAGCCATCGGCCCACCGGGAAACTCCCTGTAGTCCCAATGGCCAGTACATGCCTGATGAGAAGTAAAATATGTTGTGATAGAGTGCTTAAGGGAAATGCAAGGGAGGAGCCCTTGTACTACGCACCTGACTCAATGCCCTAGCTCAGTGATGGCGAACCTTGGCACCCCAGATGTTTTGGAACTACTATTCCCATGATGCTCATCCACTCTTCAGTGTGGTTGAGCATCATGGGAAATGTAGTTCCAAAACATCTGGGGTGCCAAGGTTCGCCATCACTGCCCTAGCTTCTCAAGTCCTGGTTGAGGTCGAGAACTGGGTCGACCAAGAACCTGTAGTAAGCTGTCTCTGCCTCCATAGACATACAGTATTTCCCCTCACTTCCTGTCCCAGTGACACCCTATCCCAGCAGGGTGTCACCGGGACGAGACGTGAGCTGAATAAAATAAATAAATAAAGAGCACATTTGCTAAATGTATAGATGATTTTCATTTTGTGAAATTCCGCCTTTATAACCTTTCCCCCGATACCCGCCGCCGTTCCACAAAATACAATTAAGCGCCGTTCCATCAAGCCCTTCACAGAGGATGCATTTGAAGCGGTAAATTATACATTGTTTCGTCCTTAAAATGTAAATCAATGCGATCCATCCAATTTTTTAATTTGCAGGGAATTACAGAGTCTTCCATTTGCAGGTTTTTCCCCGGCGCTGTCAGGACCAAATGTTAATAAAAAGTAATCCGCGCCGGCTACGTTTTCCGTTGTCAAATGTGACTGTCTGGAGCGCTCTGATTAGCCGGGTGGGAACGGCGCGTCTCTGTTACAGTCAAAACGCATGAAGGTTAATGAGATAAAATATAATTGTCTTATTTCGGGAGTGGTGGTGGTGGGGGAGACTAGTCTTGGTGGTAACAAGCTGTGGGGACATCTGGGATGCTCAATAGACTCCAAGAAATCAAATATGTTTAAACAGTGGGCGTCCGTATTAATATCCAGGGCCTGCAGGACAGATGGGATTTCTACTGATGGCTCGTTAAAGTGGAAGGATAGTCTTATTAAAACGATATATATACAGTATATGATGTTAGAGAGTAGGCATGGTCAATCAAGTGGGTGTCCCTTCATGGCAATATTTACCCCCAGCTATGGTGGGAGACCCAAAAATGAACAGCCAATCCAAGCATTGGCCATTATCTATCTATCTATCTATCTATCTATCTATCTATCTATCTATCTATCTATCTATCTATCTATCTATCTATCTATCTATTCATACATCTAGAAACAGGGAAACTATCAACAACTGTCTGAACCAGTCCCTAAAATGAACAGAAAATTCATATGTAGGCCTTACCAATTCTATCTATGTATCTTGGAACTTAAAAATGAACAGCCAATCCTAGCATTGCCCATTATCGATCTATCTATCTATCTATCTATCTATCTATCTATCTATCTATCTATCTATCTATCTATATATATCTATATCTCTATCTATCTATCTAACTATCTGTCTATTTATCCATCTCGTTATCTATCTATCTTATATCTATCTATTTATCTATCTATCTATCTCATATATAACTATCTATCTCATATCTATCTCTTTATCCATCTCATTATCTATCTATCTCATATATAACTATCTATCTATCTATCTATCTATCTATCTATCTATCTATCTATCTATCTATATATATCTATATCTCTATCTATCTATCTAACTATCTGTCTATTTATCCATATCGTTATCTATCTATCTATCTATCTATCTATCTATCTATCTATCTATCTATCTATCTATCTATCTATCTATCTATCTATCTATCTATCTATTTCATATATATCTATCTATCTCATATCTATCTCTTTATCCATCTCGTTATCTATCTATCTCATATCTATCTATCTATCTATCTATCTATCTATCTATCTATCTATTCATACATCTAGAAACAGGGAAACTATCAACAACTGTCTGAACCGGTCCCTAAAATGAACAGAAAATTCATATGTAGGCCTTACCAATTCTATCTACTGTATCTTGGAACATAAAAATGAACAGCCAATCCTAGCATTGCCCATTATCTATCTATCTATCTATCTATCTATCTATCTATCTATCTATCTATCTATCTATCTAATATATATCTCCTTATCTATCTATCGATCTATCTATCTATCTATCTATCTATCTATCTATCTATCTAATATATATCTCCTTATCTATCTATCTATCTATCTATCTATCTATCTATCTATCTATCTATCTATCTATCTATCTCATATCTATCTCTCTATCTTTCTATCTATCTATGTATTTATCTATCTATCTATATATATATATATCTATCTAATATCTATCTCCTTATCTATCTATCTATCTATCTATCTATCTATCTATCTATCTTTCTATCTATCTATTACCGATAGATCAGTAAGGCCTTGCGCACACTGCTCTTGTTAGACTAGTTATGGCGGTGATTCGTGACTTTTAGAAGGATTGCGATATTACGGCAGATAATCAGACACTAACTGAAACTTTTTGGGGACCAGTGACACTAATACCGTGATCTGTGCTAAAAATATGCACTGTCACTGTACTAATGACACTGGCTGGGAAGAGGTTAACATCAGGGGCGATCAAAGAGTTAACTGTGTGCCTAGCCAGTGTTTATGTACTTGGGGGGATGTGTTTTTACTAGGGAAAGGTATGGATTCATGTCCCTGTGCTTTGCAGGAACACAGGATCTATGCTTTCCTTACTGACAGAATGGAGATCTGCCTTGTTTGCATAAGCGGATCGCCGTTCTGCCTGTGTAATGAACAATCAGTGGGTGCCGACGGACACTGGGTCCACGGGACCTACTGATCAGCTCCCGCTGTGTATTATCACAGTGGGAGCGAGCCTCCGGCAGCGCACACTCATGTCCAATACCTGGAAGTGCAGGATCACGTGTATACTATATTGTCAAAACTATTGGGACACCTGCCTTTACACGCACATGAACATTATTGGCATCCCAGTCTTAGTCCGTAGGGTTCAATATTGAGTTGGCCCTCCCTTTGCAGCTATAACAGCTTCAACTCTTCTGGGAAGGCTGTCCACAAGGTTTAGGAGTGTGTCTATGGGAATGTTTGACCATTCTTCCAGAAGCGCATTTGTCAAGTTCCTCCATCCCAAACTCACTCATTCATGTCTTTATGGACCAAAAGAGCATTTCTGAGGTCGGGCACTGATGCAGGACAAGAAGACCTGTCTCGCAGTCTCTGCTCTACTTCATCCCAAAGGTTTTCTATCGTGTTGAGGTCAGGACCCTGTGAAGGCCAGTCAAGTTCCTTCACCCCAAACTCGCTCATCCATGTCTTTATGGACCTTGCTTTTTGCACTGGTCCAATTGGTGGAGGGATTATGGTGTGGGGTTGTTTTTCAGGGGTCGGGCTTGGAGGAGTGGCCCAATACTTTTGACAGCATAATGTGGATGAGCAAGTTTAGGGTGGAGGAACTTGACTGTCCTGACCTCAACCCAATAGAACACCTTTGGGGTGAATTAGAGCGGAGACTGCAAAACCAGGCCTTCTTGTCCAACATCAGTGCCTGACCTCACAAAATGAGCTTCTGGAAGAATGGTCAAACACTCCCACAGACACCCTCCTAAACCTTGTGGACGGACTTGAGGAAGAGTTGAAGCTGTTATAGGTGCAAAGGGTGGACCAATACTTTGTGGGCAATATAACATGGATGAGCGAGTTTGGGGTGGAGGAACTTGACTGTCCTGACCTCAACCCGATAGAACACCTTTGGGATGAATTAGAGTGGAGCTGCAAAGGGTGGACCAACTAGACATGTGCAAAAGGAAAAAATGTGTTTAGTTTTGTTTCATTTTAATTCGTTAATTAATTAATTTCGTTTAGTTCTATTCGTTAAATTCGTTAAATTCTTTTTCTGATTTCGTTTTGTTTTCTACCGAATTTGAAAAATCGGTCACATTCGAAAATATTTCCACTAAATTCGAAAATATTTCTACCGGATTCTAAATGATTTCAACATGATTCGAAATTATTTCAACCGGATTAGAAAATATTTTGTGACCCGAATTTAGGGCCATGTATCTCTGGGTCACGTGGTGCTAGAAACCCCAAATTTGGAGATGTTGTAGTGCTCGTTCCACTGTGTTTGTATACCAAATTTGGTGTTTCTAGCTATAAGTGACCCCGAGATATGTGGCCCCAAATTTGGATCACAAAATGTAATTCTCTTCTGCAGAAAAGTGCTTGACATTTTGTGACCCGACTTTGGAGCCACGTATCTCGGGGTCACTTATAGCTAAAAAACCCAAATTTGGAGATGTTGTAGTGCTAGTTCTATTGTATTTGCATACCTAATTTGGGATTTCTAGCTATAAGTGGCTCCGAGATACGTGGCCCCAAATTCGGGTCACAAAATCTAATTTTTCGAATTTGATTCGAATTTCGTCCGAATTCGGTTAAATTTGTTAGCATTGCAATTCGGTAATTCGGATGCATCCGGATGTCCGAATAATGAAAATTTGTCCGAAATTTCGATTCGGAACGAAACCAAATGCACATGTCTAGGGCCAACTCAACATTGAACCCTACGGACTAAGACTGGGATGCTTTGTGCACTGGTCCAAACCATTTGGTGGAGGGGGGGATTATGGTGTGGGGGGTTGTTTTTCAGGGGTTGGGCTTGGCCCCTTAGTTCCAGTGAAGGGAACTCTTAGTCTTAAAGGGGTTGTAAAGGTTAGTTTTTTTATTTTCTAAATAGGTTCCTTTAAGCTAGTGCATTGTTGGTTCACTTATCTTTTCCTTCGATTTCCCTTCTAAATGTTTTTTTCTTTGTTTTCTTTGTCTAAATTTCTCACTTCCTGTCCCTCCTCTGTAAGCTGTTCAGTAAGCTGTTCTGGCTGACTAAACACCGCTCGGATGATGGTGTGAAGTTTACTGAGGAGAAACAGGAATTGAGATATTCAGACAAATAAAAAAAACATTTAGAAGGGAAATTGAAGGAAAAGGTAAGTGAACCAACAATGCACTAGCTTAAAGGAACCTATGTAGAAAACAAAAAATGAACCTTTACAAACCCCAAATTTGGATATGTTGTAGTGGTAGTTCTACTGTGTTTGCATACCAAATCTTTGTGTTTCTAGCTATAAGTGACCCCGAGATATGTGGCCCCAAATTTGGATCACAAAATGTAATTCTCTTCTGCAGAAAAGTGCTTGACATTTTGTGACCCGACTTTGGAGCCACGTATCTCGGGGTCACTTATAGCTAAAAACACCAATTTGGAGATGTTGTAGTGCTAGTTCTATTGTATTTGCATACCTAATTTGTGATTTCTAGCTATAAGTGGCTCCGAGATACGTGGCCCCAAATTCGGGTCACAAAATCTAATTTTTCGAATTTGATTCGAATTTCGTCCGAATTCGGTTAAATTTGTTAGCATTGTAATTCGGTAATTCGGATGCATCCGAATGTCCGAATAATGAAAATTTGTCCGAAATTTCGATTCGGAACGAAACGAAATGCACATGTCTAGGGCCAACTCAACATTGAACCCTACGGACTAAGACTGGGATGCTTTGTGCACTGGTCCAAACCATTTGGTGGAGGGGGGATTATGGTGTGGGGTGGTTGTTTTTCAGGGGTTGGGCTTGGCCCCTTAGTTCCAGTGAAGGGAACTCTTAAAGGGGTTGTAAAGGTTAGTTTTTTATTTTCTAAATAGGTTCCTTTAAGCTAGTGCATTGTTGGTTCACTTATCTTTTCCTTCGATTTCCCTTCTAAATGTTTTTTTTTTCTTTGTTTTCTTTGTCTAAATTTCTCACTTCCTGTTCCTCCTCAGTAAGATGTTCAGTAAACTGTTCTGGCTGACTAAACACCGCTCGGATGATGGTGTGAAGTTTACTGAGGAGAAACAGGAAGTGAGATATTCAGACAAATAAAAAAAACATTTAGAAGGGAAATCGAAGGAAAAGGTAAGTGAACCAACAATGCACTAGCTTAAAGGAACCTATGTAGAAAATAAAAGATGAACCTTTACAAACCCCAAATTTGGATATGTTGTAGTGCTAGTTCTACTGTGTTTGCATACCAAATGTTTGTGTTTCTAGCTATAAGTGACCCCGAGATACGTGGCCCCAAAATCGGGTCACAAAATGTAATTCTCTGCTGCAGAAAAGTGCTTGACATTTTGTGACCTGAATTTGGAGCCATGTATCTGGGGGTCACTTATACCTAAAAACACCAAATTTGGAGATGTTGTAGTGCTAGTTCTATTGTGTTTGCATACCTAATTTGGGATTTCTAGCTATAAGTGGCCCTGAGATACATGGCCCCAAATTCGGTCAACAAAATGTAATTTTTTGAATTTGATTCGAATTTCGTTAGCATTGTAATTCGGTAATTCGGATGCATCCGAATGTCCGAATAATGAAAATTTGTCCGAAATTTCGATTCGGAACGAAACGGAATGCACTCAACATTGAACCCTACGGACTAAGACTGGGATGCTTTGTGCACTGGTCCAAACCATTTGGTGGAGGGGGGATTATGGTGTGGGGTTGTTTTTCAGGAGTTGGGCTTGGCCCCTTAGTTCCAGTGAAGGGAACTCTTAGGGCCGGTTCACACTGCGGCGCGAGGCGAGGCGACACGGCTCGCCTCGCCTCGCTCCCGCAAGTCGTCCCCATTGAGTACAATGGAACCGTTCTGAGAGGAGCGACTCGAGTCGCTCCGACTCAGAAAAAAGGTTCCTGTACTACTTCGGGGCGACTTCGGGGGCGACTTGCATTGACTTCTATGCAGAAGTCCTCTGCAAGTCGCCGCTGACCCCCCCTGCAAGTCGCGGCGAGGAAGTCGGAGACGCCTCGCCGCGGCTCGCAGTGTGAACTGGCCCTTAAAGGGGTTGTAAAGGTTAGTTTTTTATTTTCTAAATAGGTTCCTTTAAGCTAGTGCATTGTTGGTTCACTTATCTTTTCCTTCGATTTCCCTTCTAAATGTTTTTTTTCTTTGTTTTCTTTGTCTGAATTTCTCACTTCCTGTTCCTCCTCAGTAAGCTGTTCTGGCTGACTAACCACCGCTCGGATGATGGTGTGAAGTTTACTGAGGAGAAACAGGAAGTGAGATATTCAGACAAATAAAATAAAAACATTTAGAAGGGAAATTGAAGGAAAACGTAAGTGAACCAACAATGCACTAGCTTAAAGGAACCTATGTAGAAAATAAAAAATGAACCTTTACAACCCCTTTAGGGCGTCAGCATACCAAGACATTTTGGACTATTTTTGGACTTTTTCATACTCCCAACAAATAAATACCCAAACTCCAAACATTGCTAGACTCACCCCAACTGTTTTGAAAAAAAAGTGATTTTATAAAGCTGATTTTCTCCGGCGTGCACGAGGCCTTAAGATCTGGAAGACGTTTGGCTGCCCCGGGACGCTGGGTATCAGAAATGGTGACCTCTGCACTATCCGATCGTCCAGGGAAGCTTTATTTCGGAGGACAATGGTAGGACAACCTTCTCCAGCAGACAACCCATGCACAACACGTATGCGGAGTCCACCATCAGTTTCTCCTCTGCTGTCTCGGCCGCGGCGGCAGGATCTGGAACACAAGCTCCCCCGCCTTCCCTTCAGCTTAACATCCGCCAAGTCGTAAATTCAGGTCCCCGGTCCGACAAAGGAGCCGTGAGGAGATAAGTTGGTTCATTAAGGCGGTGAAAAGGCTTTTGGCTTTGCGGAAAAAAAGTCATTTTCCTAAATGTAAAGAGGTCGGTTGTGTGAGGGAACCAGCGTGAGGTTCCACGTTTGAATAGGTCAGGAACAGAGCAAGGAGCTGGACGCGAGTTTTCCCGCGATAAGTGCGGCGGAATGATTGCTGAACGCAGGCGGGTGACGGTGGCAGCGAGTCGTTTTAGGAAAACGTTTGAAAGAATATATAAGAATTGACAGTTTAACCGCGTTGCGAGCGGCGATGATAGAAAGCACGCCGACCTATGAACACGTTGTATGGTCACGGTGAGGCAAGCGTCCAGTGCAGGATTTAGACTATACGTGCAGCTCTGTATTCATGAATACATCATTAAATGTACACTATATTGTCAAAAGTATTGGGACACCTGCCTTTACACGCACATGAACTTTAAATGGCATCCCAGTCTTAGTCCGTAGGGTTCAATATTGAGTTGGCCCACCCTTTGCAGCTATAACAGCTTCAACTCTTCTGGGAAGGCCGTCCACAGATTTAGGAGTGTGTCTATGGGAATGTTTGGCCATTCTTCCAGAAGAGCATTTGTGAGGTCAGGCACTGATGTTGGACGAGAAGGCCTGGCTCTCAGTCTCCACTCTAATTCATCCCAAAGGTGTTCTATTGGGTTGAGGTCAGGACTCTGTGCAGGCCAGTCAAGTTCCTCAACCCCAAACTTGCTCATCCACGTTATATTGCCAAAAGTATTGGGCCACCCCTCCAAATCATTTGGTGGAGGGGAAATTATGGTGTGGGCTTTGCCCCTTAGTTCCAGTGAAGGGAACTCTAAAAGCATCACATACCAAGACAGTTTGGACAACTTCATGCTCCCAACTTTGTGGGAACAGATTGTGGGAGCATTCCCATAGTGTGTGTCTATGGGAATGTTTGACCATTCTTCCAGAAGAGAATTTGTGAGGTCAGGCACTGATGTTGGACGAGAAGGCCTGGCCCGCAGTTTCCGCTCTAATTCATCCCAAAGGTGTTCTATCAGGTTGAGGTCAGGACAGTGAAGTTCCTCCAGCCCAACCCAAATCCACATTATATTGCCAAAAGTATTGGGCCACCCCTCCAAATCATTTGGTGGAGGGGGGATTACGGTGTGGGCTTGTCCCCTTAATTCCAGTGAAGGGAACTCTCAAGGCGTCAGTAAGACATTTTGAATATAATAGAAACAAATAGAATAGAATGACATAGAAAGCATATAACCATCTTCTGCAATTTAAATTTCAAATAGAATGCATTTGAATTTGAATACATAAGAAAAGAATAGAATAGTAAAGAATGGGGAAAAAAAAACATAGAATAGGACAGACTATAATAGAAGAGAAAATAATAATAAAATAAAAAAACAATAGAATAGAATAGATTAGAAAGAATATAACCATTTCTCAATGCGTATTTCTATACTATTGTGTTATTTTCTATTCTAGTCTACTCTAGTCTTTTCTATTCTATTCAAATTCAAATTGATCCTATTTGAGTTTTGGAAAATGTTTATATCATTTCTATTCTATTCCATTTTATTTTTTTATTTTTATTTTTTAATTCAATTTTTTACTGTTCTATTCATATTTCAGAAGCTGGTTATAATCTTTCTGTTTAATTATATTCTTTTATTTGTATTATTCTATTCTATTCCTTTCCATTCGATTCTGTTCTTTTATGTTCTATCCTATTTGTTTCTGTTTTACTGTATTATATTCTATTCTTTTATTTTCTGTTATATTCTTTTCTATCCTATTCATTTCCTTTCTATTATGTTCTTTTAATTTCTATCCTATTTTCTCTATTATAATCTATTCTTTTATTTTCTGTTATATTCTTTTCTATCCTATTCATTCCTTTCTATTATGTTCTTTTAATTTCTATCCTATTTTACTCTATTATAATCTATTCTTTTATTTTCTGTTATATTCTTTTCTATCCTATTCATTTCCTTTCTATTATGTTCTTTTATTTTCTATCCTATTTTACTCTATTATATTCTATTCTTTTATTTTCTGTTATATTCTTTTCTATCCTATTCATTTCCTTTCTATTATGTTCTTTTAATTTCTATCCTATTTTACTCTATTATATTCTATTCTTTTATTTTCCGCTATATTCTTTTCTATTCTATTCATTTCCTTTCTATTATGTTTGTTTAATTTCTATCCTATTTTACTCTATTATATTCTATTCTTTTATTTTCTGTTATATTCTTTTCTATCCTATTTATTTCCTTTCTATTATGTTCTTTTAATTTCTATCCTATTTTACTCTATTATATTCTATTCTTTTATTTTCTGTTATATTCTTTTCTATCCTATTCATTTCCTTTCTATTATGTACTTTTAATTTCTATCCTATGTTACTCTATTATAATCTATTCTTTTATTTTCTGTTATATTCTTTTCTATCATATTCATTTCCTTTCTATTATGTTCTTTTATTTTCTATCCTATTTTACTCTATTATATTCTATTCTTTTATTTTCTGTTATATTCTTTTCTATCCTATTCATTTCCTTTCTATTATGTTCTTTTAATTTCTATCCTATTTTACTCTATTATATTCTATTCTTTTATTTTCCGCTATATTCTTTTCTATTCTATTCATTTCCTTTCTATTATGTTTGTTTAATTTCTATCCTATTTTACTCTATTATATTCTATTCTTTTATTTTCTGTTATATTCTTTTCTATCCTATTTATTTCCTTTCTATTATGTTCTTTTAATTTCTATCCTATTTTACTCTATTATATTCTATTCTTTTATTTTCTGTTATATTCTTTTCTATCCTATTCATTTCCTTTCTATTATGTTCTTTTATTTTCTATCCTATTTTACTCTGATATATTCTATTCTTTTATTTTCTGTTATATTCTTTTCTATCCTATTCATTTCCTTTCTATTATGTTCTTTTAATTTCTATCCTATTTTACTCTATTATATTCTATTCTTTTATTTTCCGCTATATTCTTTTCTATTCTATTCATTTCCTTTCTATTATGTTTGTTTAATTTCTATCCTATTTTACTCTATTATATTCTATTCTTTTATTTTCTGTTATATTCTTTTCTATCCTATTCATTTCCTTTCTATTATGTTTGTTTAATTTCTATCCTATTTTACTCTATTATATTCTATTCTATTTTTTCTATTCTATTCCTTTTTTTTTTTTCTATTCTTATTCATTCTCTTTGGAAGTTGGAAAGGTATTAGAATTCGAAAAAAAACTATTCGAATTTGAAAACCTTTCTAATTCAAAAAACTTTTCGAACTCGTAAACTATTTCGAAATAGATTTTGAAATTTTTTTCGAATCGATCCGAATTCAAATTTGAATAGATTTGAATATGAATAAAAGGAAACGAATTCTAAAAACAGAATTTAACGGATTGAACGAATTTAACGAATGTAACTAAACACAATTTTTGTAAATAACAAATCGAAACAAAACTAAACAATTTTTTTCGTTCTGCACATGTCTGCTGAGTTGCTGTTGTTTCCCCTTTGTTATGATCCCACTAACAGTGGCCCGTGGAATATTTAGTAGCGAGGAAATTTCGCGGATAGACTTATTGCGCTGGCGGCGACCTATCGCGGCACCGCGCCTGAATTCGCTGAGCTCCTGAGAGCGACCCGTTCTTTGACAAATGTTTGTATGTCTAGGGTGATCGAGTTTATACACCTGTGGCCACGGAGGTGATTGGGACACCTAAAGCCAATTATTTGGAGGGGTGTCCCAATACTTTTGGAAATATTGTGTATTTTTTAAATGCAAGCAGCGTTAGTGCCTGATTTTTGGACTTGGTATCAGCCTTTTACAGAGCTCAGACTGGGAGAGGGAGAAGCGGTATAAAGAGCCAATCAGTTGCTGCAGGGGTTGTGTGTTAACAAGAAGCATGCTGATAGGAGGAGAGAGCACAGAGATGAGCTCATCAGTCTGCTGCTCCTCCATTCACTGTCTGGTCACAGGTTGGCGGAGGGGCAAGACTTATAAAGGCTCTTTCTCATTGGCAAGGGGTTAAATTGGGTTTTGTTCTTCAACAAAACTGGAATTGTACTTTTTAGTCTTTGGCTGTGATCCGTTCTGGGTGACTCTTTGTGTACATATCCCCCCCCCTCCCCCGCCCAGATCTGTCCCTCCGGCGGGCCTCAGTGCCGGCACCACCTTGGCTCCATATATTAGCGTGCTTTATTGCTGGGGGATTGAAACCGCATTTATTTTATGACCGTCACAGGAAAGAGTAAGTGTTCCTCCCCGCGTTGAGGCTCGGCATAATGTGCAAATTTGTAAAACAAATCTCCTCCAGCCCGATCTCTCCATGCAGAATGCAGACGTGCCGCTTGTTTTATGGCCTCATGCCATTAGCCCTCCAAAAATAAATAAGTAAAGAAAAAATGTTTTTAGCTTTCATTACAATATTGCTCAGCACTCGGCGCACTCGTTTATCACAGGCAGGAGACTAAGTAAGGCAAGGAGCAATGTGCTAAATGAGCCAACCAATAAGAGTGATGAGCTAAGTGTCCCAACCAATAAGAGCGATGAGCTAAGTGTCACAACCAATAAGAGTGATGAGCTAAGTGTCCCAACCAATAAGAGTGATGAGCTAAGTGTCCCAACCAATAAGAGTGATGAGCTAACTGTCACAACCAATAAGAGCGATGAGCTAAGTGTCACAACCAATAAGAGTGATGAGCTAAGTGTCCCAACCAATAAGAGTGATGTAATAAGTGTCCCAACCAATAAGAGTGAAGTGATAAGTGTCCCAACCAATAAGTGATGTAATAAGTGTCCCAACCAATAAGAGTGATAAGCTAAGTGTTACAACCAATAAGAATGATGAGCTAAATGCCCCAACCAATAAGAGTAATGAGCTAAGTGTCTCAACCAATAAGAGTGATGTAATAAGTGTCCCAACCAATAAGAGTGAAGTGATAAGTGTCCCAACCAATAAGTGATGTAATAAGTCTCTTAACCAATAAGAGTGATGAGCTAAGTGTCCCAACCAATAAGAGTGATGTAATAAGTGTCCCAACCAATAAGAGTGATGTAATAAATTTCCCAACCAATAAGAGTGAAGTGATAAGTGTCCCAACCAATAAGTGATGTAATAAGTCTCACAACCAATAAGAGTGATGAGCTAAATGTCCCAACCAATAAGAGTGATGTAATAAGTGTCCCAACCAATAAGAGTGATGTAATAAGTGTCCCAACCAATAAGAGTGATGAGCTAAGTGTCACAACCAATAAGAGCGATGAGCTAAGTGTCACAACCAATAAGAGTGATGAGCTAAGTGTCCCAACCAATAAGAGTGATGTAATAAGTGTCCCAACCAATAAGAGTGAAGTGATAAGTGTCCCAACCAATAAGTGATGTAATAAGTGTCCCAACCAATAAGAGTGATAAGCTAAGTGTTACAACCAATAAGAATGATGAGCTAAATGCCCCAACCAATAAGAGTAATGAGCTAAGTGTCTCAACCAATAAGAGTGATGTAATAAGTGTCCCAACCAATAAGAGTGAAGTGATAAGTGTCCCAACCAATAAGTGATGTAATAAGTCTCTTAACCAATAAGAGTGATGAGCTAAGTGTCCCAACCAATAAGAGTGATGTAATAAGTGTCCCAACCAATAAGAGTGATGTAATAAATTTCCCAACCAATAAGAGTGAAGTGATAAGTGTCCCAACCAATAAGTGATGTAATAAGTCTCACAACCAATAAGAGTGATGAGCTAAGTATCTCAACCAATAAGAGTGATGAGCTAAATGTCCCAACCAATAAGAGTGATGTAATAAGTGTCTCAACCAATAAGAGTGATGTAATAAGTGTCTCAACCAATAAGAGTGATGTAATAAGTGTCCCAACCAATAAGAGTGATGTGATAAGTGTCCCAACCAATAAGAGTGATGTGATAAGTGTCCCAACCAATAAGAGTGATGTGATAAGTGTCCCAACCAATAAGAGTGATGAGCTAAGTGTCCCAACCAATAAGAGTGATGTAATAAGTGTCCCAACCAATAAGAGTGATGTAATAAGTGTCCCAACCAATAAGAGTGATGTAATAAGTGTCCCAACCAATAAGAGTGATGTAATAAGTGTCCCAACCAATAAGAGTGATGTAATAAGTGTCCCAACCAATAAGAGTGAAGTGATAAGTGTCCCAACCAATAAGAGTGATGTAATAAGTGTCTCAACCAATAAGAGCGATGAGCTAAGTGTCCCAACCAATAAGAGTGATGTAATAAATTTCCCAACCAATAAGAGTGAAGTGATAAGTGTCCCAACCAATAAGAGTGATGTAATAAGTCTCACAACCAATAAAAGTGATGAGCTAAATGTCCCAACCAATAAGAGTGATGTAATAAGTGTCTCAACCAATAAGAGTGATGTAATAAGTGTCTCAACCAATAAGAGTGATGTAATAAGTGTCTCAACCAATAAGAGTGATGTAATAAGTGTCTCAACCAATAAGAGTGATGTAATAAGTGTCCCAACCAATAAGAGTGATGTGATAAGTGTCCCAACCAATAAGAGTGATGTGATAAGTGTCCCAACCAATAAGAGTGATGAGCTAAGTGTCCCAACCAATAAGAGTGATGTAATAAATTTCCCAACCAATAAGAGTGAAGTGATAAGTGTCCCAACCAATAAGTGATGTAATAAGTCTCACAACCAATAAGAGTGATGAGCTAAATGTCCCAGCCAATAAGAGTGATGTAATAAGTGTCTCAACCAATAAGAGTGATGTAATAAGTGTCCCAACCAATAAGAGTGATGTGATAATTGTCCCAACCAATAAGAGTGATGTGATAAGTGTCCCAACCAATAAGAGTGATTTGATAAGTGTCTCAACCAATAAGAGTGATGTGATAAGTGTCCCAACCAATAAGAGTGATTTAATAAGTGTCCCAACCAATAAGAGTGATGTAATAAGTGTCCCAACCAATAAGAGTGATGTAATAAGTGTCCCAACCAATAAGAGTGATGTGATAAGTGTCCCAACCAATAAGAGTGATGTAATAAGTGTCCCAACCAATAAGAGTGATGTAATAAGTGTCCCAACCAATAAGAGTGATGTGATAATTGTCCCAACCAATAAGAGTGATGTGATAAGTGTCCCAACCAATAAGAGTGATGTGATAAGTGTCTCAACCAATAAGAGTGATGTGATAAGTGTCCCAACCAATAAGAGTGATGTAATAAGTGTCCCAACCAATAAGAGTGATGTAATAAGTGTCCCAACCAATAAGAGTGATGTAATAAGTGTCCCAACCAATAAGAGTGATGTAATAAGTGTCCCAACCAATAAGAGTGAAGTGATAAGTGTCCCAACCAATAAGTGATGTAATAAGTCTCTTAACCAATAAGAGTGATGAGCTAAGTGTCCCAACCAATAAGAGTGATGTAATAAATTTCAAAACCAATAAGAGTGATGTAATACATTTCCCAACCAATAAGAGTGAAGTGATAAGTGTCCCAACCAATAAGTGATGTAATAAGTCTCACAACCAATAAGAGTGATGAGCTAAATGTCCCAACCAATAAGAGTGATGTAATAAGTGTCTCAACCAATAAGAGTGATGTAATAAGTGTCCCAACCAATAAGAGTGATGTGATAATTGTCTCAACCAATAAGAGTGATGTGATAAGTGTCCCAACCAATAAGAGTGATGTAATAAGTGTCCCAACCAATAAGTGATGTAATAAGTCTCACAACCAATAAGAGTGATGAGCTAAATGTCCCAACCAATAAGAGTGATGTGATAAGTGTCCCAACCAATAAGAGTGATGTAATAAGTGTCTCAACCAATAAGAGTGATGTAATAAGTGTCCCAACCAATAAGAGTGATGTAATAAGTGTCCCAACCAATAAGAGTGATGTGATAAGTGTCTCAACCAATAAGAGTGATGTGATAAGTGTCCCAACCAATAAGAGTGATGTAATAAGTGTCCCAACCAATAAGAGTGATGTAATAAGTGTCCCAACCAATAAGAGTGATGTAATAAGTGTCCCAACCAATAAGAGTGATGTAATAAGTGTCCCAACCAATAAGAGTGATGTAATACGTGTCTCAACCAATAAGAGTGATGTGATAAGTGTCCCAACCAATAAGAGTGATGTAATAAGTGTCCCAACCAATAAGAGTGAAGTGATAAGTGTCCCAACCAATAAGTGATGTAATAAGTGTCCCAACCAATAAGAGTGATAAGCTAAGTGTTACAACCAATAAGAATGATGAGCTAAATGCCCCAACCAATAAGAGTAATGAGCTAAGTGTCTCAACCAATAAGAGTGATGTAATAAGTGTCCCAACCAATAAGAGTGAAGTGATAAGTGTCCCAACCAATAAGTGATGTAATAAGTCTCTTAACCAATAAGAGTGATGAGCTAAGTGTCCCAACCAATAAGAGTGATGTAATAAGTGTCCCAACCAATAAGAGTGATGTAATAAATTTCCCAACCAATAAGAGTGAAGTGATAAGTGTCCCAACCAATAAGTGATGTAATAAGTCTCACAACCAATAAGAGTGATGAGCTAAGTATCTCAACCAATAAGAGTGATGAGCTAAATGTCCCAACCAATAAGAGTGATGTAATAAGTGTCTCAACCAATAAGAGTGATGTAATAAGTGTCTCAACCAATAAGAGTGATGTAATAAGTGTCCCAACCAATAAGAGTGATGTGATAAGTGTCCCAACCAATAAGAGTGATGTGATAAGTGTCCCAACCAATAAGAGTGATGTGATAAGTGTCCCAACCAATAAGAGTGATGAGCTAAGTGTCCCAACCAATAAGAGTGATAAGCTAAGTGTTACAACCAATAAGAGTGATGAGCTAAATGCCCCAACCAATAAGAGTAATGAGCTAAGTGTCTCAACCAATAAGAGTGATGTGATAAGTGTCCCAACCAATAAGAGTGATGTAATAAGTGTCCCAACCAATAAGAGTGATGTAATAAGTGTCCCAACCAATAAGAGTGATGTAATAAGTGTCCCAACCAATAAGAGTGATGTAATAAGTGTCCCAACCAATAAGAGTGATGTAATAAGTGTCCCAACCAATAAGAGTGATGTAATAAGTGTCCCAACCAATAAGAGTGAAGTGATAAGTGTCCCAACCAATAAGAGTGATGTAATAAGTGTCTCAACCAATAAGAGCGATGAGCTAAGTGTCCCAACCAATAAGAGTGATGTAATAAATTTCCCAACCAATAAGAGTGAAGTGATAAGTGTCCCAACCAATAAGAGTGATGTAATAAGTCTCACAACCAATAAAAGTGATGAGCTAAATGTCCCAACCAATAAGAGTGATGTAATAAGTGTCTCAACCAATAAGAGTGATGTAATAAGTGTCTCAACCAATAAGAGTGATGTAATAAGTGTCCCAACCAATAAGAGTGATGTGATAAGTGTCCCAACCAATAAGAGTGATGTGATAAGTGTCCCAACCAATAAGAGTGATGAGCTAAGTGTCCCAACCAATAAGAGTGATGTAATAAATTTCCCAACCAATAAGAGTGAAGTGATAAGTGTCCCAACCAATAAGTGATGTAATAAGTCTCACAACCAATAAGAGTGATGAGCTAAATGTCCCAACCAATAAGAGTGATGTAATAAGTGTCTCAACCAATAAGAGTGATGTAATAAGTGTCCCAACCAATAAGAGTGATGTGATAATTGTCCCAACCAATAAGAGTGATGTGATAAGTGTCCCAACCAATAAGAGTGATTTGATAAGTGTCTCAACCAATAAGAGTGATGTGATAAGTGTCCCAACCAATAAGAGTGATGTAATAAGTGTCCCAACCAATAAGAGTGATGTAATAAGTGTCCCAACCAATAAGAGTGATGTAATAAGTGTCCCAACCAATAAGAGTGATGTGATAAGTGTCCCAACCAATAAGAGTGATGTAATAAGTGTCCCAACCAATAAGAGTGATGTAATAAGTGTCCCAACCAATAAGAGTGATGTGATAATTGTCCCAACCAATAAGAGTGATGTGATAAGTGTCCCAACCAATAAGAGTGATGTGATAAGTGTCTCAACCAATAAGAGTGATGTGATAAGTGTCCCAACCAATAAGAGTGATGTAATAAGTGTCCCAACCAATAAGAGTGATGTAATAAGTGTCCCAACCAATAAGAGTGATGTAATAAGTGTCCCAACCAATAAGAGTGATGTAATAAGTGTCCCAACCAATAAGAGTGAAGTGATAAGTGTCCCAACCAATAAGTGATGTAATAAGTCTCTTAACCAATAAGAGTGATGAGCTAAGTGTCCCAACCAATAAGAGTGATGTAATAAATTTCAAAACCAATAAGAGTGATGTAATACATTTCCCAACCAATAAGAGTGAAGTGATAAGTGTCCCAACCAATAAGTGATGTAATAAGTCTCACAACCAATAAGAGTGATGAGCTAAATGTCCCAACCAATAAGAGTGATGTAATAAGTGTCCCAACCAATAAGAGTGATGTGATAATTGTCTCAACCAATAAGAGTGATGTAATAAGTGTCCCAACCAATAAGAGTGATGTGATAATTGTCTCAACCAATAAGAGTGATGTGATAAGTGTCCCAACCAATAAGAGTGATGTAATAAGTGTCCCAACCAATAAGTGATGTAATAAGTCTCACAACCAATAAGAGTGATGAGCTAAATGTCCCAACCAATAAGAGTGATGTGATAAGTGTCCCAACCAATAAGAGTGATGTAATAAGTGTCTCAACCAATAAGAGTGATGTAATAAGTGTCCCAACCAATAAGAGTGATGTAATAAGTGTCCCAACCAATAAGAGTGATGTGATAAGTGTCCCAACCAATAAGAGTGATGTAATAAGTGTCCCAACCAATAAGAGTGATGTAATAAGTGTCCCAACCAATAAGAGTGATGTGATAAGTGTCCCAACCAATAAGAGTGATGTAATAAGTGTCTCAACCAATAAGAGTGATGTGATAAGTGTCCCAACCAATAAGAGTGATGTAATAAGTGTCCCAACCAATAAGAGTGATGTAATAAGTGCCCCAACCAATAAGAGTGATGTAATAAGTGTCCCAACCAATAAGAGAGATGTAATAAGTGTCCCAACCAATAAGAGTGATGTAATACGTGTCTCAACCAATAAGAGTGATGTGATAAGTGTCCCAACCAATAAGAGTGATGTAATAAGTGTCCCAACCAATAAGAGTGATGTAATAAGTGTCTCAACCTATAAGAGTGATGTAATAAGTGTCCCAACCAATAAGAGTGAAGTGATAAGTGTCCCAACCAATAAGAGTGATGTGATAAGTGTCTCAACCAATAAGAGTGATGTGATAAGTGTCCCAACCAATAAGAGTGATGTAATAAGTGTCCCAACCAATAAGAGTGATGTAATAAGTGTCCCAACCAATAAGAGTGATGTAATAAGTGTCCCAACCAATAAGAGTGATGTAATAAGTGTCTCAACCAATAAGAGTGATGTGATAAGTGTCCCAACCAATAAGAGTGATGTAATAAGTGTCCCAACCAATAAGAGTGATGTAATAAGTGTCCCAACCAATAAGAGTGATGTAATAAGTGTCCCAACCAATAAGAGTGAAGTGATAAGTGTCCCAACCAATAAGTGATGTAATAAGTCTCTTAACCAATAAGAGTGATGAGCTAAGTGTCCCAACCAATAAGAGTGATGAGCTAAGTGTCCCAACCAATAAGAGTGATGTAATAAATTTCCCAACCAATAAGAGTGATGTAGTAAATTTCCCAACCAATAAGAGTGAAGTGATAAGTGTCCCAACCAATAAGTGATGTAATAAGTCTCACAACCAATAAGAGTGATGAGCTAAATGTCCCAACCAATAAGAGTGATGTAATAAGTGTCTCAACCAATAAGAGTGATGTAATAAGTGTCTCAACCAATAAGAGTGATGTAATAAGTGTCTCAACCAATAAGAGTGATGTAATAAGTGTCCCAACCAATAAGAGTGATGTGATAAGTGTCCCAACCAATAAGAGTGATGAGCTAAGTGTCCCAACCAATAAGAGTGATGTAATAAATTTCCCAACCAATAAGAGTGAAGTGATAAGTGTCCCAACCAATAAGAGTGATGTGATAAGTGTCCCAACCAATAAGAGTGATGAGCTAAGTGTCCCAACCAATAAGAGTGATGTAATAAATTTCCCAACCAATAAGAGTGAAGTGATAAGTGTCCCAACCAATAAGTGATGTAATAAGTCTCACAACCAATAAGAGTGATGAGCTAAATGTCCCAACCAATAAGAGTGAAGTGATAAGTGTCTCAACCAATAAGAGTGATGTAATAAGTGTCCCAACCAATAGTGATGAGCTAAATGTCCCAGCCAATAAGAGTGATGTAATAAGTCTCCCAACCAATAAGAGTGAAGTGATAAGTGTCCCAACCAATAAGTGATGTAATAAGTCTCTTAACCAATAAGAGTGATGAGCTAAGTGTCCCAACCAATAAGAGTGATGAGCTAAGTGTCCCAACCAATAAGAGTGATGTAATAAATTTCCCAACCAATAAGAGTGAAGTGATAAGTGTCCCAACCAATAAGTGATGTAATAAGTCTCACAACCAATAAGAGTGATGAGCTAAATGTCCCAACCAATAAGAGTGATGTAATAAGTGTCTCAACCAATAAGAGTGATGTAATAAGTGTCTCAACCAATAAGAGTGATGTAATAAGTGTCTCAACCAATAAGAGTGATGTAATAAGTGTCCCAACCAATAAGAGTGATGTGATAAGTGTCCCAACCAATAAGAGTGATGTGATAAGTGTCCCAACCAATAAGAGTGATGAGCTAAGTGTCCCAACCAATAAGAGTGATGTAATAAATTTCCCAACCAATAAGAGTGAAGTGATAAGTGTCCCAACCAATAAGTGATGTAATAAGTCTCACAACCAATAAGAGTGATGAGCTAAATGTCTCAACCAATAAGAGTGATGTAATAAGTGTCTCAACCAATAAGAGTGATGTAATAAGTGTCCCAACCAATAGTGATGAGCTAAATGTCCCAGCCAATAAGAGTGATGTAATAAGTCTCCCAACCAATAAGAGTGATGTGATAAGTGTCCCAACCAATAAGTGATGTAATAAGTCTCCCAACCAATAAGAGTGATGTGATAAGTGTCCCAACCAATAAGTGATGTAATAAGTGTCACAACCAATAAGAGTGATGTGATAAGTGCGCTAACCCATAAAAACGATGCCCTGGTGTGCCAACCAGTAAGAATGATGTGCTACATGTATTAACCAATAAAAGTGATGTACTAACTGTGCCAAAAAATGAAAGTGAGGTGCGAAGTGCATCAACCAATAGGAGTGATGTGCATTTGTTTTGGTGATGACACGGAGGAGAAATTTCGGGAACTTTAGAAGGTGAACCATCATCTTCATGCTCTGTCTATGGTGGACCATCAATCAAATTGATGGCAATTCTCAAATTGTGCCCTTGAGTGGTGAATGTCATGGTGGTCAGAACTGTCTTCACCATAAGTTTGCCCCCCCCCCCACATGGTTGCCGTGGGCGGGTGGATTTTTGGATTCCATGAAAATTAACAGACCACACACCCCCGTTATTCCCCTGAAGAAGCCTGTTCGGGCGAAACACGTTGGGATCCTGCTTGTGGGTCATTCATCAATATCGAGCATGGTTAAAAATCTAGAATAGTTGATAGAAACATCATTACCTGGGAATATGGTGACGGGGGAGGATGTTCTCTGATATTCCTCATATTGTTTGCAGAGATGGGGCTCACCCACCTCCATGATCATAAAGACTTATGTCATCAAGGAGATTGTTTGTTTGTTTTTTTATTTATTTTTTATATATTAATGATTTTTCTGAGAGATCCCCCCCCCCCCCACCCTATAAGATACTTTTCTTCAGTGTTGCAGTTTGTTCCGCTAGTTATACCCTATGGTGAGGAGATGGCGGGGTCCCAATGGTTCTGGCCCACAAGAATGATAGAATGCAGGAAACAAGACATTATGGCCACTAGATGGCGCTGAGAATCATAGAAAATAAGTATGCTCATCCACTCCATCTAGTGGCCATAATGCAGTATTTTCTACATTCACTTATTTGAACTGCAGTTAGTATAGACTGAGAACATTCGATTTTTCCTTCTTTGCTGAATTTACATGCAGTTTTAATGGATGGCAAAACTGAATATCCTCGGGCATTATTCTCTGCAGATCAAATGTGTGAATGGGAACAATATGGCATTATGACCACCAGATGGTGCTGATAATCATAAAAAATAAGTATATAGTGGCCATAATGCAGTATTTTCCCTATTCACACCTTCGATCTGCAGGGAATTTAGACAGAGAACATTTGATTTTGAACAATTTGCAATATATATAGATATATATTTATATATCTATATCTATGTATATTTATAGATATATATATAGCTATACATATATATATTTATATACATACATAGATATATATAGATATACATACATAGATATATATATATATATATATATATATATATATATATATATATATATATATATATATATATATATATATATATATATATATATTTATATTTATTTTTTTATATACATACATAGATATATATATATATATTTTTATATACATATATATATATATATATATATTTTTTTATATATACATATATATATATATATATATATGTATATATATATATATATATATATATATATATATATATATATATATATATATGTATATATATATATATATATATATGTATATATATATATATATATATATATATATATATATGTATATATACACACACATATATATACACACACACATACATAGATAGATAGATATACATAGATAGAGAGAGAAAGAGAGCATTTTTAAGAGAAGTGCCAACATTTATAATTAGGTATTTTATTTTTTTTTGTGAATATAAAATATAAGATAAAATATACAATATAGAATCTATACATAGAAAATATACAAATAAAAAAAATGTATATATATATATATATATATATATATATATATATTTTTTTTTTTAAACATAACATAAAAATATTATATATACAATATAAAATCTATACATAGAAAACATACGCCTAACAAATTGATGTATATATATTTTTGTGAGTATACAAAATAAAATATATACATAGAAAATAAACAAATACAAAATATGTATATATATATATATATATATATATATATATATATATATATATATATATATATATATATATATATATATATATATATTTTTTTTTTTTTTTTTGCAAATATAAAATAAAATATAAAATATTCAACATAAAATATATACATAGACAATATACAAATAAAAAAAATGTGTATACTTTTTTTTTTTGGGGAAATATAAAATGAAATATAAAATATACAATAGAAAATGTATACTTAGAAAATATACAAATAAAAAATATGTGAATATAAAATAAAATATAAAATATATACACAGAGAATATACAAATAAAAAATGTGTATTTTTTTTTTTTTAGGTGAATATACCGTACAATATAAAATAAAATATAAAATATACAATATAAAATATATACATAGAAAATATACAAATAAAAAATATGTGTATACTTTTTTTGTTTTTTGGAAATATAAGATAAAATATAAAATATACAATATAAAATATTTCCATAGAAAATATACACATAAAAACAATGTGTATATATTTTTTGTGAATATAAAATATATATATAGAAAATATACAAATAAACAATGTGTGTATATTTTTTTGTGAATATACACTAAAAATAAAATAAAATATAAACTATACAATATAACATTTATACATAGAAAATATACAAATAAAAAATGTACACATTTTTATTTCCTTTTTTTTTTTTTTCATTTTACAAAATGATCTCTGAGAAGTATGGAAGCTGTTGCAGACAACCCCTGGTAGTCTAGATTGCAGAATAATAAGCTGCTTCCAATCCGCACATTCCCATCACGCGATAGTAGACAGCGATTGTCGGCGCGGTACGAGCGCAGTTAACAATTCGCTGACTGTCACCCGCTTATTACTAAATTACTAGCTTTGGCCGGGCTGTGGCAGCGTGATGGGCGCTTGCTGACATTTTCCGGGCGGCGATCGCAGTGTGGGTCAGTCCTGTGCCTCTCATTGATTAGCGGAACGCGGGAGAGACATGGAAGGGATGCGTCCCGCTCTCGTCTGGAAATTGTAAAATTAATTGCAACTGTCTCACATTTTATCATTTCACTTTAAAATTCTGAGGCGGGTGAGGAGCGGCGAGCATGGGCGGACAGCGGCGTGCCAAATCCAAATGTTTTCGCTGTCCGTATTTTGAGAGCCTGGTTAGATACCTTTTTTTTCCTATAAAAGCCAAGGCATTCGATATTAAGTCTGAACTCCGGTCTCCCCTTCAGTTGTAGCGGCTCCTCTCCTGGACTGAAATGGCTTACTCTGATTTCACCGCACACTGTGAGCTTCTCAACATGTGCATTAGAAGGTGCATCAAGGCAGATAGGGACCATCTTAATCCTGCCTGGGGAGGGGGCATCCAGCATTATTTAGCCCCTTCCTCCCTGCCACTTTCATTAGCTGGACTTCAATTATGAAGGCTTCAGCACCACATGTGGACATGACCAGGGCAGTCTGCATGCAAATACATCTCCCCACCCTTTAAGACATTTTAATATTTGCATTACTGCTCCCACTGGTTGCACGCTCCTGAGGCCCCTCCCACCAGCCGCAATCTGCCTTCCCTGCATAGGGAAGCGTAGAGACCCAGTGATGACATCACAGTGTCTAAAATAAGGTATCCAATTAATATAGAAAGGTTTTACCCAAAAAGTTCATCATGAGCATGCTATTAGGGTAAAGGAAAAATCAGGGAAAGGCAATATAAGCGCTGCCATGCACACTATGAGCTTTGCTGCCGTGTGTTGCCAGCTACAATACAAGTGCATTGGGGTTCAAATCTAAAACCCCATACACACGATCAGATTTTCTGCTGATTTTTTTCCTTCAGATTTACCAAAAACGATTGGCTCTACAAGGAATGCACATCGTGTCACACATTAACACGTATTGCAGTGTTGTAAGGACCAGTGGTGTAGCTACCGGGGTCACAAAGGTCTCACTTGAGGTCTCACAAGACGGTAAGAAGGGGGCCCACTACAGAACGTGGGAAAGAGTCCAGCTGTGGGACCCTTAGACTCTATTAATACTACTACGACCACCAAAGTCATGCTAGTTGCTTGTGCCTTGCTTGCTATTTCCTTGCGACTTTCTTGTGACTTTTGTGATTTAAAGCAGAGATTCACCCAAAAGTAGTCTGTCCCTCCCCCCCCCCCTCTGCTGCCACATTTGGCACCGATTGGGGGGTGGGCGGGGGAGTGGGTACCTGGTATTGATAGGTACTCGCTCTATAGAATATGGTGTGATATGGAGATTGTTTAGCAGCACAGTGGTAGATGCATTTTGGTGAGTCCACACCAGTCTGAACTGTATTTCATGACTTGACATCCCACTTTTATTAAAATAAAAACTAAAAGTCCATACAGCGGTTGCCCACACAAAATGCTAAGCCACCTGGCTTCTTCTTTAGCAGCACCTCTGCTCATTAGACGGGTCCTTCAGACCATCTCACTCAGCTCTCCCGGCTCCCTGAGAGCTGAGTAGCACTCGGTCTTTAGTTGCAGACCCGCAGCCTACGACACAATAGGGTTCACTTGCTGCTCCCGGAAGTCACTCTAATTCCAGGTGTCGGCCTGATCAGGGCAACTATGCACTTCTTAATAGGGGTTTTCTTGACACCCCTCCACCACTCCTACGAGACGACATACAGATTGCCTCAGTCCCCTAGACTCACCCAGTTACCTTTAGCTCTCCCAGTCTTGCTTAACTGTCCTGACTCTTTTGGTCTTGCAGGCAAGAAATCTCTCCAACGTGGATTACTGCCTCCCAAGTAGAGAACCTTTCCTAATTAGGGGTACACCTGTCTCCTTGCTCTCTCACTGTGCCGAAACGCACAGATTTTCTCAGTCCCTTGGACTCGCCTGGTTGCCTCAGCTCTCCCAGTTTCCCAAACTCACTTAGTTGCCCCAGCTCTCTCAGTCCTGTGAGTAACGGAATCTCTCCAACATAAAGTACTGTCTCCAGAGTAGATCACCTCTCCTGATGGGGCACACCTGCCTTCTGGCTCTCTCATGCCTCTGAAACATACAGGTTCCCTCAGTCCCCTGGATTCACCTAGTTGCACCAGCTTTCTCAGTCTCCCAAACTTGCTTAGGTGTCTTTACTCTCTCAGTCCTGAGGGTAAGCAGTCTCTTCAACATTGTGTACTGGCTCCTGAGTAGAGCACCTCTAAAACATGGAGTACTGTCTTCCAAGAAGATCACCTTCCCTAATGGGAGTGCTCCTGTCTCCTCACTCTCTCACTCCTCCTCAATGTACAGATTCCCTCAGTCCCCTGGACTCACCTAGTTGCGTCAGCTCTCCCAGTCTCCCAGACTTGCTTATCTGTGTTGACCCTCTCAGTACTGTGGATAAGGAATCTCTAAAACATGGAGTACTGTCTTCCAAGAAGATCACCTTCCCTAATGGGAGTGTTCCTGTCTCTTCACTCTCTCACTCCTCCTCAATGTACAGATTCCCTCAGTCCCCTGGACTCACCTAGTTGTCTTAGCTCTCCCAGTCTCCCAGACTTGTTATCTGTGTTGACCCTCTTGATAAGGAATCTCTAAAACCTGGAGTACTGTCTTCCAAGAAGATCACCTCTCCTAACGGGAGTGCTCCTGTCTCCTCACTCTCTCACTCCTCTGAGACTTACAGATTCCCTCAGTCCCCTGGACTCACCTAATTGTCTCAGCTCTCCCAGTCACCCAGACTTGCCTAGCAGTCTCGACCCTCTCAGTACTGCGGGTAAGGAATCTCTAAAACATGGACTACTGTCCTCCAAGAAGATCACCTCTCCTAATGGGAGTGCTCCTGTCTCCTGGCTCTCTCACTCCTCCTTGACGTACCGATTCCTTCAGTCCCCTGGACTCACCTAGTTGTCTCAGCTCTCTCTGTCTCCCAGACTTGCCTAGCAGTCTCGACCCTCTCAGTACTGCGGGTAAGGAATCTCTAAAACATGGAGTACTGTCTTCCAAGAAGATCACCTCTCCTAATGGGAGTGCTCCTGTCTCCTTGCTCTCTCACTCCTCCGAGACTTATGCCACGTACACACGACCTGACTTTCCGGCAGAAAAGGTCCGGCGGAATCATTTCATCGGATATTCCGATCGTGTGTGGGCTTCATCTGACTTTTTTTTTTTTCAAAAATTCTGACGGACCTAGAAATAGAATATGTTTTAAATCTTTCCGACGGAATCAATTCCTATTGGGAAAACCGTTCGTCTGTGTGCTATTCCCACGGACCAAAAGCGACGCAAGGGCAGCTATTGGCTACTGGCTATTGAACTTCCTTTTCTAGTCCCGTCGTACGTCATCACATTCTAGATGAACGGACTTTGGTGTGATCGTGTGTAGGCAAGTCCGTTTCAGCAGAACTCCGTTGGAACTCCGTCATTTATTCTGACGGAAAGTGCGGTCGGGTGTATTGCGACATTAGAGATTCTCTCAGTCCCCTGTACTCACCTAGTTGCCTAGGGCTCCCCCAGTCTCCTATACTTATTTAGCTGTCTTGACTCTCTCAGTACTGAGGGTAAGGAATCTCTAAAATATTGTTCTGAGTAGAGTGCCTCTCCTAATGGGAGTGCTCCTATCTCCTGGTTCTCCCACGCCTCCAAAACGTACAGATTCCCTCAGTCCCCTGGACTCACCTACTTGCCTCAGCTCTCCCTGTCTCTCAGACTTGCTTAACTGCCTTGACTCTTTCAGTGGTGCAGGTAAGGGATTTCAGTTGGTAGCAACTGACCATAGCCATAGTAGCCTATGTAACCAATATGGGGCCCCTTCCACCTTCAGGTCCCTTAGCACCTGCCTGGGCTGCTATATCCATTGTTACAACACTGCCCTGCATGTACCCAAAATGCCAGCTTTGTACCAACGTGCCAACTGAGCTCGGAGCTTAGAATAATTACCGCGTTCAGTTCAGAAGGAATCAATTTTTTTATGGTTTGATCATCAGCAGTTATATGCCGTCTAATTCCTTGTATTTTAATCGTCTTTCCAAAGCAGACGTACACGTCTTTCACTGCAAATTAAAACTAACAGCTACGAGCTCATAACTGGTAATTTTGTTATTAGCGGTGACACTTCCTGGGAATCTGTTTTTCTGAAGGCGGCTTTGAAGATAAACTTGACCACAATGTAAGATGAGAGATAAGATTGTACTGAGATAGGAACGCACTGTCTCAGTATGTGCTGTTTGAAAATTATTGTACAGCGGGATATGATTATTATCTATGTATTAATAATAGTGATGAGGGCCCAGGGGACTGTCTGATAGGGAGGAGCATTGGATTTACATGGTTCTGCCTAAATAGAACCATCTACTCACACTCACTCTTCCTTTCCTTTCCTCTTTCCTTTCCTTTCCTTTCCTTTCCTTTCCTTTCCTTTCCTTTCCTTTCCTATCTTTTCCTTTCCTTTCCTTTCCTTTCCTTTCCTTTCTCTCTTTACCCTGCCTTCCTTCCTTCATTCATTCATTCATTCATTCATTCATTCTTTCCTTCCTACACTCAGTCTCTCTATCCTTCTTTTCTTCCCTCCTTGTGTCTCATTATCTATCCTTCATTCCTTTGTTTCTTCCTTCCTTTGTCTTCCTCTCTCTATTCTTCCTTCCTTGCTTCCTTCCTTGTTTCCTTTTCTCTCCCTCCTTCACTCTCTCTATCCTTCCTCTTTTTCCCCCTACCTCTGTAGCCTTCCTAATTTTTTTCCCTCCTTCCTTCTCACACACACTCTCTCTTTATTCATCCTTCTCATCATTCCTTTCTTCTCGCTCTCTTTCCCATCTACTCATCCTTTCCTTTCCTTTCCTTTCCTTTCCTTTCCTTTCCTTTCCTTTCCTTTCCTTTCCTTTCCTTTCCTTTCCTTTCCTTTCCTTTCCTTTCCTTTCCTTTCCCTTCCATTTCTTTCCTTTCCTTTCATTTCCTTCTTTATCATTCCTTCCTTCCTTCCTTCCTACACTCAGTCTCTCTATCCTTCTTTTCTTCCCTCGTGTCTCATTATCTATCCTTCTATTATTATTATTATTATTATTATTAACGATTTATATAGCGCCAACAGTTTACGCAGCACTTTACAATGTAGAGGGGGGACAGCACAATTACAGTACAGTTCAATACAGGAGGTACAGGAGGGCCCTGCTCGCAGAGCTTACATTCTAAAGGGAGGGGGTGGTGGTACAAAAGGTAATAGATGCAGGGAATGATTTAATTGTAGTGGCTCGGGGACAGTTGTTGGGTGGGTGTGGGATAGGCTTCCCTGAATAAGTGAATTTTCAGGGATCTCTTAAAGGTGGACAGGGTAGGGGCTGATCGGACATACTGGGACAGGGAGTTCCAGAGGATAGGTGAGGCTCTGGAGAAGTCCTGAAGGTGAGCATAAGAGGAGGTAACAAGGGAGCAGGAGGTCCTGGGAGGAGCAGAGGAGACGATTTGGGGCGATATCTGCAGATGAGGTTGATGAGGTAGTGGGGGGGGGGGGGGGGGGGCGATGTTGTGGATGGCCTTGAATGTTGTGGTTAGCATTTTGAATTTTATACGGTGGGGTAGGGGGAGCCGGTGAAGGGATTGGCAGAGAGGAGCAGCAGTTATGGGTCGATTAGTGAGGTGTATTAATCTAGCAGCAGCATTCATAATAGACTGAATGGGGGAGGAGCCTGCATAAGGGTCGGCCATTAAGGAGAGAGTTGCAGTAGTCAAGGTGGGAAATAATCAAGGAGTGAACGAGTTGCTTTGTGGTGTCATTAGTCAGGAAGGGTCGAATTCTGGAGATGTTGCAGAGGTGGAGGCGGCAGGATTTAGCCAGTGATTGGATGTGGGGGTCGAAAGGAGAGGTCAGAGTCAAGGATTACACCCAACACCCTGGCATGTGTGGAGGGACCAATGGTTGAGCTGTTGGTAAAGTCATGGGGGGGGGGGGGGGTCGGGAAGGAGGAAATATTACAAGCTCAGTTTTAGAAAGATTGAGTTTGAAAAAGTGGTGTGAAATCCATACTGAGACGTCATTCAGTAAGTTTGAGATCCATGAGGAGATCGAGGGGGTGGGTTGAGGCGTGGAGAGATAGATCTGGGTGTGATCGGCGTAGTGGTGGCATTGGAAGCCATGGGAGGTTATCAACTGGCCCAGGGAAGAGGTATAGAGCGAGAACAGGAGGGGCCCAAGGACATTATATATACTTCAATCTTTTCATTCCTTTGTTTCTCCCTTCCTCCGCCTTCCTCTCTCTATTATTCCTTCATTCCTTCCTTCCTTGTTTACTTTTTCCTCCCTCCTTCGCTCTCTCTATTCTTCCTGTTTTTTTCCTACCTCTGTATCCTTCCTTCCTTCTTTTCCTTCCTTCCTTCCTTCCTTCCTTCCTTCCTTCCTTCCTTCCTTCCTTCCTTCCTTCCTTCCTTCCTTCCTTCCTTCCTCCCTTCCTCCCTTCCTTCCTCCCTTCCTTCCTTCCTTCCTTCCTTCCATAAAGTCATGTCCTCCCTGTACAGAGGGAGGCTGCCTGTAGTAGTGTTGAGTACAATGCATTCTCTCCGAGTCCTCCGTCCTCGTAAAGGCTTTATCTCATTTCCCAACGACTTTTTATGCCCAGTAAAACGCTGTTTTTATATCAATTAATAATTCAGCTAATAACACAATTAAGGAATTTGCCGCTTGCTGGGAACCATTTGAGAGCAGCTGCGGGGGGAGGAGATGGATGGTGTGTGTAGAGGAGGCTGCAGGAGCCGAATTGGGCTGACATCCAACGCAGCACCAACCTCTCAAACTGGGATTTCATGCCGCGTTCGCTCACTGTTGGTTTTGGCCGAGCCGTAGAACGTCTTGTAAAAACCTACCAGAGACGCACATGGCGCGACACGTCCCCTATACAAACATTGCCGCAGTGACCTATTCATCACATCACACACCGTCCTACCTAATGGGGAAGGCGCTGAGGGCTTATTACTGCGTCCTAATTGCCCAAGGAGTATTCATGGAAAAAACACAAAGTGCTTATCCCGAGAAGTCCCGGCGTGAGGCCTAAAATTATTAATAATTATTGTTTATGGCTCTGATTTGACAATTTGCAGAAAAGCTACTTGACGGATGTAAGTTCTAAAAACATCCTAACCACAGTAGGAAACTTCTCCGTTCACAGGTAGAATGTAAATTGGAGTTGTTGTTGGGCTCCCCAACTTCATTCCATGGGACTGTGTGCCCCCCCTCCCCCCTATTTTTTAGCTGGAGGACACTTGGCATCATCTAGCTTTTTGTTCCCCAGCTTGACTGTCCCTGGCCCACCCTTTTCATTCATTGAATTGCAGTTCTTTCAATCATAGAGGATCAGCATCACTCTGTATGCAGATACAGCTTGCTTAGGAACGCCAATGTCTCCAGGTTGACATCCACTCATGAAGGCATTTTGATATTTGCATAACTCCTCTCACTGCTCACATCAGGGCTGAGGGCTTTCCAGAGGAGTACTGAGGCAGGGTGCTGTGATGCCTTCAGAAGGCCCCCCCACCAACTATGATCTGCAGGGCTGCTGTTGAGACCCCATACACCCTTCCTGATAGGGCCCCCATAATTCCACCTCCACCACCCCTCAGGTGCAGCAGAACAGTGGCAATGACTTTATCCACCTATGCCCCAAAGATGAAAAAAAAAAGTCCCTCCTCTGCTCCTACCTCCTAAGCCCCTCTGTTGACATTATGGGGCCCAGGGAAATGGCTCCCGTTCCTGTCAATCAAATCCTGTGACACGGGTGCGGAGGGTGGGCGGAGTCCCGCTGTCTGTGTCAATGGACCGTACGGGTGCCCTTAGGGAAATGGCTTTCCAAGGAGGCCCCCGGTGAAGAGAAATGGCCAGGAGCACCACCAGGACACCCCAGAAGAAGAGGATGGGGGCTGCTTTGCTCAGAGCAGGTAAGTATGGGCATGTTTGTTATTATTATTTTTAAAAAAATGAAGGTTTACAAACCTAGGCAGAAATGAACAATAAAGCTGCCTTAGGCCCCGCTGTTTAGCTGATTAGGCCTGGGCCCAGTACAACAGAACCGATTGTATTGTATTGTGGCCGGTGATCCATTTCTTGGGGGGTCGTAAACAAACTCCCCCGCTTGCCAGACCCGTGTGCAAGCACATCAGCCCCCGCACTTACCCCATTCAGGTCCCAGGCAGCTTTGGTGGCTTCTCATCCCGGCCAATTCGGTCGCTTCTCCTCCCGGCCAATCTGGTCTCAGGTCTCAGGACCCGCTTCCTGTCCCGATTGCCGAAGAGGAGAAGCAGGAAGACAATAGCACATGTTGATTCACTGTTGTCACAAGTGGGGGGGCTCAGGGAGGCAGTGCTCTGCGCCCAGAGCCCACCCTATTCATGTTCTTCACAAAAAAAAACCTGTAGAGATTAGAGGGGCAGCACCCCTGTGCCTCCTATGGATGAGCCGCCGGCCAAACAGAGACCCGCTGATGATGTCACTGGGTCTAAACTAAGGTATGTAATGAAAATGAAAAGGTTTTATTGAAGAATTTGATGATCATGTTGATGAGGGGGAAGGAGGAATGAGGGAAGGCAAAATATATGCAGATTTTTACCTGTTGCTGTCCGCATAACATATAATGCCGCGTACACACGATCGGAAATCCTGCCAGAAAATGTCCGATGTGAGGTTCTGGTCGGAAAATGTGACCGTGTGTATGCTCCATTTGACTTTTGCTGGCAAAATTCCCGCCAGCAAAAGATTGAGAGTGGGTTCTCTATTTCTCTGTTGGAAAAAGTTCTGATCGTCTGTAGCAATTCCGACACGCAAAATTCCTATGCATGCTCAGAAACAATTTGACGCATGCTCGGAAGCATTAAGTTTCATTTTCTAGGCTCGTCGTAGTGTTGTATGTCACCGCGTTCTTGACGGTCGAAATTTCAAAGAACTTTTGTGTGACCGTGTGTATGCAAGCCAAGCTTGAGCGGAATTCCGTTGGAAAAACCACCCAAGATTTTTTGGACGGAAATTCCGCTTGTGTGTATGGGGCCTAAAAGTGGGCTTTAACACGCACAAGCCACGCATATGCGTCACTGGGCAGCCAATGTTTCTGGGCTGAGAGCACGCTTTGGGCTTGTAACTTTTTAACACCTTCCATTTCACTTCTTAAAGAGGATCTTCACTCCTCCGTTTGTTCCACCCCCCTCCTGCGCCACCATTATGACACCAGCATAGAGTTTCTTTGAGCTCCTTTGAGCTCTTTGGGGCACTAGCTCCTCTCAAAAACATGAGTTTAGTGGGGGGGGGGGGTGTTTCTGCCTGCAGGAGCATACCTGTATGCCTGAAAACACCTTAAAAAAGCCTAAAGCCCCATACACACGATCGGACATTCCGACGGGAAATGTTGGATGTCAGGTTGTTGGTGGACAATCCTACAGTGTGTACGCTCCATCGGACAATTGTTGTCGGACTTTCCGCCAACAAATGTTGACTAGCATGTTCTCAAATTTTCCGTATACAAATGTCTGTTGTCGGACTTTCCGATCGTGTGTACACAAGTCCAGTGTTGGTACTGGAGAATTAACATTCGTGACGCGGCAAATTATGAAATCTCCAAATGCAACGCACATTTCTATTCTTTAATGGGATAATAATGAAGCTGCTTTGCTGGAGATACTGATGGAGTTATTGCAAACTAATTTTCAAAGGCTTTTTTTTTTTCTAGTGATATCATGAATAATATTATTATTTTTTTTGTTTTTTCTTTTTTTTTTTGTGCAAGTTACCACAACACCATTATCCTGTAGTTTTTAAGATCAAAGATACAACTATGTTGGTGTCCCTTGTTAATTTTACATTTTTTAAAATGTAACTACCTACTCCCAAACTGTCATTTGAAGTAAAACACATAGCCAAGTATTATTCTACAATTTTTTTTTTATTGTGCATTGAAAAAAAAAAAAAAAAAAATTAGACATGCTATCTGCCAATAGAACTTAACCAGAAAGTGCATTCTATGCATCCAAAAATATAGAAAATATACCAAATCAAATCATTTTTCAGCTCAAATAAATAATGTCAAAGCAATAACTCCAAGGCCAATAATAAATAATGCGTTATCTCCTCCGATTCCGCAACATGGCTGGTTGATGAATGGCCATTCAGAAATTAAAGGCGTAAAATGAAAAGTGCTAAATGGAAAACGTGAAAAAAGCGCAGATCAACACTCACTAAACTTCTACTACCATGAAATTAGCAGAAGGAGCCCAAAGTGTGGTGCTAAAAAGCTGAAAAACCATGTAGTACGTCTAGTACGTTCAGAAAAAGAAAAACTAGCTGCGTCAAAAATAAAATTACAAAAAAATAAAACCCTTATACAATAATTATTATGTAATCAAAGTTTTTGATAACCGATAATCTCCAATATCAATGTCCTCATCGGTTAATAAAATTTGCAGGAGATGACTTCCACACTCCAATAGTTCATTCACAAGAAGGGGTTATTGCAATAAAACATTAAATAAAAATTTCTTCCACATCCTTAGGATTAATCAGGAACTATAGATCACCTTGGAACGGACCCTCTAAACCGTCACTATGGACTCCCAGACTCCATGCTTCTATTGGGTATATCACTATGGTGACTCAAAAAAAAAGGAAAGCCTCCTATAGTGTAAAATCATGAAAACATTTTATTAAATACGTTCAAAATTGCATTTATGAACAGCCTGTCCTCCCCGCGTATGGCGTGGTGGCGTCACTGCGTACCTTTCCAGTCGCGTTTCGTCATAGATGACGTTGTCAATGGGGAAACAACAATAGTTGTCAATAGGCCAACAATTGTGTGACGTGTGTATGCAAGACAAGTTTGGGCCAATGGCCTTTGGACAAAATTCCCCAGTTTTGTTGGCCAACAATCCGATCGTGTGTACAAGGCATAATGCCCCGTACACACGATTGTACATTGATCGGACATTCCGACAACAAAATCCATAGATTTCTTTCTGACGAATGTTGGCTCAAACTTGTCCTGCATACACACGGTCACACAAAGTTGGTCGGAAATTACGAACGTCAAGTACAACGCCTACGATGAGCCGAGAAAAGTGCAGTTCAATAGCCAGTGCGGCTCTTCTGCTAGATTCCGAGCATGCGTGGAACTTTGTGCGTGGGAATTGTGTACACATGGCTCGGATTTTGTTGTCGGAAAATTTGAGAACCAGATCACAAACTTTGTGCGACAGAAATGTTGATGGAAAATGTCCAATGGAGCCTACACATGGTTGGAATTTCCAACAAAAAGCTCCCATCGTACATTTTCCGTTGGAAAATCCAACCGTGTGTATGGGGCATACGTGTGCATGGACACATTGGCTAACATGGAGGGGAGTTTCCAGGCAGACAAAATGAGAGTTCAAAAGAGCTCAAAAGCCTGTAGGAGCCGCTTCTTTGAGCTGCAGGGTGCATGAGCCCTAAAAAAAGTGGAAAGGAAGGTTCGCTTTATTATTTAGTGGAGTACTCCTTTAAAGGAAGTGTGTTCTGCATATGTCACCCTTCTGTATATCCTTCATTCCCCAAAGTGGCCCTCTGAAGAGCCAGTTCAGTCTCCAAAGAAGGTCAGTAATAGAAAGCACAGCTACATCAGCCAGAGGGGAGGAAAAAAAAAAAAAACCTTCATTGTGTGCCGTCCTAGAAGAACATCTATTTCCATCTAATTCTATATTTTAGGAGCTCCAAGAGTCACAAATTTATTACACGCCAGCGACTCGAAACATCCACTCTCGCCATTCATGGACGTTCACCCCCACAGGCTACACCGCGGCCTGGAATTAAGTGATCACTTTTAACAAGAGCATCCTTCTGCCGCTGCGGGCCCCCATGGCAAGGACCAATGTAAATCAGGAAGCAAATTAAGGACGAAATTAACCCGGCTCCCACAATTACATTCATAAATTAATAGAATCCATTGGGAAATAATTATCAGGAATAGAGGACATTAGACCACGGACAGTAATTGGAATTTTCGGTGAAAGAAGGGAAGAGGGAAAGGTTATGTTGCCCATGGCAAAGGAATGTTCAGAAGTTTTTATTTTATTTTATTTTTTAGCTCAATCGCTTTTTCCAAGTAGCGGCAATGGCGCTGAACGTAGACTAGGGCTCGCCAGCTCTGGGAGAACCACAAATATCAGCAGAATCAGTATACTGAAAATAGATTATTTCTAAGATAGACTGGCTGCTGAGTCCTGACATCTCAGGCCCATTTGCAATTTTGCGGTGCAACAACGCACACGCGTTGACACAAATGAACTTGGGTTACATTAAGTCACCATTGAATGGGCTGCCTAATGTGGTAGAAGACCCCCCCCCAAAAAAAACAAGGCGCATGTGCCTTTTTGTCAAGGTGCCGCATTGCAACTCACATCCATTGGCAACAGGCATTGGGGTACACCCCCCCCCCCAACAGGCGCATGTACCTTTCTGGCTGGGTCCCGTACTACAACTCATATCCATTGGCAAAGTGCATTGGGGTACACCCCCAAAAAAGGCACATATACTTTTTTTTTTGCAGGGAACCACACCACAACTCACATCCATTGGCAAGGTGCATTGGGTACGTCCTGCAAAAAAAGGCGTGTTTACCTTGCTGGCTGGGCGCCACACTGCAACTCACATCTATTGGCAAGGTGCATTGGGTTACGCCCCCCCCAAAAAAGCCCTTGTTGGCAAGATGCATTGGGTTATGGCAGTGCAACTTGCAGTACATCCATAGGTAAGGTGTGCATTGGAGTACGCCCTGCAAAAAAAACGTACGTTTACCTTTCTGGCTGGGTGCCACACTGCAACTCACAGCCATCTGCATGGTGCATTGGGGTATGCCTCTCTAAAAAACACCTGTTGGCAAGATGTTTTGGGGTACTGCACTGCAAATTACATCCAAAGGGAGGTGCATTGGGGTACGCCCTGCAAAAAAAAGCACATGTACCTCTTTGGCTGGGTGGCACACTGAAACTCACAGCCATCAGGAAGGTGCATTGGGGTACACCCCCCAAAAAAGGCACATGTACTATTTTGGCAGGGAGCCACACCACAACTTACATCCATTGGCAATGTGCAATGGGGTACGCTCCCCCCCCAAAAAAACTGTTGGCAAGATGCATTGGGGTACCGTACTGCAACTCACATCTATAGGCAAGGTGCATTGGGGTATGCCCTGCAAAAAAAGTCACATGTACCTTTCCAGCTGGGTGCCACATTGAAACACACTGCTATCAACAAGGTGCATTGGGGTACACCCCCCCAATAAAAATGCACATGAGCTATTCTGGCAGGGATTCACACCACAACTCACATCCATTGACAAGATGCAATGGGGCATGCACCCCCGAAAAAGTACATTTGCCTTTCTGGTAAGGTGCCACACCAAAACTCACATCCATTGGCAAGTTGCAATGGGGTACACTCCAAATAGAGGCAAGGTCCGGATGAGACCATTCTGTACAGTGAGTGTGATCTTGTCGCACCCGCCTAGAAGGTGGGCAGATAAAATGTGAACCGCATGTAGCACCCTATAGTTGAGTCAGGGATGCTCCTCATAAATTTACTTGCCAGGAGTAGTTATCCTGATTGATTGATAGAGATCTATTGATTTATTCCTAAATTTGGCCGTGTTGCACTTTTCTCTTCTACCACTAGGTGACCGGGTATTTGGTGGTACTAGATATGAGAAGGGCAACCGAAAGTCAGGTTATAGGTATGTGGGGTATCTCAGCCAATGAAGAGGGGTTTTCTTGAATCCCTTGCCCTGCTGGGAGAACCTATATATTTGGATGGAGTCAGATCTATGTTCTGTGCCACCTGGGTGGCTGGACGTGTGTTACACTTTCCCGGGCTACTAGGCCAAAGATTGGGCCTATCCTGGGCACATCTGGCTGCTGGGCTGTCTGAGGGCCTATCCAGAAGAAAGAGAGCAGTGCAGGGTTTTAATTGTGGTTTGCAGTCCAACCAGAAGTGACGGTTCTGTCGGCCGGAGAGCCTGTCGTGGTCGGTGGTAGAGGGGAAGCTGTCGCCACAAAAGGGGCTTTCCACCTTATTACTAGGGACCACAGTGAGTAACTGAAGAAAGTACTGGAGCAGAATTTTCACCAGAGGAGCACGGTGAAGAATCGTGGAACTTCAGTGGGAACCAAGTCAGGATCCCAGCCAATGGAGGTAGCGCATGTAGAGCTGCCTTGTGTGTCAAGCTAGGGACCGAGCAGGCCAGTGTGGGTGAAGCTTGAGAGGTATCTAGAGCGCCAAGCTCTGGACCCAGCAGAGAAGCGGGGATGATGCTTGAGGAAGATACCACCTTGAAGATCAAGGAATTCAGTGGCAGTGGGTCTAGGGAAAGACCGGGAGCTCAGTGGATGGAAGAACTACAAGGAGAAGTTGTAGTGAAGCTGAAAGAACGGTTTTGCTTTGTGTTAGGAACTGTTAAAGACTGTTGCCATAGGAGACAGCATTCCTGCACATGCAGATGTGGCTTCTTGCTGGAGGCCTTTCCCTGCATGGCTGTCCTCCTATTGAAGTTTCAGAGTCTGCTAATTGAGTTTGCAACTATCTAAGGGTGTCCTGACCCTAACTCTCTCTCCCCCCAAAAATACAAAAAAGGATTGTTAAGAGAAATAAAACCTCTTTTACATCCAAGAAGTGTCTGGCGCCCAATGACTTTCACCATCTTTGCACCTACTATGCCTCACAACCCACTACATAAAGCAGGATGTCAGCTATCTCTGGCCTTGGAGGTTCTCATTAGACGGAAGGAGGCCTGGGACCTTTCTACCCACAGGTGGGGTTGAAAGTGTTCCAGAATCCAGGGCCATACTGTTGGTAAGGGTAGTTTTGAGTTTACAAAGGCCTGAGTAGGAAGCATGGCACAATTCCTTTTAAGGAAGTGCGTTCTTCACATATTTCGGGTTTAAATCTGGATGGGATCAACTCAAGTCTGCATGCTGCATATTTAGTGTTGAGGTGCGGATGGGCATGATGAGCATTCCTTGCAGTTCCAGTTGAGGTATGGATTGGACCAACCTGTAAAGTGAAGTGGGCATGATGGGCAGTATCTGCCTATTTGGAGGTAAGGTCTGGATGAGATCCACCTGTAAAGCCAGGATTATGGGAGTTCTTTACAAAATTAGAGGAGAGATCTGGATGGGGCCAACTTTTAACGTGGGCATGATGGGCAGTCCCTGCATATTTAGAGGGAAGGTCAGGAACAAGATCACACCAGTGAGTGTGATTTTGTTGCACCCACCCAGAAGGTGAGCAGGCCAAATGAGAACTGTAGGTGGGGTTGAAAGTGTTCCAGAATCCAGGGCCATACCGTTGGTAAGGGTAGTTTTGAGTTTACAAAGGCCTGAGTAAGAAGCATGGCACAGTTCCTTTTAAGGAAGTGCGTTCTTCACATATTTCGGGTTTAAATCTGGATGGGATCAACTCATAAAGTCTGCATGCTGGATGGTCCCTGCATATTTAGTGTTGAGGTGCGGATGGGCATGATGAGCATTCCTTGCAGTTCCAGTTGAGGTATGGATTGGAGCAACGTGTAAAGTGTAGTGGGCATGATGGGCAGTACCTGCCTATTTAGAGGTAAGGTTTGGATGGGATCCACCTGTAAAGCCAGGTTGGTGGGTGGTCTATATAAAATTAGAGGAGAGGTCTGGATGGGGCCAACTTTCAACATGGGAATGATGGGCATTATCTGCCTATTAAGAGGTAAATTCTGGATGGAATCCACCTGTAAAGCCAGGATGATGGGTAGTCTTTACGAAATTAGAGGAAAGGTCTGGATGGGGCCAACTTTTAACGTGTGCTTGGTGGGCAGTCCCTGCATATTTAGAGATGAAGTCTGGATGGAATCCACCTGTAAAGGCAGGAGGATTGATAGGTGATCTTTATGAAATTAGAGGAGAGGTCTGGATGGGGCCAACTTTTAATGTGGGCATGATGGGCAGTATCTGCCTATTTAGAGGTGAAGTCTGGATGGAATCAACCTGTAAAGCCAGGATGATGGGTGGTCTTTACGAAATTAGAGGAGAGGTCTGGATGGGGCCAACTTTTAACATGGGCATGATGGGCAGTCCCCGCATATTTAGAGGTGAAGTCTGGATGGAATCCAACTGTAAAGCCAGGATGATGGGTGGTCTTTACGAAATTAGAGGAGAGGTCTGGATGGGGCCAACTTTTAACGTGGGCATGATGGGCACTATCTGCCTATTTAGAGGTGAAGTCTGAATGGAATCCACCTGTAAAGCCAGGATGATGGGAGCTCCTTACGAAATTAGATGAGAGGTCTGGATGGGGCCAACTTTTAACGTGGGCATGATGGGCAGTCCCTGCCTATTTAGAGGGAAGGCCAGGAACCAGACCACATCAGTGAGTGTGATCTTGTTGCACCCAGCCAGAAGGTGAGCAGACCAAATGAGAACTGTAGGTGGGGTTAAAAGTGTTCCAGAATCCAGGGCCATATTGTTGGTAAGGATGGTTTTGAGTCTACAGAGGTAACCTAGGAAGCAGGGCACAGTTCAAAGGACAACCCTGGATTTCTGGTGGGATTATCAGATTTTTCTCCCGTCCTAAGATATATTTAAAAGATCAAAATGGAACAAATAAGAGAAGTCTATTCTCTGTGAAAAGTGCCTTCAACCTTCGATATTTGACTATACAATCTTTGACTTTAAAAGGAATATACTGTAGTATGACTGTAGTATTGTTTCCCTTGCATTGCCATTCAGTGTACCTAATGGATTTTTTTTTTCTTTCTGTTTTGTCTCTGCAGGTAAGTGAACCTCCCATGTATCTTTCTCAGAAGCTGATTGCCGGTGTATGCGGTCGCATGGCGGTATGGAGGTGCTGTATACTTACATCTGCATGGTCTAAATTGCTGCCTTTTAATTGTTCCGGTGGAAATTGGAAATGATCTGGATGCAGACTCTGTGATTTGTTTGTCATCTGAGCATTTGCTACTGAACGTGTTGTAACCTAGGGGGAGCAATTACAGCAAATATTCGCTTTTTTCCATGGTCGAAAATCTTTTTAATTGCTGCTTTGGCATTGATATTTAGTTTTATGAAGCAGACCATACACGCATTGATCCTTCACCCGACTGGTTAAATCAAAGGGGACATCCAAAGCCATCGATTGATGCAACCCGATTGGTTAATTTGCTTACACTGAATAAAACAAGGAGTGCTTTGTATTTTTCTCTGACTATAAAAGACCAGAACAGCATTTTTGGAGGGTACGACATTTATTGAGGGAAGAGCTTATCAACTCAAAGTGAAAAGGGCCGGGCACAGCAAAACGTTCACGTCAATGCCAACCTTCCACCCATGGAGGGCTAAGCCACAGTTTTCTTTTCTTTTCTTTTATTCCATAGGGTGCAGGGGATGCCTGAACTATATTGTACACTGTATAAAGTACTGTATAGGGAGGGAGATGGTAGGGTGCAGGGGATGCCTGTACTATATTGTACACTGTATGCAGTGCTGCATAGGGATATGATAGGGTGCAGGGGATGCCTGTACTGTATTGTACACTGTATACAGTACTGCATAGGGATATGATAGGGTGCAGGGGGTGCCTGTACTGTATTGTACACTGTATACAGTACTGCATAGGGATATGATAGGGTGTAAGGGATGCCTGTGCTATATTGTACACTGCATGCAGTACTGCATAGGGATATGATAGGGTGCAGGGGGTGCCTGTACTGTATTGTACACTGTATACAGTACTGCATAGGGATATGATAGGGTGCAAGGGATGCCTGTGCTATATTGTACACTGTATACAGTACTGCATAGGGATATGATAGGGTGCAAGGGATGCCTGTACTATATTGTACACTGTATGCAGTACTGCATAGGGAGATGGTAGGGTGCAGGGGATGCCTGTACTATATTGTACACTGTATATATTACTGTATAGGGAGGGAGATGATAGTGTGCAGGGGATGCCTGTACTATATTGTACACTGTATGCAGTACTGCATAGGGAGATGATAGGGTGCAGGGGATGCCTGTACTATATTGTACACTGTATATATTACTGTATAGGGAGGGAGATGATAGTGTGCAGGGGATGCCTGTACTATATTGTACACTGTATGCAGTACTGCATAGGGAGATGATAGGGTGCAGGGGATGCCTGTACTATAATGTACACTGTATGCAGTACTGCATAGGGAGATGATAGGGTGCAGGGGATGCCTGTACTACACTGTATACAGTACTGTATAGGGAGACGATAGGGTGCAGGGGATGCCTGTACTATATTGTACACTGTATGCAGTACTGCATAGGGATACCATAGGATGCAGGTTATGCCTGTATTGTATTGCACACTGTATACAATACACATAGAAACAGTGGGGTGCAGGGGATACATTTACTGCCTTGTACAATCCTTACTGTTTATTAAGTGAGATAATATGGTGCAAGGGATACCTGTATTGTACATTGTACACTGTACTGTACAAGAAGGAGACAGTGGGTACTGCATTGTACATTGTAATGAATATTGCAGGTGACAACAGGACTCACTGTACTGTACAAAAAGAACGACGGAGGGGTGTTGGGGATACCTGTACTGTATTATATATTATTTCATACAAAAAGAAGACGGGGTGCTAGGGATGCCTGTACTTTATTATATATTACACTGTACAAAAAGATGAAGATGTGCAAGGGATACCTGTACTGTAGTATATATCATTCCGTAAAAAAATAACACAGGGGTGCTGGGGATGCCTGTACTGCATTATATATTATTCCATACAAAAAGAAGATGGAGGGGTGTTGGGGATGCCGTACTGCACTATTTATTGTACTGTACAAAAAGAAGACAGAGGGGTGTGGGGGGATGCCTATAATGCATTTTATATCATTCTGTACAAAAAGAAGACTGGGGTGCTGGGGATGCCTGTACTGCATTGTCCATTGCACTGTACTGTAGAAGAGACAGAGGGGTGTGTTAAATTGTTTAGTAGTTTAATGGAGGCCAGGCTATCACATCTATCTATATGGGGAAACATATCTGAGCACCCCTCCAAATGAGTTCAGGTGTTTCCATTGAAGGGTACTGTTAATACTACAGCATACAGACATTTTAGATAATTTGCACTTGCAGCAATAGGTTTAAGAAGAACCTTTTTTTTTAACCAGCAAGACTGTGCCCCTGTGAACAAAGTCAGCTCCATAAATACATGGTTTCGTGAGTTTTGTGTGTAGAAACTCAAGTGTCCTACACAGAGACCTGTCCTCAAGCCTACTGATCACCAACAATACAGACATGGTTTGATGAAAGGAGGAAACGTTTGCTGCTACTCCCGACGATCAGCCCAGGTGAATAAATGATAAAGAGTGATAAGGAGCGGCCCCAGCCAACATGTGACCACCACATCACAGAACCTGATACATTTTACCCGTCCACCAGGGCTTAGTCATAGGGTGGGACATCTATAACAGGTTTATATGGTTTGATGAGTCTGGTGTGGAGGAACTCGAACGTCCTGCACAGAGACCTGACAACCCTACTGATCATCATCCATAAAGACATGGCTTGATAAGTTTGGTGTGGAGGAACTCAAACCTCCTGCACAGAGACTTGACCTCCACCCTACTGATCACCCTCCATAAAGACTTGGTTTGATGAGCTTGATGTGGAGGAACTCAAGCATCCTGCACAGAGACCTGAACTCCACCCTACTGATCACCATCCATAAAGACATGGTTTGATGAGTTTTGTCTGGAGGAACTTGAGTTGCTTACACAGAACCCTGACCTCAACGCCACTGAACATCTTTAGGATTGACTTGAATGCCAGTTGCTGGGCAGGTCTTCTCACCCAACCTCACAAATGGTCTTTTAGCTGAATGGCCCCAAATTCCTACAGACACACTCCAAAATCTTTTAGAAAGTTGTGGGGGCTGTAAAGGGAGGTCAACTCTATACTAGTACCCATTGGTTTTGGAATGAGGTTTCCTACATTCTCATATAGGGGTGATGGTCAGATGTCCACAAATGGTTGGCCATTTAGTGTACATTCAGAGCTAATTAAGAGAGTGGCATTAAGAAATTTGGAGAGCTACTGGGGAGTGATTATGGGACACCAAGGCTTCCCTTCAATGCAGGATGTTTGGGGGCAACAGAACATGATTTCTTATAGACCATCCATTTACCGGGTGATAATGAACCCTCAAGTAGCATTATTCAGAATAATATGAACTAATAACAGCACCTTATTCCTTGTACCCCATGCTCTGTCACTTGCTTTTTGTGATGTGATAAACTGAATGTGGATTCAAGCTGCAATACGGCCAATACTAGCGGTGTGATATTAACTTGGAATAACTCTGGGGCACTGAGAAAACTAATCTAATTTGCAGTAATTGAAAGAAAATTAGATGAAGCAATATTGTGCACAAAGAAATATATTACTGTGAATGACCACTTAAGTGTTATCTGTGTAAAAACAGCATTGTCGCTCTGCGGAGAGTGGAGGGCTGTGTCGCAACCCACCTGCCTTGTGATGACTAATATAAACTGATGTATACAATGAGGCTTTAATAAGGCATTGCAGTAAGTGACCTCATGGGCTAAGCTCCCCCACTGTTTTTCATTTGAGACAAATTCCTCTTTGTCCAGGCGTGAGGTGTATAACTGAACCTGTACCATCTGGTTAGAGACACGTTGTGATGTTCTTGCCTTGTTGTTTCAGCTTGAAATTACAAATGTTTCCCAATTTAAAGCAAACAGGAATGAGCAAAATTGAAAGTTTTAATTTCTTAAAAATTTTGGTAAAATTTTTGAAGATTTCAGCAAAAAAATTGGCCAAATCTATTATGCGTACAGCGTACACACGATCGGATGTATAGCGTACACACGATCAGACTTTCTGGCAGACCAGTCCATCGTGTGTGGACTCCAGCGGACTTATTCTTTCCAAAAGTCCGGAGGGCCTAGAAATAAGACTGGCTTCAAATTTGTCCGCCGGACTCGACTTTTAGCGGGCAATCCGTTCGTCTGTGTGCTAGTCCGATGGACTAAAACCAACGCTAGAGGCAGCTAATGGCTACTGGCAATGAACTTCCTTATTCTACGTCATCACGTTCGAATCCGTCGGACTTTTGGAGTGATCGTGTGTGGCCAAGTCCGTTCGTTTTGAAAGTCCGGTGGACCTCAGCTGCAAAGTACGTCGGATTGTCCGCCGAACCGAGTCCGTCGAAAAGTCTGGTCATGTGTACGCAGCATTAGAGTCAATAGAGAAGGCAGAATTAAAGCTTAACTTTGTTAAATAGAAAATGTGATTAGAAATTTACTGTAAAGCAAAAATCCCCCCTCCCCCACCTCCATATGCCCTTTTCCGCCCCATAGTAGCAACCCAACAAAGTTCGCTTAATTGATATTGTAGCGTTGCCCCCCGTAAAGCTGACTGAATTTAGCTGGTTCTGCCACAAACAGTACAGAGGACACTCGTCACCCAAGCAACAGTCCATGTGAAAATGTGCGATCGGATCGTGTTGTCGGAAAATCTGATCGTGTGTGGGCTCCATCGGAAATTTTCCGACACACAAATTTTGAGCGCTGGATCTAAAATTTTCCGACAACAAAATCCAATCGTTTAAATTCCGATCGCGTGTAGACAATTACGACAGACAAAGTGCCACGCATGCTCAGAATAAATTACGAGACGAAGGCTATTGGCTACTGCCCTCTTTATAGTCTTGTCATACGTGGTTTACGTCACCGCTTTCTGAACGATCGGATCTTCCGACAACTTTGTGCGACCGTGTGTATGCAAGACAAGTTTGGGCCAAAATCTGTCAGAAAAAATCCGACGGATTTTGTCGTCGGAATGTCTGACCGTGTGTACAGGGCATAATGGCCCATACGCACGATCGGATTTTCCAACAACAAATGTTGGATGTGAGCTTGTTGGCGGAAAGTCTGTGTGTACGCTCCATCGGACAATTGTTGTCGGACTTTCCGCCAACAAATGTTGTCTAGCAGGTTCTCAAATTTTCCGCCAACACCAAACGTTGTTGGACTTTACAATCGTGTGTACACAAGTCCGTCGCACAAAAGTCCACAGATTTCAATGCCAGAGCCCCCATCCTGGGGTTAGTGAGCTCACCATCCATCCTCTGTCTGTGAGTGAAGCCTCCCCCCTCCCTCCATTCTCTCTCCTGTCTCTGAGGGAGTACACTAATGTAAGGGGTGCCCTGCAGACTCTGATATAAAGGGGGGTTTGGTGAGCAGACACCCCCTTATATCAGAGTTCCCCTTTACACCAGATTCCACAGCATCTCCCCTTTATATCAGATCCCCACCCCTTAAGTCAGGGTTCCCAGAGAAACCCTACCCCCCCCCCCCCCGCCCCATCTGTCAGCCCACACTTCACACTGGCAGTGCTGTGCAAGGGGATGTGGTCAGCTAATTTGAAGTCCAGCAGCCTCGGCTACATCCTGGTTGAAAGATGCAGATGTCTCCATGCTGGGGTGGGTGAGCTCAACATACATCCCCTGTCTGTGACTGAAGTCTCCCCCTCCCCCCCTCCATTCTCTCTTCTGCCTCTGAGTGAGTACACTAATGTACACTAATGTAAGG
>NW_027507748.1:30141695-30246695 GCF_037356315.1 Lithobates pipiens | reverse complement strand
TCTAACACTTATTCACTGTGATTTTACCACACCAATAACATACTACTAAAAATATTTTGGGGATCAATAAAGCAAGATTATTTTAGTAAAATTAACACATGTATGTATCTCCTTGTAAATTTTAAAACAGAAATGACAACATATTACACTATGAACTATATATACCCAGTTAGTCCCCTGAGGAAATAGCTGGTTGGCTCTTGAAACGCGTAGAGTGAATCTTAAGTTGTTAAAATCTCCCCTCTACCTCTTTTGAATATTGTTAAATACTATAAAAAAAGCTGACTCCAGCCCTCCTCTGGTCCTCCTCCAGACCCTGCACTCTCTGCTTCTGAGCTCTGCCCCCAGCTTATTCCCAGAGGCAGAAAAAAAGTAAGGGGGTGTTCTGTAATGTAAGGGAGGGTGGGGGACTCTTGACTTCTAAAGGGCGGGGTGCTCTTGACATCTGATGTACGGGGGGGTGCTCTGGACACCTTTTTGGAGACTGCTCAGAAAGAACACAATAGAAGAAGTTGCTTGTGGATGATACCAGAGGTTTGTTTGCAACTCTCCTTTTCAGACTTGCAGCATCTACTACAGGAGTGTGAGTAGGTTCCGCGCCGGTCTGCACCTGCCCTTCACAGCTTAAGTCTTAAAGGGATTGTAAAGTAAACATTTTTTTTTTTTTAAATAACAAACATGTTATACTTACCTCCACTGTGCAGCTCGTTTTGCACAGAGTGGCCCCGAACCTGCTCTTCTGGGGTACCTTGGCGGCTGTCTCTGATTCCTCCCGCAGGTACTTCTCACGTTCATGCGAGCTCCCTCGCATGGTGAGAAGCACCTGCGGGCGCGCTCCCGTGATACAGCCGGTGGCTATAGCGGCTCGCTGTATCACACGACCCCGCCCCCGGTGCACTGCGTCATTGGATGTGATTGACAGCAGCGCGAGCCAATGGCTGCGCTGCTTTCAATCCATCCACTCCAGCCAGTCAGCAGCCAGGCTGAGCGGTGAAGAGGACGGCGGGGGCGAGCACGGGATTTTCGAGGTGTGAGGTAAGTAAAACGGGGGGACTGGGGGCGCCGGCAGTGTGAGATGTTTTTTCACCTTAATGCATAGAATTTACCTTTACAACCCCTTTAAGTCATTACTAAAATCAGTAATAATCGAAGGCAGTGGCAATTATTTAATAAGATAAAGAGTAAATGCATTCATATAGTCTTACAGATACAACCGCCGGTCCTTTGAGGCAAACCGTAATGCCCATGCGGCCCACGATGAAATAAAAATTTGACACTCCTGGCTTAGACCATTGTCAATGTTCATTCATTGGTAAACGATACATTGTGTGTGAATATTGGAGTCGCTCTTGGTCTCTTGTATTGTATTCCTGTAACTGTAAATAGTTTGTAAATAGCTTAGCATTCATGTTTAGTAAAAGCACATTAATGCTACTACTGGATCATGGCCTTGGTTTTACTGGAATTTTTAGTTAAAACATTTAGCGATTTGAATTTCCAGTCATGCCAACACTGAATGCACATTTTACTATAATTGTTGACTATAATCAACATGGACATCCAGAGTTACAGCCAATGGAGATAGCGCTAGCCTATATCCGAAGACTCACTTGCTAGGCGTATCAAAGTGTTATGCACCTATATGAGGAGCTCAAGATGGTGAGGATGTCCTCTTGCACAATTTCCGTCTGAGCAACCTTTGGAAGTGGAGGCAGGAACTGTTAGGACAGCAGAAAGGTGCAGGTGCCAGGAAGCTGGAAAAGTGGACTTGAACCTGGCAAGGCTGGCATCAGGTAAGCAAAAATGCAGTGATGAGGGCAGCCTGACTTCATCCAGACCAGTAGAGAGTAGAGACAGGTCACAAGCTCTGTAACAACCAGGCAGAAAGGCACCAATTTATGAGTAGGCCCAAGGTCAGATATGAGCAAAGGTTGGGAATGTTCAGGCAACGAGGTGCAGACTGATAGGCAAAATCCTAGGAAAGGGTCCAGGCCGAGGTCAGAAACACAGGTAAGCAGCATGGTGTATCAAAGTTGGACAGCTGCACACCGAAGAGGCAGCCCGTTCCTAATGTGAAAGAATGGCTTCAGCCTAGTTTGCTTCAAGGCCACGCTCTGTTAACCATAGCTTAAGTCCATAGGAGGGTGAGACGTATTGGAAGGGCATGGCCTGGGACAGGACTAGGCTGAAGCCATTCTTTTACATTAGGACTGGTTTGCCTCTTTGGTGTGCGGCTGTCCACTTTCTTTACCAAGAATTTAAATTGAAGCGCCACACCATTGCTAAGAGGTCCAGAAACAACTTTATTCCATTAAAGGTCAGGGATACATTTCAAAAAGTATCCAACGTGTTTCTGGGGTATTTTTTTTCCAGTGTACATACTGACTAGGCCTGTGCTTTGAATTCACACCGGAAAAAATACCATTGTAGGTCCAGTTCACTTCTGGTTTGTTCACTTTATTGCCAGTCAAGCCCTGATGAGGGGGGCACTAAGACCCCCGGAACACATTGGGTACATTATGACTTATACCCCTGACCTTATATGGAATAAAGTTGTATCCAGACCTCTTAGCAGTGGTGTGGCGCTTCAATTTCAACTCTTATTACATCACACTACAAGCCAAGTAGACGGTGGAGATCCTCTGGGGTGTATAAGCCACCTGCCCAGAAACGAGATCATTTACACCAACAGTAATTACCTTAAGATAACAATACCAGTAAAAAAAAAACCTGTGGGTCCAGCGCTATCTTTCCACTTTCCTCAACATATTTGATACCAAGCTTTCACTGCAAGCTTAGACAAGCTTTAATTGGAGGCTGGCACCTGTCAGTGGTGCATTTGTGCGACACTCAATGAGCTTTTACTAGGGTTACAGGTAGGCAGCAGACATAAACAGGCATGGGTAATCCAGTAAACAGAACTGGGTCAATAACATAATTAGGCTTGATTCACACCATCACTGCATGTGGCTCCCAGCAGGAGTCCGGTGCGCCCCGTTCACCATTTCAGGTCGAATTTTGGCCTGAATTCGGACCTGAAATGGACCAAAAGATGCACAGGGCTCCTATGCAAATTTACACCGGAGCCGCAGTGGAGGTATGTGAACCGGCTCCATAGAGAGCCGATCACAATCTCCTGCTAATGCAAATTGGATGTGGGTTTGCACTGGTGTAAGCCCAGTCTCAAACAGGGTTCAGGATCAAAGATACAAGCTGAAACACTATTTAGCAATGATCCCATGCAGGCCTAAGGTTTAAATAGTCCACTATACACCACCCCCACCACCACTTCTACCAGCATGACCACCACTTCTACCTTACCACCACTTCAACTCCACCACCACCAATTATACCCCACCAACACTTCCACCACTACTTCCAACCCTACCACCACCACTTCCACCCCCACCATCACCACCACTTCAACTCCACCACCAATTCTACTCCACAAACACTTCCACCCCCACCACCACCACTTCTACCCTACCACCACTTCCACCCCACCACCACCACCCCTTCAACTCCACCACCACCAACAATTATACCCCACCAACACTTCCACCACTACTTCCAACCCCACCACCACCACCACTTCAACTCCACCACCAATTCTACTCCACAAACACTTCCACCACCACCACTTCTACCCTACCACCACTTCCACCCCACCACCCCCACCACTTCAACTCCACCACCACTTCCACCACCACCTACAAATAAATAGTCCACTAGGTGTTTATATCTGTGGTGGATGTACCCGTGTATCCATGGGCATGCAATTTTGCACGCGCTCGTATGCACATGCATGAAGATGAGCATGATCTCCCTTGCGGCTGACATGAGGTTCCTGACTCAAAGACTATAGACAATATTCACTATGCAATAACCAGACAAGTGATTGAGAATTTCGGTATTCTTATATTGTCCAAAATATTTTTGCATAGTCCATACCCGGTCACCCTGTCACGCGGTTTGTACACTTTGCACTGGAAAAACACAAAACGAAAATAAAGGATTTGAAAAAAAAAAAAAACAGAGCAACAGGATGAGCACAATGGGCATTCTTGGCAGGCAGCATCTAAACAACAAATGCCATCAGTTTTCATTTATTTCCAAGCAAACTGGATGGACGGTTAGTTCTCTTTCTCGGAGAAATGTGGATTTCTTGGCTTAAACCTTTTCTAGCCATCCTTTGTTCAGATATGTTATTTTGTTTTCCCCCCACTCAAAAAAAATAAAAAAATAAAAAAGGATTTATTTGAATGTAATCAGAACGCATTGAGAGGATTCTTCCGCGTCCAACTTGGGAAATGTTTGGCCGCGATGATGAAGTTGTCTCATACGTGAACATGGCTGCCAAAGAGAACGGGGCTTGGTGTGCCAGTCAATAAATAGCAGAGAGCCTGCGACGTTTGGCTCTGCCAGGGGAACGCGTATCGTTCTTATTGTATCAGAGGACCCATCGAGCTGTCAGCTGTGTTTGTATTTTTTTTTTCTCTCTTTTTTTTTTGTGAGTAAGGCTTGTCACTATACCAAACGCGTCTGACGGCGCCCGGGCATGTTTGTGTATTACGTACCTGACATTGTGACTGACAAAGTTTTCGCTTTTACAAATGTGTATGAAAAGCGAGACAGACAACAAACTCTTGGATGAGCTCACGAGTTGGAAGAAGTTAAATGGCATCTTTCGGCATCGAGTCAAATTCATTGGAGGCTGCTAGTGATATCCAGGAAAAACTGCAGCTGTGTTAAAGTGGATCAAACGCCAAAAGTTTTGGATTGAGTGGTAAAAACGAGGTGCTGGATTCATATTTTTGCTGTGGTTGGTCCAATTATAACAGAGCATGGTTGTTCTGACAAGGTTGCTCTCCATACAAGAGGACAACACTTAACCACGTAAGGAACGAGCCTCTTTTTGAGATTTGTTGTTACATAGTTAGTAAGGTTGAATAAAGACACCAGTCCACCCAGTTCAACCTGAGTGAGTGTCTACAATTGCCCCTATCCCTGTACATCGCACACTCACATCAGTCCCTACCCTCAAGGAGCCCACAATCCAAAGGTCCCCATTCATATACTGGGGGCAATTTATACAGAAGCCAATTAACCTACCTGCATGTCTGGAGAGCTGTTTACAAGTTAAAAACATTATTTTTTTGCTAGAAAATTACTTAGAACCCCCAAACATTATATATATTTTTTTCTAACACCCTAGAGAAGAAAATGGCGGTCGTTGCAATACTTTCTGTCACACCGCATTTGCGCTGCGGTCTTACAAGTGCACTTTTTTTTGGAAAAATCACAATTTTTTTTTTATATATTGTGAAAGATAATGTTACGCTGAGTAAATTGATACCCAACATGTCACGCTTCAAAATTGTGCCCGCTCGTGGAATGGCGACAAACTTTTACACTTAAAAATCCCCATAGGCGACATTTAAAAAATGCTACAGGTTGCATGTTTTGAGTTACAGAGGAGGACTAGGGCTGAAATTCTTGCTCTCGCTCTATCGATCGCGGCAAGGATGCCATTAAAGTTCATGAGCGTGTAAAGGCAGGTGTCCCAATACTTTTGGTAATATAGTGTACGTATGTGTACATTCACCGGCCTGGAGATGAATGATCTCTGGTCAAACAAAAAAAAAAAAAATATATATATATATATATATATATATATATATATATATATATACTCACCAGCCACTTTGTTAGGTACACCTTGCTAGTACCGTGTTGGACCCCCTTTTGCCTTAATTCTTCATGGTATAGATTCAACAAGGTGTTGGAAACGTTCCTCAGAGATTTTGGTCCAAAGTGACATCATAGCATCACGCAGTTGCTGCAGATTTGTCGGCTGCACATCCATGGTGCCAATCTCCTGTTCCACCACATCTTTGGGGACTCTGATGTAAGGAGAGGGCTTTCTAGGGTGACTGATGTCAGGAAGGGGCTCTCTGGGGACCTTGCTGTCAGGAAGGGGCTCTTTAGGGACCCTGCTGTCAGGAAGGGACTCTTTAGGGACCCTGATGTAAGGGGGAGGCTCTCTGGGGACCCCGATGTCAGGAAGGGGCTCTCTAGGGAGGCTGATGTAAGGAAGGGGCTCTCTAGGGAGGCTGATGTAAGGAAGGGGCCCTCTAGGGAGGCTGATGTAAGGAAGGGGCTCTCTGGGGACCCTGATGTAAGGGGGGGCTCTCTGGGGACCCTAATGTAAGGGGATCTCTCTGGGGACCCTGATGTAAGGAAGGGGCTCTCTGGGGACCCTGATGTAAGGGGGGCTCTCTGGGGACCTTGATGTAAGCGAGGCTCTCTGGGGACCCTGATGTAAGGAAGGGGCTCTCTGAGGACCTTGATGTAAAGAAGGGGCTCTCTAGGGAGACTGATATAAGCAAGGGGCTCTCTGGGGGCCCTGATGTAAGGGGGAGGCTCTCTGGGGACCTTGATGTAAGCGAGGCTCTCTGGGGACCCTGATGTAAGGAAGGGGCTCTCTGAGGACCTTGATGTAAAGAAGGGGCTCTCTAGGGAGACTGATATAAGCAAGGGGCTCTCTGGGGGCCCTGATGTAAGGGGGAGGCTCACTGGGGACCCTGATGTAAGTGGGGCTCTCTGGGGACCCTGATGTAAGGGGGGCCCTCTGGGAACTCTGATATAAGCTGATGTAAGGGGGAATTCGCACTCGGATATGTAATGATATAAATATATAAATAAAAACCGTAGAGGTGATCAATTTAAATTTAATTTGAGTACAGTGTAGCATGACCGTACAATTGTAATTCAAAGTGTGACAGCGCTGAAAGCTCAAAATTGGTCTGGGCAGGAAGGTGTTTAATTGCCCTGTATTGAAGTGGTTAAATACATGTGTATGCCCGCCCAAGTGTATGGCTCTTTACTTCACTGCTATGGGCTCTAGCCCCAGATCTTCTGTAGACCCAGCAACACCCCTGTCTAGCTGATTTAAAACAAAAGGTTCAGTTGGGCTTTAAGCGCCTGCCTGGACAGGCACAGTTATGTTATATATTTCTCTATGAATGTATGCACATAAAAAGCTGTAATTAACTACTTTGAAGGTTTCCAGGCACTTGATGAAAAGGCTTTGGAAACTATATAGTTATAAGATTATAAGAGCTCTATACTACAAGGCCGCTTAATTTAATAACCTTTAACGATCTTTGTAAAATGGTTTAAAGCATATTTAATGGTGTTAACAAATAAAATGAGATTTTTTATTGCAAAATCGGACCTTCGGTATTGTAACCCGGCTGAATTTACAGCGTTCCTTACACATTGTCAATATTGATGCAGAAAAACTGCGTGATACTTTCAATAATCGCTCACGTGTGTGTAGACAGGAAACAGCATTAGGCCTCTTTGACACTTGTGGCCCCGAGGCAGCGGTAAAAAATAAGCAGGCGAGGTTTTACTGCCCCCCCCCCAATTGCCCACCTTTGTTCCCTGGGGCCATTTCTGACAATTCGCTCCTACATGTAAAAATATATTTTTTTTTGCTAGAAAATTACTTAAAACCCCCAAACATTATATATATATATATATATATATATATATATATATATATATATACTGTATATATGTGTGTGTGTGTGTGTGTATATGTATATATTATATTTATATATTTTTTTATTTTATTTTTTATTTTTTTCTTATCAGAGACCCTTTAGAATAAAAAGGTGGATATTGCAATTTTTTATGTCACACGGTATTTGCGCATTCACTTGGCTAAATTGTTTTCATGTATAATGTGAAAGATGATTTTACACCGAGTAAATAGATACCTAATAAGTCATGCTTTAAAATTGCGTCTACCCATGGAATGGCGGCAAACTACGGTGCTTAAAATTCTCCATAGGCAACGCTTTAAATGCCTTTGCAGGTTACCAGGACACAGGAGGCTTGGTGCTACAATTAGGTCTCTAGCTCTGACGTTCACGACAATACCTCACATGTGTGGTGCCATCACCGTTTACACATGCATGCGGGAGTAACGTGTACATTCACATTTGCGCATAAGCACGTTGGGGCGAGGGTGCTTTAATTTTTTTTTTTTTTTGTTTATACACAATATTTTTTTTACACTTTTTTTTTGTACTAACTTTATCGCTATCACAGGGGATGAACAACATCCCTTGTGACCGCATGGGCCATGGCCATTATTTTTTTTTTTTTACCAAAAATATATAGCAAAATACATATTCGCCTAAACTGATGAATAAATTAGATTTTAAAAAATTTTTTATTGGATTTGTTTTATAACAGAAAGTGAAAAAATATTTTTTCAGAATTGTCATTTTTTTTGTTTATAGCCCAAAAAATAAAAATAAAAACCACAGAGGTGATCAAATACCACCATCAAATACCACCAAAAAAAAAGCTCTATTTGTGGGAAAAAAATTACATCAATTTTATTTGGGTACAGCATCGCACGACCGCGCAATTGTCAGTTAAGGTAGCGTAGTGCCGTATCGCAAAAAACATGGCCTGGTCGTGAAGGGGGTCACACCTTCCAGGGCTGTGGTTAATAAGGGGTTAACAGAGGAACATTTTATTTTTATTAAAAAAAAAAAAAGTATATATGTATGGGCTGGTCGTGAAGGGGGGGTCACACCTTCCAGGGCTGTGGTTAATAAGGGGTTAACAGAGGAACATTTTATTTTTATAAAAAAAAAAAAAAAAGTATATATGTATGGGCTGGTCGTGAAGGGGGGTCACACCTTCCAGGGCTGTGGTTAATAAGGGGTTAACAGAGGAACATTTTATTTTTATTAAAAAAAAAAAAAGTATATATGTATGGGCTGGTCGTGAAGGGGGTCACACCTTCCAGGGCTGTGGTTAATAAGGGGTTAACAGAGGAACATTTTATTTTATATATATATATATATATATATATATATATATAAAGAAAAAAAAATATATATATATATATATTTTTTTTCTTTTTATATATATATTTTTTTTATAAAAATAAAATTTTCCTCTGTTAACCCCTTATTAACCACAGCCCTGGAAGGTGTGACCCCCTTCACGACCAGCCCATACATATATACTTTTTTTTTTTTTTACTTGCCATGGTTGCTTTAATTTACATACATGTTTGTACAGGAAATTAAAAGCATTAAAAATTCCATACTGACCCCAGTGGGAAGTGATCCCTGAACCCAGTGCTGCAAGCAGTGGGCATCAAGCAGTGTCTGCAAAGACCCAAATGAATGAGCTTGCATGTTATATACATTTTTAAAACCTTTCAACTAGTCTCAGACAGTCCCAATTTGCTGGTATAATTTCATGTTTACTGTGCATAGCATTGCACACACAATAGGTATTATGATCATATTGCTTTTCCCATTCACTGATGTCAGTGTGCTACACTTTGTACAGTTGAAAAGTTTATTCAGCCACCCCAGGCTCCCGTAAATAAACGGACGTGCTGTCATTTAACATAACACCAGTTAGAAACGAGTGCGGCTGCCCTTGACCTGCTTACATTAGCAAGCGATTTGTGTAGCAATTAACCGAAGCATTGATGTGTTAAGTGAAGGAGCTCTGTACTTCAGATCACAAATTGGTGCATTGGGGGGGAGCCTCGTTTTTCTTCCTTAACCTGTTATTTTCAGGGCCAAGATAACCTGCATCTGAAACTTTGAAAGTTGCGATATGTACAAAAAAGTTTTGAAACATATATTTTTTTTTAAACATATGCCCATACATGAAAATCAAGTCAATTTTTAATTAAATAGACAATGTGTGTCAGTCTATACATGGAGAGATTGTGTACTGGAGGGGTATCTCTTTGCTGGTATGGATACTGGGTAAGGCAAGTAATACATGTGAGTGTGGGAAGGGAGGAGGACAGGGGAAAAAACGAATTGGGTGTGCTTTTGATGGGATCTCACTGGGGAAAGACTACTGGGTGTGCTGGAGGTGGGATCTCGCTGGAGAAAGAATAACGGGTGTGCTGGTGGTGGGATATCACTGGAGAAATGCCAATGGTCGTGCTGGTGGTAGTATCCCAAGGAGGAAAGATTAATGGGTGAGCTGGAGGTGGGATCTCACTGGGGAAAGACTAGTGGGTGTGCTGGTGGTGGGATCTCACTGGGGGAAGACTAATAGGCATGGTGGTGGTGGGATCTCACCGGGGAAATATTAATGGGTGTGCTGGAGGTGGTATCTCACTGGTGAAAGACTACTGGGTGTGCTGGTGGTGGTACCTCACTGGGGAAAGACTAATGGACATGCTGGTGGTGGGATCTCACTGGGGAAAGACTAAGCCCTTGTACACACGGTCGGAGAATCTGTCGGAATGTGTCCTATCGGACCGTTTTGTTGGATAATCCGACTGTGTGTGGTCTGCATCGGACTGTTTCCGTCGGAATATCCGTCGGACCAAATTTTCCAACTTGCTGGAAATATTTTCCGACAAACTGGTCCAATCGGACATACTCCGATCATGTGTAGCCTACTCCGACGGACAAAATGCCATGCGTGCTCAGATCAAATTCATAGACCAAAGCTATTGGCTACTAGCCTGAACGTAGTCCCGTCGTAACGAAATAACGTCATCACGTTATGTACAATCAGATTTTCCGACAACTTGGTCCGACCGTGTGTATGCAACAGTTTCCAACGGATTTGGTTGTCAGAATGTCCGACCGTGTGTACGGGGGCTAATGAGTGTGCTGGAGGTGGTATCTCACTGAGAAAAAGACTAATGGGTGTGCTAGTGGTGGGATCTCACTGGGGAAATAATAATGGGTGTGCTGGTGGTGGGATCTCACTGGGGAAAGACTAATGGGCATGCTGGTGGTGGGATCTTACTGGGGAAAGATTAATGTGCGTGCTGGAGGTGGTATCTCACTGGGAAAAGACTAATGGATATGCTGGTGGTGGGATCTCACTGGGAAATGAATTTAGGGTGTGCTGGTGGTGGGATCTCACTGGGGAAAGAATAATGAGCGTGCTGGTGGTGATATCCCAATGAAGAAAGATTAATGGGTGAGCTGGAGGTGGGATCTCACTGGGGAAAGACTAATGGGTGTGCTGGTGGTGGGATCTCACTGGGGAAAGACTAATGAGCATGCTGATGGTGGGATCTTACTGGGGAAGAGTTAATGGTGGTATTTCACTTGGGAAAGACTAATAGGTGTGCTCGGGGGGGGGATTTCACTGGGGAAAGACACATAGGTGTGCTGAGGGTGAGATCTCACTGGGGAAAGATTAATGGGTGTGTTGACGGTGGGATCTCACTGTGGAAACACTAATGGGTGTGCTGGAGGGGGAATCTCACTGGAGAAAGACTAATGGGCGTGCTGGGGGGTGGGATCTTACTGAGGAAAGACTAATGGGTGTGCTGTTGGTGGTATCTCACTGGATAAAGGCCATTGGAGATGGGATATAACAGGGGAAAAATTTGTGGGTTTGCTTGTGGTGGAATCTTTCTAGCTAAAGACAAATGGGTATGCTGGGGGTTGAAGCCCATTGGGGAAAGACCTATGGGTGTGCTAAGGGTTGGATCTTAATAAAGAAAGGCTAATGGGTGTGCTGGGGATGGGATCACATTGGGAAAGACTAATGGATGTGCCAAATAGATGACTGCTTCCACGCAGAGAGCAAGGGTCGCACTGGCTCATCTTTTCTACCCAGGCTGTGGCTGCTTTCTGAAGAAAACAATCTGTAAAAAAAAAAAAATATGTATTTTGGTACATCTGGAATATATTTTAAACAAAAATTTCAAGTTTGGGGACTCCTGAAGGCATCTAGAGGTACATGCAGGTGGCTGTACCTGCTTTAAATTCCTGTTAGTAGTTTAGAAATGCTAGACCAACAGCAGGCTTACCTTAGTTTATGAACGCAGCGTTCGTTTTTTATCTTCGTTTTTTTTTTAATATTCACATCAAAATCATCAAATTACATAGAACTCAAAACACGTTGATCTCGCCCGAGCCAGATTGGGAATCAAACAGTCCGTATCGAGTTGCCACATCGGTTTTTGTCATTATCATTAGGGGTAATGCTATTTGCTGGAGAAACTGAACCGCTGCCGGCGCCAACCGTAGCGCGGCAATGAGGGATTAATGTGCCGCTGCGTTGTCCTAATGCCCCTGTGATTTGTTGCATTAATATTACCTACTTGCTGGGATAAACATGCAGGGTGTTTTGTGAAGTCTGGAGAATGTAAAGTATAATGTTCTTTGCTGAGAGCTGTTGACCTAATTTGAATCGTGTTTGTGACAAAGCTGAGATAAAGAATCTATCTTTCCAAGCCTCAGGTAACCCGACTCCCCGGATCATCTCCAGCAGATACAAAGGTTCAGACACTGATAGCTGCGACAATCCGTCTGCGGCTGCTATGAAGAAACTGCATCTCAATGTATCTGCTTAAGATAATCCCGAGATTCTCTTCGCCAACGGTTTAAAAGTGTACTCCAACCAAACTCGGGGATTGAAACCATAAAATGCATTGAGATCACAGCCTGGCAAAAACAAGTGACTGAAGTAACCTGATTTTCCAATGTGTCAATCTGCAGAAAAGTCAGAATGGGGGGGGTCCTGGTCTGGTGAGTGGGGGCAAGGGACCTGGACCTTGGAGGGAAAGCTGGAAAAGTCGGGCAGGGTGGAGCAACAGTTATGTGCTGCTGAGTGGAGCCATGTTAAATGGACACCAGACAAACATAAGCCAAATGAGTTATCATTTTTACTGCAATACACAGTAGTGGGGGTGGAGTGGGTATAACATATTGGAACTCACCAGGATTTCAGTGTAAAGTGGTTGTAAACCTCTGAGATGAAAAATTAACAAAGCATATCCTTTTATAGTGTGTACTTACCTCTATCCAAAGCATTGAGTGTGATTTCTGTCTCCTCCCTCATTCTTCTGCTATCCACACGAGTCTCTTCTGACAGTCTGTGCTGACACCAGACAAGGGGACAGCAGGGGATTGATAGCCTCAGCTCCACCATGTTTTCCTCCACTCAGATCCCTGATTACACTCAGCTCTTTGCTCTATGCTGTGAAATGTGTAACATCAGACCTCCACCCCCTGCCTTCTAAAGCTCAGATCCAAACAAAAGAACTCGCTGCTCCAGGTGAGACAGGAAGCCTAATGATATCACAGGTGCCACTTCGGCTCTCCTCTGCATACGTTCAACACTGAAAAAATGGCTGCACTCCAAGATCCATCAAAATTCTTATTTAATAAACAAACCATTTGAACTGTTTGTAACACGTGGGATGGATTTTGGAGTGCAGCTATTTGTTCAGTGTTATTCTAAAGCTCAGATATGACCCTTAAAAAACAGTTTGTATCAATCACTGCCATGCCCAAACAGGAATGCAACAGAGTTGAGCAGTAGCTCCTTGAAAAAAGGGAAAGTAAATAATGTCTAATTAGAGCATTCAGAGATTCAGCTTAACAATTTTAAAATAGTGTTTTATTGAAAAGAAATGAAAAATGCTGCAAGCATTATTTACAAAAAATAATATTACTAAAACAGACATAAGCAATAATAAAATAAAATGTTAAAACGTAAAAAAAAAAAAAAAAAAATACTAAAAGTGGTGTCCGCCTGGTCTTTGGTTCAATGCAGAGATAGGATCTTTTGCAGAGTCATGCCCCATACACACGGTCGGAAATTTCGATGGAAAAAGTCAGATCGGATTATGATGTCAGAAAATCCAAGCATGTGTGGGCTCTATCGGACTTTTTGAGAGCTGAATCTAAAATTTTCCGGCAACAAAATCCGATCGGACTTTTTCCGTTCGTGTGTAGAGAATTCTGACACACAAAGTGCCACGCATGCTCAGAAAAAAATTTGGAGACGAAAGCTATTGGCTACTGGCCTCTACGTAGTCCCATTATACGTGTATAGCGTCACTTCGTTCCGAACAATCGGATTTTCCGACAACTTTGTGCTACCCTGTGTATGCAAGACAAGTTTCGGCCAAAATCCATCGGAAAAAATCCGATGGATTTTGTGGTCGGAATGTCCGACCGCGTGTATGGGGCATAAGTCCAATCTGATATGGCAGTCATTGGCCCTCAGAAACATTACTCAGTATCCTCAGCTGTTAATGCAACAACCTTTTCTTTACCGTGAACAGGGAGTCCCAGAGTTAACTCCACCCAATCAAAGATTCCAAGAGGTATGTTGGAGAGTATTTTATTGTGCTCAGTCAGTTATACTGAATACATCTACATGATATATTTTTTATCACTAAATTAATATACATCTATATTTACATCAGATAATGTTTCACAATCTGATGACCAGCATGCTATTTGACAAAATGAAATTATGATTTGTTAGATACCAAATACGATGTAGATCTTATGTATACTATATTGTCAAAAGTATTGGGACCTGCATGAACTTTAATACCACCCCAGTCTTGAGTTGGTCCACCCTTTACAGCTATAAAAGGTTCAACTCTTCTGGGAAGTCTTTCCACAAGGTTTAGGAGTGTGTCTATGGGAATGTATGACCATTCTTTCAGAAGCACATCTGCGAGGTAAGAAAAATGTTGGACAAGAAGACCTGGCTTGCAGTCTCCACTCTAATTCATCCCAAAGGTGTTCTATCGGGTTGAGATCAGGACTCTGTGCAGGCCAGTCAAGTTCCTCCACCCCAAACTCGCTCATCCATATCTTTATGGACTTTGCTTTGTGCACTGGCCCAAATCATTTGGTGGAGAAGGGAATATGGTGCGGGATTGTTTTTCAGGGATTGGGCTTGGCCGCTTAGATCCAGTGAAGGGAAATCTTAAGGCTTCAGCATACCAAGACATTTTAGACAATTTCATGCTCCAAGCTTTGTGGGAACAGTTTGGGGATGGCCCCTTCCTGTTCCAACATTAATGCACACCAGTGCACAAAGCAAGGTCCATAAAGACATGGATGAGTGAGTTTTGGGTGGAGAAACTTGACTGGCCTGCACAGAGTCCTGACCTCAACCCGATAGAACACCTTTGGGATGAATTAGAGCGGACACTGCATGCCAGGCCTGCTCTTCCAACATCAGTGCCTGACCTCACACCTGGAAGAATGGTCAAAAATTCCCATAGACGCACTCCTAAACCTTGTGGACGGCCTTCCCAGAAGAGTTGAAGCTTTTATAGCTGCCAAGGGTGGGCCAACTCAATATTGAACCCTATAAACTTGACTGGCCTGCACAGAGTCCTGACCTCAAACCGATAGAACACCTTTGGGATGAAACAGAGCGGAGACTGTGAGCCAGGTCTTCCCGTCCAACATCAGTGCCTGACAACTTCCTCCACCCCAAACTTGCTCATCCATGTATTTATGGAGCGCAGTCGTGTTGTAACAGGAAGGGGCCATCCCCAAACTGTTCCCACAAAGTTGGGAGCATGAAGTTGTCCAAGATGCCTTGGTATGCTGACACGTTATGAATTCCCTTCACTGGAACTAAGGGGCCAAGCCCAACCCCTGAAAAACAACCCCCACACCATAATCCCCCCTCCACCAAATGATTTGGACCTGTGCACAAAGCAAGGTCCATAAAGACATGGAGGAGCGGGTTAGACACACTCCTAAACCTTGTAGACGGCCTTCCCAGAAGAGTTGAAGCTGTTATAGCTGCAAAGGGTTGACCAACTCAATATTGAACCCTACGGACTAAGACTGGAATGCCATAAAAGTTCATGTGCGGGTAAAGACAAGCGCCCCAATACTTTTGACAATATAGTGTATGTACTGCACTGATGATGGCTAACTGGTGGCTCTATAATATTAGGCTGTATGTGTACATAACCCACACTAAAATCAGGATCCCCATTGGTTTTTGGCGGGTCTCGCTGTCAGTTTGTGATGCAAATAGTAAAGCAGTAAGTGGCCCAAATGAGCGGCATACCAGTTCATGGATCTGATTCATCCCCCATCCAGCACATCGGCTGACTTCTCCGTGAATTCTGACTAATGCAAATCAATTAGCCTTCCCCCGTCACCACACCGTCTCGGTATTCAATAATTCATACCAGAAAGGATATACGCAGATCACGAAAACCACCTTTTTATCTGTAATATATATTTGGCAATTGCGCAAGGTCCTTGACAATACAAAAAAAAAAACACATTATATATACATATATATACATATATATATATATATATATATATATATATATATATATATATATATATATATGTATGTATATATAATATATATATACACAGCCCACAAATATACACTCAGCTGGGGGGGAAACAAATTAATTTCAGAGTCTCTGAGCCGTAAATGAATGGCATAATATAAGGGGATGTAATGACGTCAACTTAAAGCTGAACCCCGGGCACATACAGAAACAAACTAACAGAGTTCTGTATTCCTTATTACAACATTAACCGCTTGAACCCTGGAAGATTTACCCCCCCCCCCCCTTCCTGAACAGGCCTTTTTTTGCGATTCGGCACTGCGTCGCTTTAACCACTTAAGCCCCGGACCATTTTGCTGGCCAAAGACCAGAGCACTTTTTGCGATTCGGCACTGCGTCGCTTTAACTGACAATTGCGCGGTCCTGCGGTGTGGCTCCCAAACAAAATTGATGCCCCTTTTTCCCCCACAAATAGAGTGGGGGAAAAAAGCTTTCTTATATATATATATATATATATAATTTTATATATTTTTACCTTAAATCATCCAATCGGGATCTATCAATAGATAACGCATTGCAGGTGTCACTCGGTCTTATTTTCTTGCAATATTTTGCATTTCTTTGTATCTGCACATTAAACAGTTACTGTATATAAAAGTTCACGGACAGTGCTTTCCTTGCTCTATCTGGCCCCGGTACTTTGCGCCCCCCTTCCTGCTCTTTAATTTTATTTTTAGGTAACAATGCATTGCAGTTTCAACACAAAATGTTCTTTCTTCTCACTGGCACAGATTAAGCTGCCCAAGGTAACATTTTACAATGCGGGCAGATGGGGGGCACAAGGTGACTGGACTGCTTTGTATTTTTCTCATCTTTCTTGAAACAACCAATAAACATTTATTTTATTTTTTTTTCAGTTTAGTTATTTTTTTATCCGGCTTGCCTGATGGAAGGAAAATGCTCATAGAGTTTCCAATATTTTTTTTTTTTTTTTTCGAAAGCTACTACACCATAATATTTATTTTGAATCTGCTAGAGGGAGCACCTTCTATAAGTGGTCAGTTAAAACAAAAAAAACTTAATAAACTTAATAAAAGTCCCAACATAACTACTTGAGCCTGTGCATAGCCCTTCACTACACTGTCGTCCACCAACATCTTAAAATGGCCCTGAATAATATCCATGAAGCATTCCAACTATTTCCAATTATGGCCCCCCATGAGTCCTTTCCTCTGTCTTCCCACCATTGTGCACCGTTGCCTCGTACTCGGCTGCTGATATAAAACCTTCAATATCCATCAAGCATTCTAAGCATATCCAATGACGGCCCCCTTGAGTGCTGTCTTCTGTTTGCACCCCCCTGTGCATCATTGCGTCGTACTTGGCTGCTGGCATAAAACCTTCCATTTTCTGGTCTTCGAGGTTTAAATCTGTTTGTACTGGGGTAACGAGAAGCTAGGATACGGACCAACCAACAAAATGTTTATCCCAAGCCCACCAACATCTTAAAATGGTCCTGAATAATATCCATGAAACATTCTAACTATTTCCAATTATGGCCCCCCCATGAGTCCTTTCCTCCGTCTTCACACCTCTGTGCATCGTTGCCTCGTACTCGGCTGCTGGCATAAAACCTTCCATTTTCTGGTCTTCAAGGTTTAAATCTGTTTGTACTGGGGTAACTGAGAAGATAGGATGGGGGCCCACCAAAGAAATATTTACCCCAAAGCCCAACAATGTTTTAAAATGGCCCTAATCAATATCCATCAAGAATTCTAAACGTTTCCAATGACGGCCCCCATGAGTGCTTTCCTATGTTTTCAACCTGCTGTGCGCCATTGCCTTGGACTCAGCTGCTGACCTAAACCCTTCAATTTCCTGGTCTTCAAGAGTTAGATCTGTTTTTACTGGGGTAACTATATCTATATCAATTAATAAATATTTACCCCAAGCCCGCCAATGTCTTAAAATGGCCCTGATATCCATCAAGAAGATTTTCGATGACTTGTCACTTGTCCGTCATCGAAAATGTTCTTGATGGATATCAGGGCCATTTTAAGACATTGGTGGGCTTGGGGTAAATATTTATTAATTGATATTTATATAGTTACCCCAGTAAAAACAGATTTAACCCTTGAAGACCAGGAAATTGAAGGTTTTAGGTCAGCAGCTGAGTGTTTTCACCCTGCTGTGCATCACCGCCTCGTACTCAGCTGCTGACATAAAACCTTCAATTTCCTGGTCTTCAAGGGTTAGATCTGTTTTTGATGGATATCAGGGCCATTTTAAGACATTGGTGGGCTTGGGATAAATATTTATTAATTGATATATATATAGTTACCCCAGTAAAACCAGATTTAACCCTTGAAGACCAGGAAATTGAAGGTTTTAGGTCAGCAGCTGAGTACAAGGCAACGGTGCACAGCAGGTTGAAAACGTAGGAAAGCACTCATGGGGGCCGTCATTGGAAACGTTTAGAATTCTTAATGGATATTGATCAGGGTCGTTTTAAGGCATTGGTGGGCTTGGTGGTAAATATTTCTTTGGTGGGCCCCCATCCTATCTTCTCAATTACCCCAGTACAAACAGATTTAAACCTTGAAGACCAGGAAATTGAAGGTTTTAGGTCAGCAGCTGAGTACAAGGCAACGGTGCACAGCAGGTTGAAAACATAGGAAAGCACTCATGGGGGCCGTCATTGGAAACGTTTAGAATTCTTGATGGATATTGATCAGGGTCGTTTTAAGGCATTGGTGGGCTTGGTGGTAAATATTTCTTTGGTGGGCCCCCATCCTATCTTCTCAATTACCCCAGTACAAACAGATTTAAACCTTGAAGACCAGGAAACGGAAAGTTTTATGCCAACAGCCAAGTACGACGCAATGATTTTCTGGTCTTCAAGGGTTAAATCTCTAAAAGCCTGTAATAATGAAACTGGCAAAACAAGGTAATTTAGGCTGATAAAATTATATCTGTAAAGCTCTACTGAGGCAAAGTTTTGTAAACATAATTTTAGCACTACAGAAAATTAAATATCGTTTCAGCAGGTGCCTGCATTTCCCAGATTAATTTGTAGGAAAGGGGAGGAAAGAAAAAAAAAACCCACCTTAGCAACCTGGGAATGAAGGCGACATTCAAGGCTGTTATTAGCGACGGCCTTGCACCGTATGACTGTTTTATAGACGAGGATGGAGAAGACAACACAAGCCAGAGGTGACAGATGTTCGAAAACTACCTTGCTGACCTTGCCTTCTTCAAGCCGTGTGTTTGGTCTATTTCTGTTTACCCGAATAAAAGGTCCTTTTACGAGCACAAAAGACACATGCACTGCATGAGGTCCCTGAGCAACAGGTCTGTGTGGCAAGCTCTGAGAGATCTCTAATTAGCCGCCTTGGCTTTGAGTCTATAGAGTGCGGCCGGCGCTCTCCGCAGCTGTGGAACAAACGTTTTTTCCTCCGAATGGTCCGAAACAATGGAAGGCAAAGTTGCGGCCTGCGGATTCTGAGACGGGTGAACTTTTCAGGCTGGGGTCGGCTGTAATAGAAAAGCGCCACAGTCGGACATTGCCAAGGAAAATGGTCCGTTCAGTGACCTTTTTTTCGCTGCGGTTCCTGTGGTTCTCGCACACTGCTCTAATGAGTTATTAGAGGATGGGAAGTAAAAGTAGAATTATATATTATTTGCTTTAAAAAAAAAAAAAAAATTGGTAAACCACAGCGTAAAATTTTCCCTGGGGCACAGTCTTGGCAGAATACTTTTCACAGAGCAGTTAGACAACACTGCCTTGCCATGTGCTTATGGTCAAGTGACAGTGATCAAAAGCCGAGAACCAGTGTGATATGTTTCCAGCTGCTTTGCTGTCTTTATGGAGGATAATAAAGGGATTACGAAAATGAGTAATTGTAAGCCTCGTCTCTATGGACTTCAAATTCCTATTTAAATTTTAGGGATTTTTTTTTTTTTAGTCTCCAGAATTTGATTAGGAATTAGAAGTGAATACAGAGGGGGGAATTAACAAATTACCATATATTGTACCATTATAATGGCGTGTGCTGCATTAACCACTTCAGCTCCGGAAGGTTTTACCCACTTCCTGACCAGGCCATTTTTTGCATTAGGTCACTGCGTCGCTGTAACCAGTAACCGTCACGCTGTATCCAAATAAAATTGATGTCCTGTTTTTCCCACACATATTTTTTTTTTTTTTTTGGTGGTATTTGATCACCGCTGTGCTTTTTATTTTATTTTTATTTTTTCGCTATAAGAAAAGACCAACAATTTTAAATAAAAAAATACTATTTTTTACTTTCTGCTTAACATTACCAATAAAAAAAAAAAAATATATATTATAATTTTAGGCTAATATGTATTCTGCTACATATTTTTTGTAAAAAAAAAAAAAAATACCAATAAGCGTCTATTGATTGATTTGAGCAAAAGTTATACCGTCTACAAAATAGGGGATATATTTAGGGACTTTTTATATTTTTTATTGTTTTTACTAGTAATGGCGGCGATCTGCGATTTTTAGCGGGACTGCGACATTGACCCTTTTTGGGAACTAGTGACACCAATAGAGTGATCAGTGCTATAAAAATGCACTATTACTGTATAAATGACACCGGCAGGGAAGGGGCTAACACCAGGGGCGATCAAGGGGTAAATGTTCCCTATGGAGATGTTTACTAACTGTGTGGGACAGCATCACACTGAAGGAAAAGAGAGATCCATGATTCAGCTTAGCTAAATCACAAGATCTCTCGTTCCCTTCTTGATAGATCTGCCATTTGCCGTTTACACAGGCTGATCCATCTCTCCTGCGAACGATCATCGGGTCGCGGTGGCCATCGTGGCGCTGGACCCGTTGATAGGCCCCTGCTGTGTCCAATCACATCGGGAGTGGCGTGCCCAAACCCACGTGCCCGTGGTTGTATAGGCAGCAATGGGCAGCAAAGCACTGCTGCCTATAGAACAAAAGCTGGCATCCTGCCATTTAGAAACCTTAAACCAACATAACCACTCACGGGAATCGTTCCCACCAAATAATACGTAGCAACAGCCCCGAGGAAGAGGGAGTCTATTTCCCAAAACATGTTGGCTTGATGTACATGTTGCTAATTTTTAAAAAGATCCATAAACCAGATTTTAGAGGTCACGTTTCTCTGGACACCAGGTGCTCCTTTCTTTTTGTCTAAGTCTTCATGCTGAAACGACCTTAAGGTTGCACAGACAAGGCAGCAGCCCAATCCCCGAGGGGGCCCATCTCCACCATCCATCACTGGGTACTATCCATTGGAAGGCATGCCTTCGTTTTTGCCCACATGGATACCCACCCAGGACCAGTGACTAATCAAGCCAGTTCAGTGAGGTTTCCAAAACAAACTAGATAACATCCAAGATAGCGGCACTGGAGAGCCAAAGCCCAGCAAAATGTAAGTCAGTAGCTAACGTATTTGTTCTAAAGTATTTGTTATTTCCTCTTGAACACACTGTGGCAGTTTTTTTTTTTTTTTTTTATAAAAAACTGCCACAGTGTGTTCAAGACCCCCACCAAGCTGTACCTGGTGTACGGGATGTGGACTAGCTACAGACAGCTCACATGTGTCTCTGCCCAAGCAATCTACGAGTAGAGCCGTTAGACTTAACAGCCTTCTTCCTCCCTCCCGCTCTCAGTTGAGCGTGGGGGGGTGGACAGAGGAATATGGAGCATAGAACATGGAGAATATCATTCCTGATAACCTAAGGGGTTTGCATAGAAGGGTGATGTAGGCGTTATGCCTGCACCACTTTTTGTTAGATCTTCACAGAGAGAGACAAAGTAATTGCTTTCATGAGTTAGTGCTTTGGAGCATGCACATTGGCGCATATTAAAGCTAAGGAATTTTTTTTTTGCATACTTTCATACTTGTTCATTCACTTCTCGGGTATCTGGACTTTGCATCTACCACTTGCAATCATTAAGGCTGAACTCCAGGCAAAAAGCCAAATACACAAAATGAAATACATATATGGCAGCTGTTTTACCTGCGAAAGGTAAATGAAGCCAAAATAAGTTTTTGTGTCACGTCTACCTTAACGCAGGTGGCCGGACACTATAACTGGCTACTGTGTTCTTCACCAATAGCAGTCCCCTTTCCCACAAGGCAAGCAGGCCTACTGGTACTCGGTTGCCCCCAGGACTTATATGCAGTGCTATAGTGCCTGGCCACCACGGGTAAAGCAAATAGATACTTATGGTTAGCAGATAATTAGCAGATAGGGTAATTCTAGGACAGTCTAGGTAAAAGGCTGGCTGCTTTCAAGGAATAGTCCAAAATCCAGTCCAAAGTCATCTACAGGGAAATCCAAACAAGCAGAGCAGGGCAGACAGACAGGGAGCTTGGTCAGGAACAACACACGTATCAATCTCTATCACAAGCGTCCAAATGAGGGTTCAGCTGGCTTATAGTAGGCTTGGTTTCCACCCAGAGACTGATCATATTAATCAGCCTGCAGATGGACAAACAGACAAGGAGAGTGCCATAGCCAAAATTCCAAATGCTAGCGTGAGGAACAGGAGCACTAAATGCTCCTGACATTTTGTGTGTGAATTTGGTGGCTCTCATTTATTCAGGTCATGGTATAGCTAGTAGTAGTCATATTCAACTGGACGTGTTCTGTAATGTTGAAGATATTTTGTAGCTTATCCAAGCCACTTATTCAGTTCTAATGGATGTCAGGAACATACCCCAGCATTTATATCTACCAGTCATTAGAAGTGTATTGATAACTCCCTAGAGAGCCTGTGGGTGGGTACAGCACGGTGTGTTGGCAGTAACACACACTCAGTCCAGTTGTAATTGAAAGAAATTATACTGAAGTCAGGGTACAACAGTTCAAAACAATTCCGGCGGAAGGTAGGCTAACGGGGAACTGCACCTGCCTAAAAGCATGTGGGAATAATTGGGTTTTTCTACCTGTCCCAATGTTCCTTGCCCTGTATCTTGACCAAATTGCACCATCAAATCATCTGGCAAAAATCAGGCTCCAGTCACTAGGGTATTTTTAATATTTATTGCAGCATTCAAATAAAAGGGAAATGCTTTAGGGGTTGCAGGATACCGAAAAACACAAATAGTACGACAGAGGTACTGAAACATCAAGAAGTCCTATGTGAATGATCTCTAAAGTTAATGCCAACAGAGATGGGATAGCCAGATAATTATTCTCCCCGATGTTACCTTGCACCAAGATCGGATTCTTTCCCTCTGTAAGCAGACAACTATACCTGAGGCCATGAGCAAAGATCCCTCTTCCAAGGGTCAGGTGACAGCTTGCCTCCTTGCACCTCTGCAACCCTCTTCAGGCAAGAGTATCTCTGTTCAGACTAGCTCCCTTTAGGCATCTGATCCAGCTCTACATTGGTTTCCAGGGCCCTGAGCACATGGAGAGGCTAGGCTCAGTCAGTGATTCTTTAGTCTGGCCTCTTATCAAGGGGAAAGAGATTTCTGGAAAGGTGGTTCCAAATATTTATTATCATAAAAAAAATTGTGACCTAGGGCTTGTTTTTACCACACTGTGGGCAGGTGCAGTCTACTTTCTCCATTACTTTCTCCATTGCAGGCTGGACCTCAGCCGCATTGCAGGGAGAGAGGAAGTCAAGAGGAATATGATTCCTCTATGGTTTCCTGGGTCACTGGTGAAGTTGTGCAGCTGGGGGCTGCTGCCCCATGTGACTCTGGTAGCCATCTTGGGTCAGGCAAAATCTGTTTAAGGCCTTGGCACGCATTTCACATGTGGTAGTGTAGGGACGGGTCACCCATCTGTCAGGGACAGTATTAGCGGTAGGGAGAAGTTCCAGATGAGTAGGTAAGGAGCAGGAACATGCTATCCTTCCTGGAAACCTCACCATTTGGGCACAGACCATCCAGGCCACATTCTATCCCTCAAGCCAGATGCAGTCTGTGTATCTTAGACCTGCTGCTACACTGTTTGCTGCAGCATACTGTAAGTGCGCTCAGTCGGCTTGACTTCCCGCTGATTAGTTGTACTGGTTTGAACTACATCTATAATATAGTTCTGTTACTGCATCTGTAATGTTTACTGCTGCTGCAGCACGCTGCTCCTCCCCACACTGATTACTAGGACCTTCTACAAGCAACAGGCAGAAGCAATCAGACCACAATGCTTAGGTAAAGCCTACAGAGCCCAAAGAAAGTAAGACAGTAGCTCAAGCCGGCCAAAGCCTAGAAGTAACACACACTAAATGTAGATAGAGACACAACTGCATAGCACAGGCTCACTACACATCCATGGATCTTTAGAAGGTTAAGACGTCCTAAGCTCATGGCTTTGTGTCTACATTTTTTTGCAGTGCTCCTCATCTACTAAGAACCAAACCTAACCTTACGAAATCCTTACCATTTACAGTCCCTTCCTAAAGTTAAGTAACTGCAACCCACGATACAACAAATACTACTTCTACTGAAAGCAATTATAAGTTTCTCTGAGGACATCCAAATCAACTTCACGCTTCAAGTCCATTTCCACTTCCCACCTCCAACTTTTTTGAAGTTTATGGAACTCTCTTACTTTGTAAACTCACTTGACAAGGGTAGCCAGATACTTTACTACACCAATCCATCCATAATAATGACACCGACACCTGCTGGATGTAAATGGCCTTTCAGGCCTTTATTTTAAGAATAAACCAAAATAAACTTTCATTCAAACTTCTGTAAACCATTTTATTTTACCATCTATTTTCTTATAACCAAAACCAGCTCATCAGATAAACAGTTGTTGATCCCTGACGGCCCCATTTCTTCTTGAGCCTGTAATCCCAAATTTTATGGCATTCGTTCCCAGCCGCCAACTTGCCTCTGGGACTTACCAATTGACCACAGACCCCCAACTTATTAGCCCCTTAGTCTGGCCAGCCGCCAGACCACCCGGGAGGACTCCATACCTATGATGGGTCCTAACCTTTTCCAAAACCTCATCTTAAACAGTATAAATTGTATACCAGCCGTCAAGGACCCTACCGCCACCCTTTATGAACAAATATATCCCAAACTATCCCTATTAAGGGCGGGCCGGAACGTTCCTCCTGACCTGCTGCTCCAGACTGCTGACCTTCCTACCCTCACGTGCCTTCCCATCAACTCTACTCCACCCACTCTTACTCCATCCTCCAATCAGGTAAGCCTTGTAACTTTCTTAACCCCTCGCACCATTCCCCTGCGTAAGCCTTGCACCCTGTCATGTATGCCCTACATTTACGTTGCACTACAGCTACGTACATGTCTTTACTTTGAAAATTTGCACATGCAGCACATTGGCAATCAACCCAGGATCACTCACATTTGCAATTTTGTTTGCAATTGTAATTTAGTTACTGTAGAGTTCACCTTCCTTCTCGTGTGATGAGTCCTTTATGTTGTCCATCACCCTCTAGTCACCCAAGTTCCACCCAGGACTTCGTTTCGCAGGAAAAGTTCAGGTACGACAGCTCTGCAGAACACCCAATCTGCAAGCCATTGTAAAATCTTGCTATCTGCATCTAAGTACAGTTGGACCATCGAAAAGTAGAATTCTGATTGGCTGCTTCGGGGGGGCATATTGTGAATTTTCCTTTGCCTTGTATAATGAAGCTGTTAGTGATGACTATACATCACTTAAAAGAAAAACAAGGAGACCAAGAAAAAAAGAGAAGTGAAAAAAAAAAAAGCGGGGAAGAAAATGAGAAACATTATTGAGGGACGAGTTGTTCTGCTTGCTGCGCATTAACATGGGACCGCGCTGCCCTCACTGATACATAGCTGAGACGCAGGCCTGGAAGCTAGGAATACATTAAGCACGATCCTGACAAATTGTCATTACTGTTTCCACGGCAACAGGGATGAAAAAAGTGTCCATGTATGATATTTGTGTTCTGTGAGCACGGCTTGAGGAAATCAAGGTTAATGAGTCATTAGCTGCAAGCATAGGAAATAAAAGGGAAAATAAAGGAGGGTTTTCAGTGTTTGTAATGAGGCAGTGGCTTCCACAGCCTTCTCGAGGCAAAGGCCTCACATTTAGGAAGCATGATGTTTTTTTTATTTTTTTATATCTCACGTGTTAGGCCGCGTACACACGCGCGGACTGTTCGCCCAACCTTGTTCGTCAAACAGTTTCGGCAAACAGTCCGCTCAAAATTTGCATGAGCGGACTTGCCCACACACGAGCGGACTGTTTCAGCGAACTGTTTGCCAAACAGTTCGCTCAACTTTTGAAATGAACGGACTCGCCCACGTAAGGCGGAGGCAAGTCCGCCCATTTCGAGCGCGTGTGCAGGTAGGCGGGGCCCGCGACGAAGACGTCGCGGGCTCCGCCGCCTGGAATGGACTTAAAGGGGAACCCCAACGCCGAAAAAAATCGGCGTGGGGGTCCCCCCAAAGTCCACAACAGACCCTTGTCCGAGCACGCTACCCGGCCGGCCAGGAAAGGGGGGCGAGCGAGCGCGCCCCCCCTCCTGAGCCGTACCAGGCCGCGTGCCCTCAACATGGGGGGTGCCTTGGGGAAGGGGGGGCCGCGCGGCCCCCCCACCCCAAAGCACCTTGTCCCCATGTTGATGAGGACAAGGGCCTCTTCCCGACAACCCTGGCCGTTGGTTGTCGGGGTCTGCGGGCGGGGGGCTTATCGGAATCCGGGAGCCCCCTTTAAGAAGGGGGCCCCCGGATACCGGCCCCCCACCCTATGTGAATGAGTATGGGGTACAATGTACCCCTACCCATTCACCTGTAAAATAAAAGTACCCAAAAAAAAAACACAACACACGAGAAAAAATATTTTATTGCACAGCTCCGGGGGTCTTCCGTCTTCGGGGGTCTTCTCGCCGGACTCCTCCGCTATCTTCTTGTAGCTCTTTTACTAGCGGAGGAGTCCGGCTTTCTTCCTCCCCGCCGCCGGCCTCTTCTCCCGACTTCGGGGGTCTTGTCCCCCTCTTCGGTTCTTCTGCCGGGCCACCGCGCCTTCTTGTAGCTCTTTTGCAGGCGGTGGCCCGGTCTTCTGTCGCCGCTGTCGCCGTCGCCGCCTTCCGTTCTTCTTCTTCTTCTTGTTCTTCTTCTTCTCCAGGAGATGTTGACACGACGCTCTCTCCGGCCGGAATGCCAGAGCCGCCCTGCGCTGCCACTTATATAGTGACAATGGGGCGGTGTCACATGGTATATGTCACATGGGTTGGTCACATGGGTTGATGTCACATGGTGACCCTGCCCCCTTACGATGTCATAGTCCCCATGTGACATCAACCCATGTGACCAACCCATGTGACATATACCATGTGACACCGCCCCATTGTCACTATATAAGTGGCAGCGCAGGGCGGCTCTGGCATTCCGGCCGGAGAGAGCGTCGTGTCAACATCTCCTGGAGAAGAAGAAGAACAAGAAGAAGAAGAAGAACGGAAGGCGGCGACGGCGACAGCGGCGACAGAAGACCGGGCCACCGCCTGCAAAAGAGCTATAAGAAGGCGCGGTGGCCCGGCAGAAGAACGGAAGGCGGCGGCGACAGATGACCGGGCCACCGCCTGTAAAAGAGCTACAAGAAGGCGCGGTGGCCCGGCAGAAGAACCGAAGAGGGGAACAAGACCCCCAAAGTCGGGAGAAGAGGCCGGCGGCGGGGAGGAAGAAAGCCGGACTCCTCCGCTAGTAAAAGAGCTACAAGAAGATAGCGGAGGAGTCCGGCGAGAAGACCCCCGAAGACGGAAGACCCCCGGAGCTGTGCAATAAAATATTTTTTCTCGTGTGTTGTGTTTTTTTTTGGGTACTTTTATTTTACAGGTGAATGGGTAGGGGTACATTGTACCCCATACTCATTCACATAGGGTGGGGGGCCGGTATCCGGGGGCCCCCTTCTTAAAGGGGGCTCCCGGATTCCGATAAGCCCCCCGCCCGCAGACCCCGACAACCAACGGCCAGGGTTGTCGGGAAGAGGCCCTTGTCCTCATCAACATGGGGACAAGGTGCTTTGGGGTGGGGGGGCCGCGCGGCCCCCCCTTCCCCAAGGCACCCCCCATGTTGAGGGCACGCGGCCTGGTACGGCTCAGGAGGGGGGGCGCGCTCGCTCGCCCCCCTTTCCTGGCCGGCCGGGTAGCGTGCTCGGACAAGGGTCTGTTGTGGACTTTGGGGGGACCCCCACGCCGATTTTTTTCGGCGTTGGGTTTCCCCTTTAAGTCCATTCCAGGCGGCGGAGCCCGCGACGTCTCCGTCGTGGGCCCCGCCTACCTGCACACGCGCTCGAAATGAGCAGGCTTCCCTCCGAGCGGGAACAGTTTGCTCATTTCGAAAGTAGCCTACACACGGGTGGACTGTTCGCTCAAACAAAGTTTCAGCGGACAGTTTTTCGGAATTTCCGAAAGACTTTGTCCGTCAAACTGTCCGCTGAAACTGTCCGCTGAAAGCCCACACACGAGCAGACTGTCCGCCCAAACACTGTTCAGCGGACAAAGTTGGGCGAACAGTCCGCCCGTGTGTATGCGGCCTTAAAGGAACGGTCCATCCAAATGGGATATTTAAATTATTTGTGGATGTTGGAGAGTTAAGCCACCCAGTGGTGTCTTAGACCCTGCAGGGACTCTGTTGGTGGGACATAAGCACTTGAGATCGAGGGTCTGCACACCTACAAAGGGCGGGTCCCACATTCCCAATTTGTCTCCTATAATCTTTTATGTAGATGAACGGGGACACCTGTGAACTGTGGGAAGGAGCAATGAAGCATGGCCATAGTGTAACACAGCAAAGTGGAAAGGAGAACCTGCCTATGTGATGAGCAAAATGGCTTTCCCAATGTACACATATAATTACAAATTATGCACAAAAGCAAAGTTTTTTTTTATATTTAAATATTACTGTACACTAATAAGATTATTTGCATCAAGCTGTCAAACTATTGAAAAGGATATATAATTCCATCAAGCAGCCGTTCGGTACTCTATACTCTAACCATGGATTTAAAGCAGGATCTCCATGTAAATCGTAATCCAAGCATGCAGCCTGGCTGGCAAGGAATGGACTTGGGGGAGGGGCAAATGTGTACCCCCCCCCCCCTTTTGAACCATACTATCAGAGATGCTGAACAGCTCCCTGTCTGATCTCTTAAAACAATGTTGTTTTTGGTAAGCCTTGAACTCTTTGCTCCTTCCATGAACTTCCTATTTAAGCCGAGTCTCTGCATTTCCTGTTTGGCAGATTATTTTGCTCTCTCCAGTTGATATATTGCTCCTATGAGTACCTGCGGCTGTCCTTATCTCCACTACCATGTTACCAAAATTTGTCTTTTTCCTTGGCTATGCGTCCACTTGATCCCAACCTGCAACCACTTGTTACCGACCTTTGGCTTGTTTACTGACTATGCTTCTGCTTGAACCCTACCTGCTATATCTGCTACTGGATCCCAGCTTGCTCACCTCCTGGTGAGGTGATCCCGAGAACCGCCACCTGGTACTAAAATACAGAAAAACTCATCACCAACATCCGGAGAACTGTTGAATGCCAGTTAGCGCTTAGTCCCAACCCCTCGGTTGAACCCGTGTCATCCGCCAGGGTGACATGCTTGTGCACTCATCCTGCTGGTTGGTGGCAGCTTCCCTACTGCTACTGGGAGACTAGAGGGTGCCTGAACCCTGACCATGACATCCCTAGTGAATACTGTGCTGCTCATTGTTCTCCTTCCTGGAGAGGAAGCTGTTACTGTGGGACCTGTAGTACAAGGATCTCCCTGCTTCTGTTTCCTTCATTCTATGGATCTGTGCTCCCTCTACCTCTCCTGTTGTTTCTTCATAATTTTCCCCACAAATCATCAGAGGTGCAGCTCTGACATGAGGAAGCAAAGCCCTGTCTCTACCAAGTTGACCATTTCCATACAGACACGCAATGCAGAACAAGGCATATTAAGTCAGCAATGGAAAAAAAGAGCTGCAGTGAGGCCACAAGCAATACTGGTGACTAGTATTTTAGCCTCTGCCTGCCTTTTTGGGGCACATATTCCAGTATTTATGTCCTCTTTAATTCTGCCTCAAATTCTATGATATTTTTACAATTGAAGAACTTTTCCAACTTTTCATGACTGTTCACTGTGTCCTTCTGGGCTCATGCGTTTATTGAGATTCTTTCGGTTGCCATAGGTAATCTGCTTAAACGTACTCTTGAAGATACAGAACATTTTGACTGCTGGAACATCCCTACATGGATCAGCAATTCTGCGCAGTTCTACTTGTATTCTTCAAATTTGGTTTCAGCCCTGAAAGTGCCAGTGTCCTGGACTTTTTAACTTTAAAAAGAAAGTGCCTTATAGAGAAAAACAAAAGGAAAAAAAACCTTTTTCTTCTCTCTGCATCCCTTCCCCATTCACAAGTGGCTCCCTTGGTACAAGCCGAGCTTGCAGCCACACTCAGGCTAATGTAGAGATAATTACTAACATTTCTCATCGCTGTGTCTTGCGGCTAAACCCAGACCTGGTGGCCAAGTACACCACCAACCAAAACAATATCAGACGAAGAGAACAGAAAAAACTAAAAGTTCAAGATTGTCAAAGCTGTGAAAGTGTTTCTCATGAAGATCAAAATCGAATGATCTCACTGAAATTAGTGCAAGATTATTTTTTTCCCTACGTTCATATAGCACACCCCCTAAAGATTCGCTGGTAAATTTGGCCTATTTCCCCCTTTGTAGAACACATAGCCAGGCACACATAATGTTTCATATTCTCAAATGGCTCATAAGATCAGTATGGGGGTTTCTTTCTGTGTTGTTTTTTTTTTGGGAAAATGTTGAACTTAGATAGGGATGGAAAGCATGAGATACCCTAAAACTAAAAGCTGTACAACTTGAGGTCTACTTGGCTTCTTGCTGCTATGCACAACCACTCGAAAAAGAATCGTTCCACGGGATCTGTAGGCTGACTGTGACCTGTACTCCTCCCAGAGTCTTAAAGCACCACACTGTTACTCTTGCAGCACTGGGGTCTTGTGCTCACTTAGTCACAGGATCAGAGGTTGCCTCCTGCCTATATCAATCAGGCTTTTCCTAGTGAGGGAGATGTAGACTCTGACCACTTCTGGACAACTTGAGTTCTGTCCCACAGCTTTGTCCTGGCTTTCTCCCATGACTTTTCTCCTGACTCAACTGGATCCTTGAACTAGTGCCACGTACACACGACCGGATTTTTTGACAGCAAAGGTTCGACGGAACGAGTCCGTCGGACAATTCGATCATGTGTGGGCTCCATTGGACAAAAATTTGGCGGACTTTAGAAATAGAACATGTTTTAAATTTTCCCACCAGAACTCCGCCGGACCGAGAAATCCGTTCGTGTGTATGCTAGTCCGACGGACAAAAACCGGCGCTAGGGCAGCTATTGGCTGCTGGTATGAACTTCCTTAATCTAGTCCGGTTGTATGTCATAATGTTCGAATCCGTCAGACTTTGGTGTGATTGTGTGTGGCCAAGTCCGTTCATTCATCAATAGGAGACAGAGCTTCAGTCCTCGAGGATATCCTTGGAGCGGTGGTTCATCCTTTCTATCAATTGCAATTTCTGGATCCTACATATTCCTCTCATCAATAGGAGACAGAGCTTCAGTCCTCGAGGATCACCTTGGAGCGGTGGTTCATCCTTTCTATCATTCGGAAAGTCCGTCAGAACTCCGCCAAAAGTACGTCGGAAAGACCGTCGGACCGAGTCCCTCGAAAAGTCTGGTCGTGTGTACGCGGCATAGGACTTGTAAATTGGCTCCCCAGCAAAGCCTAGCTAGGACATCAGTGTCTTCATGCTTGCTTATTCCCAGGCTTCTATCCTAGTGGAAGAGCCCCTGCACAGGGGTCTCCTCCTGCAGGACTGGACCCAGGAACACTGCTCTTGCTGCTCAGGCCTCAGACTACTTACAAACTCTCCACCTTCTGGGAACATCTCCCCAGAGATTGGCTAAATTGCCATAATATTTTAGCTGCCTATTCTGCTCTCCTCCTACTTTGCTTCTAGAAGCATCTAAAGCCCCATACACACTATCAGGTTTTCTGATGATTTTTGTCTTCAGATTTACCAAAATCATGTAGTAGAAGGGCCTGCCTGACTGGATACACATTGAAACTCCTAAGGTTTGACCTCATATTATATGGTTTTGGTAAATCTGAAGACAAAAATAAGCAGAAAATCTGATAGTGTGTATGGGGCTTTAAAGACAGGGAAAGGTAGCAGAACAGAAGCCTGTGGAACACTGAGCAGCCCCATGCAATCAACCCCTGCTCCACTGTTTACAGGCTAAACTAAATTTACCTAGCAGCATACTCCAAACTAGGAGGGTGCTACATTATGAAATGATCCAAAACCACATAAAGCAGGGGTCAGCAACCTTTTTCCACTGGGCCGGATTCAATGTATGTGAATGCATGGACGGCCACATTCACCTGTTAATAAATTAAGATAACATTACACTTCCCCCGCACCTCTGGCCCCATTTACATTACCCACCCCTTAAACCTCTGACCCCCTTTACATTACACAGCCCCCTGCACCTCTGGTTCCCTTTGCATTACACAGCTCTCGTACCTCTAGTGGAACCCTTTACATTACACAGCCCCCCTACCAAGCACCCCCTGCATATTACACAGCCCCCGTGCATATTACACAGCCCTCCCAGCTGTGTAAACTCAGTAAATTATTAAATTTTTTCTATTCATACACTGTCCCTTTGAAAGAAAAATTCTGATTACTTTTATTGCTGCCAGAATGAATGTAAACATCCCTTGTGACAGTAATAGACAGTGACAGGTACTCTTTATGGAGGGATCTGGGGTATATAAGACCCCCAAATCCATCATTTCCACTTAAAAGCATTCAAAACACCAAGTTTGGCTGTTTTGTATACTGTAATCTTTAAAAATGTGGTGCTTTTAAGTCTTCTGTAAACCGAAAGTGATGTCATGACATCGTTACTAGATCCGAGACCCGATCAAAGCCGATTCCGGCTTCATTCAGGTTTCCCACCAGCCGGTGGATGTTTGTCGCTCGGTGGGATGGGAGATCCTGAATGAGCTGCAGAAGGCGGCTGGATGGAGGGGAATGTAGGGGCCAACCGCTAGCTCTAAAAAACTGTAGCAGCTGCAGGCCTTACCTCGATACAGGTCGGCGTGAAGGGGTTAAAATTTCCATGGGCTGGGTGTACGTGAATTTGTCACATACACCAGTGGCCCGTGGGCTGTAGGTTGCTGACCCCTGTCCTAAACCAAAAACATTAATCTAAAGCAGATTTGTGGATAAAGTAAGGCAGGGTTATAACCCCTGTCTGGTCTTTTTTTACATGTGTGTCCCATTGAGGAGCTTTCCCTTCACTTCCTGCCCCATAGTTAAAAGAGCAACTCAGACAAAATCCCTAGCTGTCGGCCGTGTCATCAAAACTAGTGCTGCCATTGGAACATCATGACTGTGCTGTACATAGCCTGTGCAGGGAGTAGAGCTGTGGGAGGGGCCCAGCAGACCCCACCCAGTTTAGTATGCCTGTAGAAAACTACAGAAGGGGCGGAGACAAGACCAGTCACCCTGCACAAGGAGAGAGCAGCAGTGAGCGGTCTTTATTACAGGAAGTCTCACACTGGATGACTGCACAGATCTGGAAGAAATACACAAAACACATTAAGATTTGAGGAAGAATACACATGATGAATGGATTTAGACAATATTTGCTTATTTTGGAGTGCAGCTTTAAAGGAGCTCTTCCCCTTTATTTTTGACCATATTATACTGTAAGTAATACATTTTGACACCATTTATATATACCATTGGGTCCTTCACATTGTGGCACCTTACGGCTATTTTCTAACTAGTTTTCCTTACTCAGAGGTAATCCTCTGGGATCCATATTGACAAAGTGCGATATTCTCTCTTCGGGGACCTCCATGTCTTTGTGTTCTTTCAGGTTTTGTCAGCAGGACAGGAAATTAAATACAACAGGGAAAAAGCAGCGCTTGCTCCCCGAGGTTCCAGACAGCCTTGCATGTCATCGACAGACTTTCTTCTGCCGACAAGGGACAAGAGGGATTTTCTCTCCCTCCTCTTTTAATCTCTCCATGGGTTTTTTTTCTTCCAATATTTTATTTTGATTTATTTATTTTAAAGCCGCGTGATTGCGCTGTGCAGTGTCAGCTTTGTCTGAGAAACTCCAGGACCAGAGGGAACCCAACTTTCCTATTACAGCTGTCTGTGAGCTGTGTTGCTGTCAGCAGATCCTACAGCCAGACTTCTCTATGGAGTTTTGCTTTTTTGGCGTATCTTTTCGTTTCTTTTTTTTTTTTTTTTTTCAAACAAGAACTTAATTACAAACAGTATATCATTGCCGATCGTGCTTGTGAGGTTTGAAGTTTCACAAAGTTACACAGTTAGGTTGAAGAAAAAAAAAAAAGGACTATATCCAAAGTTGATCCAGAGGAAGGCAAAAAATAACCCTTAACCACTTGTCTACAAGCAGCTGGTAGACCAGGGTTTAAAGCCGGGTTCACGCATATGCTGCTGTGAGCAGGGCAGGACTTGGTTGGGTGGTGGGGTCCCCTGGGCTTGAGTCACTTTCCGGCCCTACCTTCTATACATTACCGTATTTATCGGCGTATAACACGCACCCCAAGTTTAGGAGGGAATTTTAAGGAAAAAAACTTTTAGGAGGGAAGTTTAAGGAAAAAAACTTACATTTAAATGCCCATCAATGCAGCCTTATCAGTGTCCATCTGCAGCCTTGCCCATCCATCTGCAGCCTTGTTCAGTGTCATTGCAGACTTGTCAGTGTAGTCTTGTCATTTGCATTCTTGTCATTGCAGTCTTGAAGTTTAAAAATGGCGCCGCCGAGATACAGAGTCCTCTGTATCTTGGCGGCTCTCGGGTCCTCTCGCAGTCCGGAGCGGAGCCGAGAGTAGCCAAGTGTACTCGGCTCGGCTCACAGTCACGCCCAGCCCCTGTGTTATGTCCATCATAGGGGCTGGACTGGGCGTGACTGTGAGCGGAGCAGAGCCGAGTACACTCGGCTATGTATCTCGGCGGGGCCCCCTATTGGGTAGGGCCCATGGGCTTAAGCCCAGTCAAGCCCAATGGTAAGTCCAGCCCAGCCTGTGGGCTCCCAGCATGTGCGTCCCTGTTCACCAGTTCGGGTGCGAATCGGGTCTGAAGTTTTGCCTGAATTTGCACCTGAATCAAAGCCAAACACGCGCAGGGCTCTTTTTTATTGTAGACCATGGCCACCCAGACCACGGTCTGCAATAAAAAAGAGCCCTGTGCGTGTTTGGGTTCAATTCAGGTGCCTAAAGAAATGGAGCCAAGGCTCAATGAAGCCATGGCTCCATATGTCTGAACCTGACCTAAAGCACAAATGTGTTCAAGCTTGTTTAGCCAGTGAGGGGCTATCTGGTGAAAGGGATGCTGACAGCTTTAATGCCACCTGATCACTTCAATGTACTGCCCCCCTTGCCTGACTGCCCTTGCCATGTATCCAAGGCTCTGCTATCTCACCTGCAGGCCTGGGATAGGCATAGTGGGTGTTGACAGGTGGAATGAAGGAAGATCAGCGAACATCTGTTTTCTGATCTCCCCTTGGATAAATGAACACAGAAGCAGCATGTAGTGTGTCAAGTCTGGGTCCGGCTGTCACTTTCCCCGGCTGCTGTGGCCAACGAAGATGCTAATAGAGCAGAATCTGTGCACATTCATTTTCAACTGTTAGATTGCCAGTAAAGCATTTCCGTGAATAGTAACATGCTTCTCAATTCTTAGCCAAGCAATAACTTCCCTTTTTTCCATCCCTGCCCTTAATCAATGATTGAATGCATTATGGTAGCCTACAAAAAGTGACCCAGTTTCTTAAAATTATTACGGTCTTACTAGAGATCATGAGAATGAGAAAAAATTTGAACATTTCTCTTCCCACCCAGTTTTCTTCTGCCAGTGAGTACTGGCAAGTGGAATCACCCCCAAATTACTTATAATTCTTTCGAATTCCGCTGGTAAAAAAACGTTCCCGCATTATCTATCTCTGCCACTTCCATAAAAGGCTCACTCTCTGACAGCTGGATGAGTCAGTCACTTCATTTACATCAATGAGGGCCTGCTAGCACCATTTAGCTTTGGTTGCTTGGGCCGAGCTGGAAACTCTTTTCAGACCTCTCCATTGGACCTCTTCAATGAACATCTCTCCGGTGGACACCTCTTCAATGAGCATCTCTCCAGTGGACATTTCTCCAATGGACACTTCCCCAATGGACACTTTCCCAATGGACACCCCTCTGATGGGCACCTCCCTAATGGACACCCCACCAAGGGATACCTCTCCAATGGTGCAGTCAATCACTTCCTTCACATTAGTGAGGGCCTGTTAGCACCATTTAGCTTTTGTTGCTTGGGCCAAGATGGAAATTCTTCTCAGACCTCTCCAATGGACACCTATCCAATGGAAAACCCTTTAATGGATATCTCTCCAATGGGCATCTCTCCAGTGGACACTTCTCCAATAGACATTTCACCAATGAACACCTCTCCAATGGGCACCTCCCCAGTGGACACCCCACCAAAAGATGCATCTCCAATGGATAAGTCAATTACTTCATTCACATCAGTGAGGGCCTGTTAACACCATTTAGCTCTGGTTGCTTAGGCCAAGCTGAAAACTTTTTGTCAGACCTATCCAATGGAAAAACCTTTAATGGACATCTCTCCAATGGAAATCTCTCCAAAGAGCACCTCTCCCATGGGCACCTCTCTAATCGGCACCTCTCCAATGGACACCTCCTCAATAGGCATCTCAAGAAGAAATAGAAGTCAACAGCTTGCGAGCAACTATGCAAAGCCGAAGGAAAATGTATCAGTGGAGCTGACCTTCATCATCTTTGGTTATCTGCACTAGAGAAGCATGATAATATCTTTGGTTCATATCCATTTTATTTTTTTATTTTTTTTAAGATTGAGTGTAGAATAGCAGAGTCTCCAGGAGCTGTGTGCATGGTGGCAGAGAAAGACTGATATGAATCAATCCAAATAATAACATAAAACAATGGCTTTCATAATGAACATGTGGTGTTCCTCAGAGACCCACTGCCGACACTGTGTAGAGCGAGCCTGTACCATCTCTTTTGATAATAAAATACAATGTAGGTAGAAAAGAGTGATTGACAGCTGATGCCGTGATTAAACACTGCGTGATACAAACCCCTGTCCGGTGATAATGAGTAACAACGTTGTAAAATTCTGCAGTTTAATCACTTATCTGTTCATTATGTTTAGCAGAGTTAATAATGTGTTGCTCGCATTCCATACACAGGTACAAAACCCTAGATAAGGATTCGCACGATTAGGGGTCATTTGTGAAAGGACGAACAAAACTTTTACTAGCTTGTTAGAAAGCATACAGTGATTTATATGGGCTGCATGGCATCAACCAGATTGGAAAGACGCTATGGGCCCGTTGACACTGGAACACTCATTATAATGAGCGCCATGAATTATGTTATAGCGCATGTTGCTGCATTGCACAGTTTACTGTAGATTCACGTTGCGGCGCATTGCAGTTCAAAGACAGTGGCACCCCACTCAAATTGCATCACAACCAAGGGGAATAATATGCACGTCGCTCCACCCGAGGCGTTTCGTCACAGTCTGATGTCGTCCTGGGGCACCACTATGATGTGAGCTACATCACCAACCCCGTCTCAGAATATCATCCAAACCTTTCTCACCACTCCTCCCAAGACCCCCTGCTCTCTGGCGTCTTTGTCTCCTCCTCCCTTGCTTACCACTTCTCCAGAGCCTCTCCCACCTTCTGGAACTCTCTACCCCAATCCAACTGGCTATTTCCTACTCTGTCTACCTAAATGCATATTTTCAGGTCAGAGGCCTATCCTACCTCTGCCTAAAAATTGTACATCTGCTTTATCCATCAACTTGCCCTCTCCATGAACTCACGGTTATTACCTTTTGAACCACTCGCCTTTCCCGTTTAGATTGTAAGTTCTCATGAGCAGGGCCCGCCTAACCCATTTGTATTGAATTGTATGGTAACTCTCTCCCTTTATATTTTAAAGGACTGTTGGCACTATATAAAGCGTGCATAGAAATATTTTTTATTTTTTTTATTTTGGTAATAGTTATACTTTGAGTACCTTGCATAAGTTTTCATTTACATAAGAAACACATTTAATATCTCACACAGAGCTGTTTCTGAAGTCAATCACAGTCGTCCTTTCCTCATCTTTGATCAAAGCTTTCACATAGGATGGTGACGCTAAGGAAATCATATCCTTTCAACACAAGGTTAACAAGAGCACTGCGGCGTCCTGTCGATCGCACACAATGGTCATCAGGGAGCGCGATAACACGGCATGAAAATTGTGAGCCCTTTCTATGCCGAGTGTCACCATTGTGCTCTATTGTCGCTGTGAACCTCGAAGCTGGAATTATTCGTGCGCACAATAGTCACTCGGGAGTAAAGTGCTCTATTCTGTACACTCAACACAAGAAAATTCATAATAAACCATCGGTGAGCCTTCCTGGGGGAAAAAATTTAAGATGTTTCGGCGGGTTATAGAGAGAGAAGAATGGACGGGGCTTGGGTCGTCCTGTGACAGTAATGACAGTAATTTATTTTTGCACACACCAGTGGGAGGGGATTCAATACACCCTACCCACAAAGTTTTCAATTCGCATATAGGATTAATTTGTTTAACCACTAGTCATAATGGTTAGCGGAAACAAGAAGAAAATGCAGGTTTATTATTTGGATACATTTTGTTGTTATATATGAGAGGAAACAGATTGATCTCTTGATACCTTTGAAAAATTATTTTTAAAAATCTAAGTCTGTGTTTTTCCTATGATCGCCAGCTTCATCTAGTGGTCATAATGCAGTATTTCCCTGAAATACAGAAATCATGAAATGACTGCCTTATGGCCACTAGATGGAGCTGAAGAACATAGAAAATGTAGCACTCTCCTGCATGTAGGGAGGCGCAATGTGGTGCGGCAGCAGTAAAAACTCCATTGGCAGAGACAGAATTTATATTAACACTTTGACTGCGAGGTCCGCTTGTCGTACAGTCCTGACAGCAGGGGGTTTCCACACATAATACTTAATACAATACACAATATGACACTCTTGCCTGTCAGGTGGAGACATTCAGGCAGCTGCACTGCCACCTGATTGCTTCCAACACGCCCCTGCTACTGGCGCACACACCACGTCCCCCCCCATCATGTATTCCGAGCTCTGCTTGCCCATCTGCAACCCAGGACTGGCATAATGGGTGCCAGCGGGTGGAGGGGAGGGAGAAGAGCAGACTCACATTCTCTCTCCTCTCCTTGGAAAGCGATGTGTATGATGTCACTTCTGGGTCACCTGTCACATTCCCCGGATAGGATAGCCAGGAAGGAATATATTGCAATGTGATGTGCATTGCAATACATTAAGTAGAGCCCAAAAGGAGTCAAGCAGGGTCTTTTAGACCCCACATGTCTCAATAGAGAGAATCTGTCACCTAAAAATCATCACATGACAAAAAGTTCCATATGTGATGAAAAAAAAAGTTAAGCGGAGAACACACACACACACACACACACACACACACACACACACACACACACACACACACACACACACACACACACACACACACAAGCACATAACCCCCCCCCCCAAAAAAAAAGTGTTGAGACCCCCCAACCCTCACATATACGAACTTAAAACACGCGTTGGGGGCACCAACTCACATCAAGCCCAACAGTAAGGCACCCGACCGAGAACACTCACAGAATGCACAGCGATGTGTACCAGAGCAGGTCTCATGTGTGCTGACAGCGTCTGTGCCCAAATGGGGAGATTTCCAGGAAGGATAGTGTGTCCGTAACCTTTTCCTACTCATCTGGAGCCTCTCCCTGCAGCTAATCACTCCTGTCAGACTTCTGACCTATGCCTACACTATCCACACGTGAAATACACACCAAGCCTGGGAGCCAGGGTCTTAAACAGACATGACCTAATCCAAGATGGCAACCAGAGTCCCATGGGGTGGCAGCATCCAACGGAATAGCTTGCCCAGTGGCCCAGGAAACCATAGAGGAACCATGTTCCTTTTGACTTTCTCTCTCTCTCTGCAAAGCTGCTGCGTTTGAGCGCCACCCGCAGACAGAGGAGAAAGTAGACTGCACCTGCCTACATGAATAAGCTGCTAGGATGTTAGGTAATTATTTATATATTTTTTCTGTAACTACTTTTCAAACCTTGGAGCGGAGATCGATTTCTTTAAGCTGCTCTGGGTTTCGCAGGGCAAGCTATCCAATTGGATGCTGCCACCCCATGGGACTCCAGTGGCCATCTTGGGTTAGGTAGAGTCTGTTTAAGACCCTGCCTCCCAGGTTTGGTGTGTATTTCAAGTGTGGGTAGTGTAGGGACAGGTCACCAGTCTGGCAGGAGTGGTTAGCTCCACAGAGAGGTTCCAGATGAGTAGGAAAAGGTTTCAGACAAGCTATCCTTCCTGGGGATCTCCCCATTTTGGCACAGATGCTGTCAGTACGCATGTTTGACTGTTCTCCCATCCCTTTCTGAAATGTAAGGAGCCCAGTAGGTGGATAGAGAGACTGATAAATAGTGTGAACTCCAGAGTAGCAGGGCCTTCCTGTAGAAGGGATTCCACCAGTTTGAGTGAGGTGTAGCTACCCCGACCCCCCCCCCCCCTCTGAAGAAAAGTCCTACCAAGTCCAGTTGTTGTTCATCAATGTCCCAGCTGTGGCAGAGCTGAGGGGTACTTAAATCTAAGGTTATCTTCAAAATCCTGAGAGCCACCCGAAGGATCCTCCAGTCTGCAGAACCTCACTAGAAGAGACTTGGAGGAGTCTGTTCTCTAGTCTGAGAAATATCTAAAACTCCTGGATATGGGATGTCCCTACTGTGCTGCTCATGGTTCTACTTGCTGGAGAGGAAGCTGTACCTGTGGACCTGCAGTGCAAATGCCTACCTGTTTCTGCTTAAACCATTGTGTAGATATGTTATTTCTCCATCTCCTTGTCTGTTTTTTTAATTTTACCCCACCAGTCATCAGGTCACCAGTCACTAGGGGTATAGCTTTAACATAAGGAGGTAAAGAGATAGCACTTATGTGTTGTCGCATAAATCTTGCAATTATTATAAGGTCTACATTAGACACTGGCTTTTCAAAGATGGCAACTCAGAGTCCATGACAGAGGACATAGCAGTCTTCTACAAGGCTCACTCTAGTGCAAGTAGACAGAATCAGATGACTGCTTTGTACACTGCAGACAGTTAGAGACGGAAGTGACTGCATTGCCTTCTTCACAGTGCAAAAGCATTGTGAGCAAAGCTGCTGAATGACTGCTGGTAGGGTGGGAGAAAGTAGAGCCAGTAGGGAGACAGTAGAGCTGGGCTGCTGAGTCACAGCTGGGGGAGGCAGCAGCGTGATCTGTGCTGCTGAGTCACTGCTGAGAGGAGAAGCAGGGAGAGCTGAGCTGCTAAGTCCCTGCTAAGTGAGGGAGGAGGGGGAGCTGAGCTGCTTAGTCACTCTTGGGGGGAAGGAGCAGGGGGAGTTGAGCTAATAAGTTACTACTGAGAGGGGGCGGGGAAAGCTGAGATGATGAGTCACTGTTTAGGGGAAGGAGCAGGGAAAGCTGAGCTGCTGAGTAGCTGCTGAGTAGCTGCTGAGAGGAGGAGCAGGGAGAGCTCAGCTGTTGAGTCACTGTTTAGGAAACGAAACAGGGGAAGCTGAGTTGCTGGGTCACTGTTTAGGGTAAGAAGCAGAGGGAGCTGAGTTGCTGGGTCACTGTTTAGGGGAAGGAGCAGGGGGAGCTGAGTTGCTGGGTCACAGTTTAAGGGAAGAAGCAGAGGGAGCTGAGTTGCTGGGTCACTGTTTAGGGGAAGAAGCAGAGGGAGCTGAGTTGCTGGGTCACTGTTTAGGGGAAGGAGCAGGGGGAACTGAGTTGTTGGGTCACTGTTTAGGGGAAGGAGCAGGGAGAGCTTAGCAGCAAATAATGGGTGCTCAATCTGTGGCCCTCCAGCTGTTGCGGAACTACAAGCCCGATCATGCCCTTGCCTTAGGGAGTCATACTTTTACCTGGCAGCCTTGTGAATCTTGTAGTTCTACAACAGCTGGAGGGCCACAGGTTGAGCACCCATGGCTGCTGAGTCACTGTTGGGGGAGGACCAGGGAGAGCTGAGCTGCTGAGTCACTGTTGGGGGAGGGAGCAGTGTAAGCTGTCCCGCTGAGTCACTGTTGGAAGGAGGAGCAAAGAGAGCTGAGCTGCTGAGTCACTGCTGGAAGGAGGAGCAAGGAGAGCTGAGCTGCTGAGTCACTGCTGGAAGGAGGATCAAGGAGAGCTGAGCTGCTGAGTCACTGCTGGAAGGAAGAGCAGTTAAATCTGAGCTTAGAGTGGGATGTAGGCAAAATAAGTATCCAGATGGCGACACTTCAAAGAAATTCCTTTACTCAAAAATGAGTCCATCCAAAATCAGATAAAATGCAGACAGTTGGCACATTTCACACCACTCTCACTTGTGCTTAATCATCGGCTAAGCTATGATTAAGCACAAGTGAGAGTGGTCTGATTTTCTATGGACTAATTCTTCAATAAAGGAATTTCTTTGAAGTGCGGCTATCCGGATCCTTATATTGATCCTTATATTGCGTACATGTGTCTTGCATACTAAGCCAGCACCCCCATTTGGCGGGGGATGTGATATCTTAGAACAAGACACCTGGAGCGGGTTTCCTTGTTTATGCTTAGATTGAGATCAGGGAGACCTGAGCTGCTCAGTCATTTCTGGTAGGAAGAGCAGTTAGAGCTGAGCTTCTGAGTCACTGCTTAGAGTGGGATCAGGGGCAGCTGAGCTGCTGAGCAACAGCTGTAATAGGGAGCGGTGGGAGCTGAGAAGTCACTGTTAGGAGGGGGAATAGGGAGTGTTGAGCTGCTGAGTCTCTGCTTGGAGGCAGGAACAAGGTGAGCTGAGCTGCTAAAAATAAATTCAAAAGTACCTGTTGTGAACACTAAGATTAATTACCCCACAGTGCCTGCAGCTACGGAGGTTAGTAAGGACGTGTTTTAAAAAGTTACTTATTATAAATATGCAAATAATTGAATAGTCTGGACACAACCCTACTTACATTAGACTAGCAGTTTAGGCTCTTAAAAAGATTGTAGGTGACATTTCCCATGATGCATTGTCACATCTTGGATATAAATCCCCAAATATGCCGCTCAGCAGTTATTTCAAGCTCACTCGTCTCCTCCATACCGTCTACATTGTCAGGTTGGGGGGGGGGGGGGGGCAGGCGTTCTCGGTGCAGAGCTGCGAACATTCACGTTTGAAATGATTGCACCGCTCGTACGCAGTGTAGATTTAGCTGCAAAATGGTTATTACCTCATAAAGCACAATCACCCCCAGGCTGTCCTTTAATTACCTCCATGAAAAATGCTGAGTCAGGAAGCAGGCCTCAGAAGCACGCTTTATTCATATTCCGCCGTAGCCAATGTTTGTGAGACGATAATGGATGAAGTTTCAGAGAAACAGAGACACGCTTCATTACAAGGCTCCGAAAAAGACGCACAAGTCAGCTTGAAAAAATAGCCGGGAAAAGCTAACGGTGGGGTGTTCTATTCTGTCATAATTTACGGCCCTAATGGCGCCTGCGTGTGATAAATCAAAATCCCTGAATGCTAATTCCCCCTTAATGTCAGCTATGGGTTAAAGGAAAGCTAGAATTTGCTTTTGGTATTTTTTTTTATTTTATTTCTAAAATTAGCTATAAGGAACTGTATTCTGAATGCCCACATACCAACGATCCTACCACTGCGCCATAGTGAATATCACTCCAAAAAACAAAAATTGAACACTCAATAAATGAATGAATAATGTTACCACACATATATAAATAGCTGACACTTTTAAAATAATGTGTAAATAAATCATCTCTCTCTCTCTATCTCTCTCTCTCTCTATATATATATATATATATATATATATATATATATATATGTGTGTGTGTGTATATATATATATATATATATATATATTAAGGCTGTTACTGATTAAAATTTTCGTGTTCGATTAATCTATATTTTTTTTTTTCATTGATTAATCGACTAATTTTGATTAATTATAACACACATACAGATCCAACTACTTTTAGCTGATCTTGCATTGCAACTCTGCATTAGTCACTGATAAATGTGATATACACTATATACAATCACCTGACACTAGTTAGTTTCCACAATCCATGACTTAACTTCACAGTTCACACAGATACGTTTTAAATTCAAACTGTAGCACTGACGTAAGTCTTTGTTTTTTTCCACAGTAGGGTGACAATCCCTCCACCTCCTGTCTAACTAATCACTCTCACCTTATGGAACGGACCCATGTGCAAACAGGTGGTCATGCAAGCGGGTCATGGGTAGAAAGAAAAGATCTAAGTGCTCACCGTTTAAGTATAAGATTTAATTTTTGTGTTCAAACACAAACTACTCACATAAAGATGATAAAAACACATCATGAAAAGTATTAGTTCCGTAGGGCAGCAGCAGGTGATGTCAGGCGTAGCTCTTCCCTATATGCGTTACGTTCAATCAGAACTTCAACGTCACCGGACTCCTCCCCCCTTCCCTTCGTTAGCAGACGGAGGCACTTGGGGAAGGGGGGAGGAGTCCGGTGACGTCTATGTCCGCGACGTCACTGGATCTCAGATGGAACTCCCTGAAGACCCGGAAGACCCGGAAGTCTGCGGAGAGGTGAGTACCGATCAAAAGAATTTTGTTTGATCGAAAAAATTAATTGATTAATCAAGGAATTCATCTTTAATTTCCACAGCCCTAATACAGTATGTGTATATGTATGTATATATATATATATATATATATATATATATATATATATATATATATGATAAACAGCAACACTAAAGAAGAAAGCTGTCACGTACCTGGTGGGTGAGCCTGACGTGTATAGGAAGGCCTCTCGTACAGCTTTGGCTCGTGAGCCACTGACAGTTAGACAGCAGGCTTAGGAGCATGGCGGGGTAAGAGTGCCTATGATCAGTCCAGAAGTCTGTACCAGTAGAAGCCGGAACTCACAACAGGAAGCTGGATCACAGCAGATAGCAGGCAGGTGAGAAGACAGATGGCTGGCAGACTTAGCAGCAGATAGGCAGAGGTGCACAACAGGAAACAGGAGCTTGTAGCAGGCTGGATGGCCAGGAGCAGCGTCAGACAAGCCAGGTAGACAGCAGACAGGCAGATAAAGCAAAGGCAGCAGGCAGAAGCATAGTCAGGTCACAGGCCGGGTTTGGCAACGGACTGGCAAATCGGGCAAAAACAGCACGCAATCGCGTTTTGCGCATGCGCATCTACAGAGACGTCTGTGGCTATTCTGGTCATTCTTGGTTGGCGCCTGCGCACAGGTATGCCCCTACAAACAGCAGCTGCACTCCGCAGACGTCTGACAAAAGCAATCAAATATCATCATATGCTGTGCATGAACAGTATAAAAAAAAATAAACAAGTGACAAAGTAACTTATCACCACGTGAGCAATAGTGAAAAAGAGTCCAAGTTAATAAACAAAGTCCATGTGTATCATACAAGAGCAATATACCTTCCACTAATTGCTCTGTGATGATCAATTAAAACTCCTGAATACCTCCACTCCACACCATGTGATAAACTTGCCACCACTTCCCGTTGGGTTCAGACTCCCCAGAAACGTTTGCCACACATTCTCATCCCCGAACAAAGTTGTAACGACGAAACGCGTCGAGGCATGGCTGTACGGCGACCGAAAGTGACACATAAACCCAGGAAGTGACATTCCGGTGGGGCTACATTGGTCAGGCGAGATACTAGTAACATCGCATTGTGTCCACTGGAATCGGAATGTGCCAGTTTATGATTTTTACATGTGTTTTTATATTGACAAATGTGTGAGTTTAATGTTTAAAGAATTTGTTTTAATAAATGAATTAGTGTTTATACCTATTGCACTTCTTTTTCTCCTACATATGAGTGACCTATGATTCACTGCTTTTGGTTGTATACTGAGGTTCCTTTCTACAACCTTGCAGGGTACAATGCTCATTTTGCCAAACATGAGAATTTGTGGCAAACGTTTCTGGTGAGTCTGAACCCAACGGGGAAGTGGTGGCACTTTTATCACATGGTGTGGTGTGGAGATATTCAGGAGTTTTAAATTGATCATTGTGGACCAATCATTGGAAGATATCTTACTCTTATATGATACGCATGGACTTTGTTTATTAATTTGGACTCTTTTTCAATATTTCTCACATAGAGATAAGTTACTTTGTCACTTTTTTTGATTGATTTTTTTATACTGTTCCTTTACAGGAAATTATAATATTTTATTTTTAAGTTTGCAGCATTTAAAAAAAAAATATTTTATATTTTTTTAATATTTTTTTTTATATTCCAAAAGTCAGTTTCAATATTTTTAATTCTTCAGCTTTCATTAAATATCTTTGCACACAGCAGATCCTATTGAAGTGTGTTTGGATTGCGCTGCCCCCTAGTTTGCATGCAGGGATGCATGCGGGTAGCCAAACTCATAGGCTTCTATGAGGCTCTAATTGGCTTCAAAAAGATGTCACCCACTTGTGACACTAGCTATTGTCTTCTGGCTTCTCCTCCTGACCAATCAGGGCAGGAGGCAGATTAGGATGACCAGGAGGAGAAGCTAAGGAAGCCGCGGTGCTGTGACCGTGGAGGGGTGAGTGCAGTACTGGGGGGGGGGGGTTGTTTTTACGCCCCCCCCAAAAAAAAAAAGTTTAGCACCAGCCGCCACTGAATTGCTGAGTGAACCCTTAATATTGGTTTTAGTGAGCATTCTAGCTCTTCTAAAGAGGGCACAGCAATAGCTTTTCCCTTTTGTCTCTCATTATTGTAATCTCTGTATTAATAATAAATTAATATATTAATATGCATTAAAGTAAAAATTAACATAATACATACTGTAAAACATTACTCAAATATAATAGTTAAAAAAAACTGAATATAATAAAATAAAATAAATATGATAAAGATAAAATATAATAACACATTCATTTCCTTATTTAATCTCATTAGTGTAATCTCTGTATTACTTAAATTAATATATTAATATTAATGAAATTCTTAATAAAATATTACATAAAGTATTACTTAAATATCATAAAATATAATACATTTAAAAAATATATATATACTACAATCCTAATTAAATTAGTACATTCATCTCTGACTTTTATCTCATTAATATAATCTCTGTATTATTTAAATGAATATATTAATAATAATGAAATTCTTAATACAATAATACAAAAAATGTTACTTAAATATCATAAAATATAATAAATACAAAATCAATATAATAAAATCTATAATAAAATCTTAATTCAATTAAAGAGGAAGTAAACCCTGATGGGTTTACTTCCTCTTTGTCTCCCTGCAAAGGTAAAGCATAATGGGCTACTATACATCGCATAGTAGTCCATTATGTGTCCCTTACCTTACACAGGAGCCAGCGAAGTCACCGCTGTCCCCTGTAGTTCCGAGCGTCCATCTTCTTCCGGGTATCGCTGCTCCGGCCACTCACAGCGCCGGAGCAGCGATCATGTCACTCCCGCGCATGCGCATGGGAGCCGCCATTAATGGCATATCGCCGTTAACAGCAGCATGCTCAGCGCACCTGCGCGCCGTGGTCTACGGCAGTGGTCATCATCTCCTGTCCTCAGGGCCCACTAACAGGCCAGGTTTGCAAGATAACTGAAATCCATCACAGGTGATATAATTTGCTGCTCAACGATTGCAGTATTCTAGTCTGCATCCCCCCAAGGTAATACATAAAACCTGGCCTGTTAGTGGGCCCTGAGGACAGGGTTGATGACCACTGGTCTACGGTACATGCGCCATAGACAGCGGTGCCTGTCTTTTTGTAAATATCTCCTAAATCATGTGGGTTTAGGAGATATTTGTTGGACCTACAGGTAAGCCTTAATCTAGGCTTACCTGTAGGTTAAAGTGGTTTGTAAGGGTTTACAACCACTTTAATACATTAGGTAGTAAACTATTAAGCATTTTTTTTTTCTTTCTAACCTGAAATGTAATGTCATAATGTGCTAGTATGCATTGTATACTAGCACATTATGTTAAACTTACCTGAGAACAAAGCCTTCCAGCGCTGAGCTGTCACCGCTGCAGGCACTTCTGTCTTCACCCGTCTTCCTTCTGGGTCCGCCGATTTTGGCCGTGTGACTGGCCAAAGCTGCGATGACGTCACTCCCGCATGCGCGCGCAGCAGCCACTGTTTATAGCAGGGATCTTCAAACTACGGCCCTCCAGCTGTTGCAAAACTACACATCCCATGAGGCATTGTAAAACTCTGACATTCACAGAGATGACTAGGCATGATGGGAATTGTAGTTCATGAACAACTGGAGGGCCGTAGTTAGAAGACCCATGGTTTACAGCGTAGGAATATGTATTTCATTCCATTAATTAAATCTCTGTATTACTTAAATTATTATATTAATATTAATGAAATTCTTAATAAAATAATACATAAAATATTACTTAAATATAATAAATAAAAAAATAAGTATCATAAAATATCAATTAAATTAATACATTCATCTTTGTATTTAATCTCTTTACTGTAATCTCTGAATTACTTAAATGAATATGTTAATGTTAATAAAAGTCTTTATAAAATAATACACAAAATATAATGTAAATATAATTATATAAGAAATAAAAATAAATAATATATATAAATAAATAATAAATAATTTCATTAATGCAGTAATCTCTGTATTTAATCACAATAATTAAATTTCTCTCTGTGTCTATTGTGCACTTTTACAAATTTTACAGAAACTTTTACAGAAATTTACAATGGTGGTGCCAGGAACAGAGAGGAGCCCGACAATAGGCTGTAGCATTGGGACGATTGGGGGCAAATACTGAATTATCATAAAGTAAGGTTGTCAAGGAGAGGTTAAGGGGGCATCTTGAGTGACAGGGGCACAAAAGTGTCTTTGTTCTTTTGGAATTAAAAAAATAAGAATGATTATAGATTAATCTTTGATTTTAGCAACCTCTGTTTTCTATACGCTGATAAAAAAAAGCAGCACTTTAAGAACTATTAAAAAAAAATAATAATAATAATAACATAAAATTGAATCCAAACCATGATCATTTTCCTTTAATGGCCTCCAAAGTCCACTTAACATTTGGCAGTTGTATTCATTACGGCCATGCAATGAGGAACGATGATGTGCAATAACCAATAGCAATCAGAAATCGGCTTACAAAGGTTATGTCTTCTTGAATTATCACACCAATCATGAGCATCGATCAGGAACTGTGTTTGTGAAAGCGCTGCTAACTCTGCTGACATTGCCCACCAATAAGACGATTGTGTAATTTGTGAAGAATGGATGGTTTTATGATATTGATTATCATCCACCAGTTATGCTAGTAGTGGCCGCTAAGACGTTACGCAGGGAAAATTGCAGACTTTTCCTGGCCACAAGCTCCAGTTGGTCTTTGCAGGTCCTATGCTCTTCCCAGAGCAACTGGGAAATTAAAATGTCACCTAATGGGTATATATACAGTATATACTGACTGACTCCTCACCAGCTGAATGTCCCTGAAACAGCAGGAACTTCCCAGGGACATCCGTATCAGACTGTGAAGACACCTCAGCTGGCTCTCTGAAGATCTTCTTCAAGGTGTTTCCTGGCAAAAACATGGCGCATTAAATGTTCACTTTCGAATATTCTCTTTAAATCATCTCCCTAATGATCCACTACCACACCTTCTTCCATTACAGTTGATACCAAAATGCCCAGTGTTGGCTGGCCTTTGAGTCTAAAGGGGAAAGTGGAAAGATGGCACTGGACCCGTAGGTTTATTTTACTGTTTTTTTTTAATCTTAAAGTATTGATGTTGGTGTAAAGGATCTGGTTCCTGAGCAGGTGGCTTCTACACCCCAGAGGATCTCCGCATTCTCCTTGGCTTGTAGTGTGATGTAAAAATAGTTGGAACTCAAGAGCCACACCACTGCTAAAATGTCTAGATACAAATTTATTCTGTTAAAGGTCAGTTATACACTTCAAAAGTAGCCAACCCGCTTCGGGGGCCTAAGTGCCGCCTTCATCAGGGCTTGATTGGCAACAAAGTGAACAAACCATAAGTGACCTGGACCTATAATGGTATTTTTTCAAGTGGGCATTCAAAGAACAGGCCTATTCAGCAGCTTGTTTGGCAGCCGATAGCCCTGAGTTTTGAATTCACACCGAAAGGGGGCACCTAGACCCCTAAAATGCACTGGCTACTTTTTGAATTGTATCCCTGACCTTTAATGGTAGAAAGTTGTATCTGGACTAGGGATGAGCTCGGTGTTCGACACGAAAGCATGTTCGACTCGAACATCAGCCGTTCATCTGTTCGGCAAATTCAGAACTTTGTGGACCATTCGCACCAAATTTGTGTGGCACGAATGGCCCACAATGCACTATGCCATCGCAGTGCATTGCTGGCTCATGATTGGCCAAGCTTGCACTAAAACCCCGCATGCTTGGCCAATCACAGCGCCGGCAGCGAGGAGAGCCATAATTGGCCACAGGCAGGATGCCTGCGGCCAATTATAGCTCAGGGGGTTTAGTACACGCCCCACACTATATAAGGCCGTCAGTGCGGCGGCCTTGTGTAGTGTGTTCATGCGTGCAGGGAAAGAGCAAGATAGGCAGGGACAGTGTGTTCTTTTCTCAGGCATCTGCAGGAAAAAAGTGGGTGTTGTGTGCCTCCAGCACAGTATACACCTGTAGCTACCCTTTTTTGCTGGTGTTCTCTAATACAGGCATCTGCAGGAGTTAGTGGGTGTTGTGTGCCTCCAGCACAGTATACACCTGTATCTACCCTTTATTGCTGGTGTTCTCTAATACAGGCATCTGCAGGAGTTAGTGGGTGTTGTGTGCCTCCAGCACAGTATACACCTGTATCTACCCTTTTATGCTGGTGTTCTCTAATACAGGCATCTGCAGGAGTTAGTGGGTGTTGTGTGCCTCCAGCACAGTATACACCTGTATCTACCCTTTATTGCTGGTGTTCTCTAATACAGGCATCTGCAGGAGTTAGTGGGTGTTGTGTGCCTCCAGCACAGTATACACCTGTATCTACCCTTTTATGCTGGTGTTCTCTAATACAGGCATCTGCAGGAGTTAGTGGGTGTTGTGTGCCTCCAGCACAGCACAGTATACACCTGTATCTACCCTTTATTGCTGGTGTTCTCTAATACAGGCATCTGCAGGAGTTAAAGTGGGTGTTGTGTGTCTCCAGCACAGGATACACCTGTATCTAGCCTTTATTGCTGGTGTTCTCTAATACAGGCATCTGCAGGAGTTATAGTATGTGTTGTGTGCCTCCAGCACAGTATACACCTGAAGATACCCCTTATTGCTGGTGTTGTCTGTTGCATATCTTGCATATTAGCCTTTAAAATGAGCACTTCTGATTTCAAACGTTGGAGTCCCATAGACTTTAATAGGGTTCTAAAGTTCGTACGAATTTTCAGTCCGTTCAAAGGTTCTGGTGCGAACCGAACCGGGGGATGTCCGGCTCATCCCTAATCTGGACCTCTTAGAAAAGGTATGGCACTTCATATTCAACTCTTTGAGTCTGAAGGGAGCAGTGATGTCACCCAGCAACTTCATATGACAGTGCTTGGTCCAAGCGCTTTATCATAGAAAGAGGTCTCACCCTCTCCGATACCCATACCATCTCTTAGTTGTATTACTCTCGACAAATATAATCATCTTGCCTTTCCTGAAATCTAGGAACGCAACATAACAAAACAAAAAAACGTGTCAAGGAAGAAAAACCATAGACCATTACTAATTAGCTAAAGGCAGAAGGATGTCCATATTCTCCATATGTCCCCGAAAATAAAATGTAAGCTTAGCGAAGGATAATTTAATTTTCTGTTTGTGAGTGATAGAGGACTTTGCACTGAATTTCCTGTTTCTATCTACTGCGGTATACTCCATCTGCTCCATATCTGAGGCCATCGCCACCTTTCATCATTCGGGCCTCATACACTGTCTATAATGGCTGTATTTGTGTTAGCAGTGTTTCTGAAAAAGAAAATCAATGCCTGGTGAGAAAATAAAAGTTGATTGTTTTGTGCAATGTTTAAACACAAGACTACAATAGCGCTGATCATATGTATCCCGGGGCTTTTTCTTATGCTTATATAATGAGTCTACATACAACATGTTGAAAAACAGAAGCCTATGTGCTGGTAGGTATTACAATAGAAGCCTATAGGATCAATTTTCAAAAGCTTTAAATGTACAGTCTGGAAAAAAAATTAAGATTGATCTTTGCAGTGCACCCCCACCCCACCTGCAATAATCAAAAGCTTGCTTTTGTCTACAGCAAAAAGCAAAAGCATTTATATGTACCTTATTCTTCACTTTTCTGGCAGCCATGGCTCTTCTCTACTCTCTGACGCTATGGGTTGTGGGTCGGGCCCTCAGTAAACTAGCTTACAATGATGCTCTGCTGGTTTTGCATTGCATCTGGTGACATTAGGGTACCTGGGACCAATGGAGCAGTGAAAAGAAGCAGCTTTGGGGGGGAGGGGCAGATGTGCAGTTGGAATGAAGCCTGCGGAATCAGAGAGCAAACTAAGCATTCTTTTTTTTTTCCTGTTGTCGCTGGATGAAAAAGAGCATTTCAACCTGGAAGTGTGCAAAGGTCAATTTGTATTTTTAACAAGTCTGTAAAGGGCCGCCCACTTATATTTAGCCCTCCAGTATTCCCTCCGCCATTGCAGTCAACACTAAAATACCTTGTGTAGGAGTCTAGTGGGAGCAGTGACTTCACCTCCTTTGTCATGTGACAGCGTTCAGGCCAAACAATTGGAAGTTGGGCCCATGGGAGGGGGGGGTCACCTGCTCTGCCATACCCAGAAGCAACAAGTACTTTGCACCAGTAGAGCAAGGAACAGTAGGGTATACCTCGGGAAGTGACTGTGTCTTTTTAAAACCATTCCAGACCACAAACTGTAAATGGACCCCTTGCTGAGAGAACATTATTCTACATTTTGGTGTAGTACTAGGAGTATGCGCATTTCTATTTATAAGACCACTGTTGTGATTAAAATGGTATTTCTATATACCTGACAAAGACCAGCTAGGTGTAACTAACGCAATTACAATACTCACGAAACCCTTTACTTAACACTGCAGTATTAAGGAGACAACATCTTGGCCTACACAAGAAGGGATGAGTCAAGATTACAGTTCAGGGTTGTCTAATTTATTGTGGGAGGGGATGCATTTTATATGCACCCTTATCAGCCAATCATTGTATAGAACATGGGTGTGGTTAATACAGAGGCGTACATTACACATCATCATTACATATCATTACATATCATTACTCATGTCATCTGCTTCTGAATCACAGTCATGGGATATGTGGCCCAGACATATTGTGACACAATTTCTTTATTTAGACAGTAAAGAATAAAACCACCTATGCAAGCTATATTTCCTTATGTGCATGTCCACAGAATAACTGCCTATGTCTGCAGATACAGAACTTAAGCCAACTAATTGTCATTGACAGCTTCTGGTCTCCACTAACAACTGAAAATAAATCATAACTGTTTCTAAACATTTGATCCCCAGGACAGCCAGCCAAAAAGATCACATTCCTTTCAAAAACCTTGCAGACTTTAGCTACCACTGTATCTTGAAAATGAGAGGCGCAATGAAAGCTAAAGCCAGAGGGTTGCAGCTGTCACAGTGCAGAACATTGAGTAAATCATTGAGTCACAGGGTCTTGAATTCTTCAGGAGTGACATCACAATGTGAGTGGCAGACACAAACCTGGTACACTGAACAGTGGAGAGAATAAGAACAGTTTCTGATAACTGAAGACCTTCCAAATCATTCTAAAGATGTTTAGTAGGGTTGAGGCTAGAGCTTAATGCTGGACACTTGAGTTCCTCCACACCAAATTGATCAAACCATGCCTTTATGGATGGTGTTCAGTAGGGTTGGGGCCACAGCTCTATGCATGACACTTTAGTTCCTCCACACCAAAACTCATCGAACCATGCCTTTATGAATGGCGTTCAGTAGGGTTGAGGGCAGGGCTTTATGCATGGCACTTAAGATCCTCCACACCAAAACTCCTCAAACCATGTTTTTATGGATGGTGTTCAGTAGGGTTGAGGGCAGGGTGCTACGCAGGACACAATGTAAGTGGTGGACACAAACCTGGTATGCTGAGCAATGGGCAAAATAAGAACAGGTTCTGATAACTGAAGACTTGAGCTCAAAATTGGTATTCCAAATCATTTTAAAGGTGTTTAGTAGGGTTGAGGTCAGGGCTTTGTGCAAGACACTTGAGTCCCTCCACACCAAAACTCATCAAACCATGTCTTTATGGATGGTGTTCAGTGGTGTTGAGGGCAGGGCTCTATACAAGACACTTGAGTGCCTCCACACCACATGCATCAAACTATGTCTTTATGGATTGTGTTTAGTAGGGTTGAGGTTGAGGGCAGGGCTCTATATAGGACACTTGAGTTTCTCCCCACCAAAACCCATCAAACCATGTCTTTATGGTAGGGAGTGAGCTGGCTTTGTACAGTTTTGCGCGCAGTGATTTTAAGGCAGAAAAGTGTCGTCCTCAAACCGTAACCACAAAACTGGAAGCACATAAGTGCTGGAAAGAAGCTTAAGTCAACAATTTGGAAGGGGAGTCTACATATATGTGGCCATATAGCATAGTTGGGATCAGGGCTGGTGCAAGGATTTTTGACACCCTAGGCGAAAACTCATTTTGCTGCCCCCCTTGGCTAACTCCGCCCCTTTTCCCCTGCCCATGTAAATCCCACCTTTTTAATAAAGCGCCCATCAAATGCAGCCTCACCAACACCCATCAAATGCAGCCTCACCGGTGCCCATCAAATGCAGCCTCACCAGCACCCCACAAATGCAGCCTCACCAGTGCCCATCAAATGTAGCCTCACCAGCACCCATCAAATGCAGGCTACCTGTGTCCATCAATGAATGTTTGCTTTCTGCGGGAGTCGGGACACAGACACAGTCCTCCACCACTGCTGCGCCTCTGACACTATGTGTGAACGGAGCGGCAGCTACCTGCTGATCCTGAGACTTAGTTGCTTGCTGCAGAGAGAAGAGAGTAGGAAAACCAGTGGCCGGGCGCCCTATGCAGCAGGGAGCCCTAGGTGGCCACCTAGTTTGCCTAATGGTAGCACCGGCCCTGGTTGGGATGGTCAGGTATCCACAATCTGAAAAACGTCTTGCTAGATGCTTGTTAATTACATTGACAAGCGTCACAGTGGTGTAGTGGTTAGCACTTTAACCTAGCAGTAAATAGGGTCGCTGGTTTGAATCCCACCCATGACACTACCTGCCTGGAGTTTGCATGTTCTCCCTGTGCCTGTGTGGGTTTCCTCCAGGTACTCTGGTTTCCTCCCACACTCCAAAGACATGCCGGTAGGTTAATTGGCTTCTGTCCAAAATTGGCCTCTAGTTTATGAATGGGCACCTTGGATTGTGGGCTCTTTGAGGGTAGGGACCAATGTGAGTGTGCAATATACAGGGATAGGAACAATTGTAGACACTCACTCAGGTTGGACTGGTGTCTTTATTCCACCTTACTAACTATGAATATTTTGAATGGGGGGCAGGAGGGCTTTGAGCGATGACGGACAGCTTTGGAATTCTGCTGTATATCAATCATCTCCATATATATAGTCACATTTGCTTACAATTCAGACTTGTACAACATACATATGGCACGCCATTTTAGCATATGATGACTATGAATAACCAGCTAATCTACTAATATAATAAAGAGACCTTGTCACCATGCCATTCATTCTAACAACAATCTACTCATAGGATTATATGTGCTTTTAACATATGTTTGATATATTAGTTGCCTGTAAAAGCCTCCCTTGTCTTGACATCCAAAATCCCTGAGACTGCAATTGAGGTCCTCTATCTTATTTGTGCTGTCAGCACCCCCAGCAGCCTCAAGTGACACTCTATGGTTTTCCCCTTCACTCCTGCCCACAGAAGTTACATAAAAGGTTATGTAGAGAGGTTAGGGGAGGGGAAAAGGAGTTAGGCCAGTGCAGGGAGTAATTAGAAAATCCTAGAAGAGTGGGCTATGATCTGCAAGGAGGTAGGGTAGAAAAGTATGTGTATAACATTACCCCAAAGGCTAATTGCTGGTAGTGTGTATACATTGAGACCCGTCTACATGGCTCAATCCACTTGGAGTTAAGTAGTAGAGTAGGTAGGAGAGGGTCTTCCATATACAAGGCCAGATGCAGGAATCAATGTAAGGTCACCAATAGCGATCAGCACGTGTTTCGCCAAAGGCTTCCTTTAGGGGATCCTATTGGTGAAATTTATACTAAGCCAAGGTTAAGGCCCTGGAGTGTTTGGTCCAAAGATGGAGGAGAGGGAAAGGGGTGAGCACACACATCCAGTACACCAGAGGAAGACGCCACACCGGGGTCTAAACATCTTGAGAGGAGCTTCACTGAGGCAAAAGCCTTCCTTTAGAAAAGGTATCAATAGTAAGCACCTGAATCCCAAAATTCTAAGATCAATGGGTATTCACAAGTGGGGAGGTTTCCCATCCATAAGGTTTTACATTTCGGTGCCTAGAAAATATTCTTTGTTATATTGGTCTTAATAGCTGCCTCCATCTCCTTAGGACGGAAAAAACGAGAGGAGCATTTTGGCCGCAGGTAAGCGCGTCTAAGCGCACCTAAGCTCTAGGTACATTTAGCGCTTGAGTGATTCTTCATTTCAATGGCCAGAATAAATTAATATTCTGGTCAATAAAATAAACAGCAAAGCGCTTGATGCACCTAAACACGTTTGAAAAACGCAGCGTAGGCGCATTTTTTAAGCTGCTTTTCTCCTGCCAAGAGTAAAGCATTTCTAAAAGTCCCAGTGTGCATGAAGCCTTAACATACTTAAGCTTTCTGTGCTTATAATCTGCAGAATTTTTAAATTGGTTACGGAGTCTCTTTATAGGTACACTACATAGATCCCTGTGTCTACTAGAGATCTTATATTGTGACTTGCCCTGAATTTGAGTCCGCTAAAATGAGTATTCCATGGATGCAGCTCTGATCTGTACAGAGTCATGTGAATAAAAGTTACAGTCTGGCCCCAGAGGCACTGTGAAAAGCCTACTTACTGACTGCAATAAAGTCTATAAAGCATTTATACAGTTGTTGTACAGCATGGCTAATTTTACTTATTGCCTTCAGTTCTTTGAAAGAGTTGTCCACATGACTTATAGATGTATCCTAGTCCACTTGAGAGGTGTCGCCTTATGACAATCGTCTGAAAATGTATCTGTGAATGGTTAATCAGGATGAAATATGGTGCGATGTGAATGGGTATCACAGTATGCCTGTGCTCTGCCTGTGCTCCCACCAAGCCTCGGTACGCTGCTCGCCATTCAGGACTCTGTGTTGTGTCATAACCATTTACACCCCCTTGTGTCTAATTACCTAAACCCACCATCTGCCACCGCAACATTGGAAAACACGACCCTCTATCAATCACGGTATTGGCTGAGGTTCCAGGGGCTGCGCTGGCCGCGTGTCACGGCGCAGCACAGGCCCATCCATTTCCCGATACGTAATTACAAAACATATCTGGATGCAGGAATGAGGCTGCCAAGGATCTCACCGAGACAATGCATTCTGTCATCGGGAAAAAATATTGCTGTTTTTATTAACCTGTTCCATCATCCCGCTGAAAAGCGACACTTTACTGGAAGAGCGGCTTCAAGCTAAAATAGCCATTTCTTTGCCTAAAAGGCTTGCTGGTAGCATTCACCCATTAAAGGAAATCCATTGTTTTCTTTATTTATTTTTTTGAAAGTATAACCAAAGCTTAAAGTCATGACAGTGAGGTATTAGGGTAGAATGTTACAGAATTATGTACTCCTCCTTTAATAATAAATATAATATGCCTCTGGTGTCTTTCAGCTCTTCCCAGTTTTCCATTACTGGCTTCAAAACATGCTGCTGTCAGCATTATGACCAGCGGTTGTTATGTCATGGCCAAACTGGTGTTTTAGTACCTCATGGGTGGGGCTTTGGATCTGTCTGTTGCACCGTCAAAGAATTGGCACAGCTGCTTAGGACTCTGAGTAGAGCCTACCTGGACCATCAGAGAGACCTTCAACTCATTGCCCTTATGGCTGTCCTTTGACATCATTGTTCCTCATGGTCCACTTTACAATTTTCACTAGCCAAGGAACATGCCACTTTAACCTCTGCTCTATGCCCCTGCTGGAGCCCTAGGACATACCCAAGACCAAGCAGCCAATCACCAAGTTTGAACAATGATACGTAAAGGAGAGCTAAGGGCATTAACCTTGTATAAGCTCTGACAATGCAGACCAACATGGAGCTTATACAGGAATTCGGCTCTTTAGGCAAACAGGCTGGTGTAGAAGTGCAGAGAAGATAAGTATTAGTGGATGGAGAGGTGGCCTATCAAGAGAACCCGTTACTTTTTCCTGAATGGACAAAGTGACAAGATCCTTTTTAAGCATCTAAGGCTTGGAATGACTATGTTCTACATTTAGCACTTTCCATTGTAAGGGTGTCCATGTGCTACACAAAGTCCCCTCTCTGGTTATCGTCTAATCTGAATGTAGTCTTTTCTTTATCAAATGGAATTTCATGTCATTGCTTCCATCACACATCCACAACACAAGGGATATATCTCCTATTTAAAGAGAACCTGGCTCTGAACTATGGCAAATTATCCAAAACTACTTGGCTTTGGTTTGCAGGACATTTGCGGGACATTTGGCTAACTTTAATGTTCAAATTTCAGCTGAATTCCAAACATATAAAAGCTGGACCCAACTTGGGTTCGGTCCAAACCCTAAACTCATCCCTAAAACTGAGTTTGGTCCGAACCCTAAACTCATCTCTAAAACTGAGTTAGTTCTGTGATAGGACGTACCCCAAGGTTACCGTTCATGGTCTCCCAATTCTTCAGGACCCTAGCTATAAAAAATAAAAAAAAGGGAAATGAAAGGGGAATCAGGTATTGTGGAGTTAATTGTTTATTTAAAATGAAAAGTAGTGGTCACTTATAGGATTGGTGAGAAAAAGTGGACTGAGGGGGAGGAGCTCTGAAGGATAGTTTGTGGGAAGATGTAAGGCGAGTTTCAGTCAAGTTCAGGCAAGCAGTTGTCGAGTGTTCCTGCCTCCTGCCCTATTTATCAATTTTGGACAGTTAGTTTGCATCAGGTAGTGGCAGTTAAGGGTTATTAAAGGTGGTTTATGCTGGTGTTTTTGGAAAAAGGTTGGGGACCCATCTCAGGTGAGGTGTCCTATAGTCAGTCTGGTCAACTCATAGTGATTAGATAGTTGTAATGTAGACTAGGACGTGTTTGAGGTTCATCTAAGCCCTTGTACACACGGTCGGAGATTCCGACGGAATGTGTCCTATCGGACCGTTTTGTCGGATATTCCGACTGTGTGTGGTCTGCATCGGACTGTTTCCGTCGGAATATCCGACGGACCAACTTTTCCAACTTGCCGGTAAAATTTTCTGACAAAATGCTCCCATCGGACATACTCCGATTATGTGTAGCCTACTCCGACGGACAAAGTGCCACGCATGCTCAGATCAAATTCCTAGACCAAAGCTATTGGCTACTAGCCTGAACGTAGTCCCGTCGTAACTAAATAACGTCATCACGTTATGTACAATCAGATTTTCCGACAACTTAGTCTGACCGTGTGTATGCAACATCACTTCCGGACCTCTTCCGGAATTAATCCGTCGGAATTACTCCGACGGATTTTGTTGTCGGAATCTCCGACCGTGTGTACAAGGTCTTAGACATCCCCAAGATAGTGTTTTGCAGCTGGCAGCATAATGTAGTTTACTCTTATCAAAGTCACAAGCTTTTCATTTCTGTTATATGGTGCCTTCAAGGACCTGCAACCTTATCTGATCTGTCTTGTTAGGTTTTTTGTTGTCTAAATTGTGTGTTAATTATAATAAAATGCTTGTATGGCTATTTAATCTCCACTTGAGATTACTGTGCCTTCCTTGGGTGCTCCATTAGGAGAAGTTGGGGTGGTGGCCAGATGTGGGCTAAGGGTTAGGTTATCTGAACAGAACCCAGAAAACTCAAGGCATGCACATTGCATTCTATTGTTGGCTATTGATGGAATGGGGTGCAAGCCTAAAGCTAAAGCAGGATTTGTTGACTGCACAGGTCTGCTGCTGTCTCTGCTGGCCATTCAAAATGCCCTCTAGCAGTTACAGAACTTTATATAAACCATGATCTCTACCTCTTACTACTACATTTTAATCAGTTCTTCAGGGCATATCATGTGCTGCGTCATTGTTATGCAACTCACTTCAACATGCCATTAGGCATTTACTGTCCCACCACATGTTTAAATACCTATCTCTTAAGACAATCATACTGTATAACATTCATTCATAGCTCTATCAGTTTCAAATATCTCCTGATTTCCTTTAAGCTTTGTATCTGCCACGTCTTTTTTTAGATTATGACATTTAGAGGGTGGGATTTCCATTTATATTGTTTCATATACATTCTATGGCCAAAAGTATGTCAACAGTAAGCCCTTGTACACACGGTCAGACATTCTGACAACCAAATCCGTTAAATTTTGTCCGACGGATTTTGTCTGAAACTGTTGCATACACACGGTCGGACAAAGTTGTTGGAAAATCCGATTGTACATAACGTGATGACGTTATTTCGTTACGACGGGACTACGTTCAGGCTAGTAGCCAATAGCTTTGGTCTAGGAATTTGATCTGAGCATGCGTGGCACTTTGTCCGTCGGAGTAGGCTACACATGATCGGAGTATGTCCGATCGGAGCATTTTGTCTGAAAATTTTACCGGCAAGTTGGAAAACTTGGTCCGTCGGATATTCTGACGGAAACAGTCCGATGCAGACCACACACAGTCGGAATATCCGACAAAACGGTCCGATAGGAAACATTCCGTCTGAATCTCCGACCGTGTGTACAAGGGCTTACACCCCTACAGATATGAAGTTCAGATGTTTTCAGTAAAGGGTGCCTTTACCCCTAATTTAGATACTTGTACTCTTCCAACTTTATGGTAACAGTCTGGGGAAGGCCATTCTCTGCTCCAGCAAGACTGTACCCTTGTGTAGGAATGAGCTTTGGGTTCGGGTTGAACACAAGGCCAACCTGGAGCCAGGCCGTTCTCAGTTCAGTAAACAGGCAAACAACCTTGCCATATTTGGTGAGTTGGCCAATCCAAAAACAATGAAAATAAATTCAACATCTATCACATCATCCAGTGGTGTTCAACCCAGACCCAACCTGTTCTAATATGGGCAAACAAACATATTTGGTAAGTTCGCCCATTTACAGCCAAAAAATAAATAAAGCAATGACTATAATTTCCACATCTATCACATCATCCAGTGATGACCCACCAAAAGATGGCAGCCACCTGCCACAATTCCAATTTCAAATGACAGATCTACAGCAAGGTTGACGTCTTTGACCAAGTTTGGTAATGACCATATTTGGTCAATTATTTAATCTAGGATTCCCAGCTAGTTCGTTTACGAACACAAACTCACCGAGGGATCTGTCATTTAGAGGTGATATGCCGCGTACACACGAGTGGACTGTATGGCGTACTTAGTCCATCATACAATCCGACGGACAGTCCGTCATACTTTCGAATGAACGGACTTGACCACACACGGATGCACAAACAGTCTGTCGAAAGCTTGCGCGATGACGTGTACAGCACGTACGACGGGACTAGAAATAGGAAGTCCAATACACAGCAAAGCACCCTTCCGCCGTGTAAATCCTTTCTGAGCATGCGCCATTCTTAGTCCGTCAAACTAGCCTACTCACGAGCGGATTGTCCGCTGAAACCAAAGTACGACGGACAGAATTTAGAAAAATCCGAAATACTTAGTACGCCAGACTGCACGCTGAAAAAGTCAGCTGAAGCCCACACACGAGCGGACTGTCCGCTGAAATGTGTTTCGACGGACTAAGTACGCCATACAGTCCGCCCGTGTGTACGCGGCAATAGGTGACTTCTGGAAGGCTGCTGTTTGTAAACAAACCAGCAGGGGATCTGCCATTTTTAGCAGCAGAATCACTACTACTGCACTACCACCAAACTAGTGTTAGATCCACTAGTTTGATCCACGACTGTCTTCTGTATGTAAACAAACTGGCTGGGGATTCTGGATGGCATCATTGACCACACATGGTCACATACGTTTACAGTAGGTCTTTACAAAGCCCTGACCTTAGCCCTTCTGAATACCTTTAGTACCTTTTAGGATGATGTATTGATGATGTATTGATGTCCAGGTCTTCCCATCCAACATGACCACACCAATGCTCTTTTCAAGGAATGAGTACATATTGCCACAGAAGAGTGGAAGCTGGTATAGCCTAAAAGAGGGGCAACTCCATATTAATGGCCATGGTCTTTGAATGGGATGTCCAAAGAACTCATATAGGTGATGGTCAGGTGTGCCCAAACTGTTTTCCAAATAATATATTTCTTGGTTTTAGAATGTTTTCGCGCCCGTATCCCTCAACTTTGTGTGGAACTATGGACTAAAAATAAAGGATAATTATATTGTAAACATATATGGCTCCAATCATATGTCCTAATCATAGCTTCCTGCGTTTTCCACTCCTAGATGTGATTCATGTGTATATTCCATGTGCAGTCATGTACAGCTGGTTACTGGTGTATAACAAAGGCATGATCTATTTTGGTAAATAATTAGCACTTATTAATTAGGCTTTCTTGACACTGATGATTTTAACTATAAAATGTCAGCAATGGAGGTCTGTCTACTAGCAGCCGCTAACAACGACTGAAAAGGTATAGATTGCAGGCTTTGCAGAAACACTTCCATGAAAAATGTGTAAAAAGATTTCCCAGTAATCGAAATATTTAGGAGGATGGACATTATTGATAATTAAAGCTAGCTGGGCTAAAGCTAGGCAGATTCATAAACGCAAAAATATATAGTATATTACAGGGATATACACTATATTACCAAAAGTATTGGGACACCTGCTTTTACATGCACATGAATTAATGTCATCCCAGTCTTAGTCCGTAGGGTCCAATACTGAGTTGGCCCTCCCTTTGCAGATATAACAGCTTTAACTCTTCTGGGAAGGCCGTCCACAAAGTTTAGGAGTGTGTCTATGGGAATGTTTGACCATTCTTCCAGAAGCGCATTTGTGAAGTCAGGTACTGATCTTGGATGAGAAGGCCCGGCTCTAATGCATCCCAAAGGAGTTCTATCTGGTTGAGGTCAGGCCAGTCATGTTCCTCCACCCCAAACTCACTCATCCATGTCTTTATGGATATTGCCTTGTGCACTGGTCCAAATCATTTGGTGGAGGGGGGATTATGGTGGAGGGTTCTTTTTCAAGGGTTGGGCTTGGCCCCCTTGTTCCAGTGAAGGGAACACTTAGTCCGTAGGGTTCAGTATTGAGTTGGCCCACCCTTTGCAGCTATAACAGCTCCAACTCTTCTGGGAAGGCTGTCCACAAGGTTTAAGAGTGTGTCTAACCCGCTCCTCCATGTCTTTATGGACCTTGCTTTGTGCACTGGTCCAAATCATTTGGTGGAGGGGGGATTATGGTGTGGGGGGTTGTTTTTCAGGGGTTGGGCTTGGCCCCTTAGTTCCAGTGAAGGGAATTCTTAAGGCATCAGCATACCAAGACATTTTGGAAAAATTCATGCTCCCAACATTGTGGGAACAGTTTGGGGACGGCCCTTTCCTGGTTCAACATGATTGCGTACCAGTGCACAAAGCAAGGTCCATAAAGACATGGATGAGTGAGTTTGGGGTGGAGGAACTTAACTGGCTTGCCAAGTCCTGACCTCAACCCGACAGAAAACCTTTGAGATGAATTAGAGCGGAGACTGCGAGCCAGGTCTGCTCGTCCAACATCAGTGCCTGACCTCACAAATGCATTTCTGGAAGAATGGTAAACATTCCCATAGACACACTCCTAAACCTTGTGGACGGCCTTCCCAGAAGAGTTGAAGCTGTTATAGCTGCAAAGGGTGGGCCAACTCAATATTGAACCCTACGGACTAAGACTGGGGTGCCAATAAAGTTTTGGTAATATAATTTATATATATACACACACAGTGCCTTGAAAAAGTATTCACACCCCTTGACATTTTCCACATTTTGTCATGTTAGAACCAAAACGCCAAAACGTAAATCTATTTTATTGGGATTTTATGTAATAGACCAAACACAAAGTGGCACATAATTGTGAAGTGGAAGGAAAATGATAAATGGTTTTCAATTTTTTTTTCAAATAAATATGTGAAAAGTGTGGGGGGTACATTTGTATTCAGCCCCCCCGGAGTCAATACTTTGAAGAACCTCCTTCCACTGCAGTTACAGCTACAGGTCTTTTTGGGGATGTCTCTACCAGCTTTGCAAATCTAGAGAGGGACATTTTTGCCCATTCTTCTTTGCAAAATAGTTTAAGATCAGATTGGATGGAGAGCTTCTGTGAACAGCAATTTTCAAGTCTTGCCACAAATTCTCAATTGGCTTGAGGTCTGGACTGTGACTGGGCCATTCTAACACATGAATATGGTTTGATCTAAACCATTCCTTTGTAGCTCTGGCTGTATGTTTAGAGTCGTTGTCCTGCTGGAAGGTGAACCTCCACCCCAGTCTCAAGTCTTTTGCAGACTCTAAGCCCTTTTACACACGGTCGGAGATTCCGACAACCAAATCCGTTGGATTTTGTCCGACGGATCTTGTCCGAAACTGTTGTATACACACGGTCAGACAAAGTTGTCGGAAAATCCGATCTTTCAGAACGTGATGACGTAATTTCGTTACGATGGGACTACGTTCAGGCTAGTAGCCAATAGCTTTGATGTGGGAATTTGATCTGAGCATGCGTGGCACTTTGTCAGATCGGAATTCTCTACACATGATCAGAGTATGTCCGATCGGAGCAGTTTGTCGGAAAATATTTCCAGCAAATTACAGGTTTTCTTCTAAGATTGCCCTGTATTTGGCTCCATCCATCTTCCCATCAACTCTGACCAGCTTCCCTGTCCCTGCTGAAGAAAATCATCCCCACAACATGATGCTGCCACCACCATGTTTCACAGTGGGGGTGGTGTGTTCAGGGTGATGTGCAGTGTTAGTTTTCCGCCACACATAGCAATTTGCTATTAGACCAAAAAGTTAAATTTTGTTCTCATCTGACCAGAGCACCTTCTTCCACATGTTTGCTGTGTCCCCCACATGGCTTCTCACAAACTGCAAACAGGACTTCTTATGGCTTTCTTTCACCAATGTCTTTCTTCTTGTCACTCTTCCATAAAGGTCAGATTTGTTGAGTGCACAACTAAAGCCCCATACACACTATCAGTTTTTCTGCTGAGATTTTCCTTCAGATTTACCAAAACCATGTAGTGCAAGGGCCTGCCTGATTGTATACAAATTGAAACTCCTAAGGTTTGACCCCATATTATATGGTTTTGGTAAACCTGAAGGAAAAACTCAGCAGAAAAACTGATCGTGTGTATGGGTCTTAATAGTTGTCCTGTGGACAGATTCTCCCACCTGAGCTGTGGATCTCTGCAGCTCCTCCACAGTTACCATGGGGCTCTTGGCTGCTTCTCTGATGAATGCTCTCCTTGCCCGGCTGGTCAGTTTAGGTGGACGGTCATGTCTTGGTAGGTTTCCAGTTGTGCCATACTCTTTCCATTTTTCGGATGATGGATTGAACAGAGCTCTGTGAGATGTTCAAAGCTTGGGATATTTTTTTATAGCCTAACCCCGCTTTACACTTCTCCACAACTTTATCCCTGACCTGTCTGGTGTGTTCCTTGGCCTGAGGACTAATTAGGTGACTTCTGAAGGCAATTGGTTCCGCTAGATTTTATTTAGGGGTATCAGAGTAAAGGGGGCTGAATACAAATACACCCCACACTTTTCAGATATTTATTTGTAAAAAATGTTGAAAACCATTTATAATTTTCCTTCACAATTATGTGCCACTTTGTGTTGGTCTATCACATAAAATCCCAATAAAACACATTTATGTTTTTTTGGTTGTAACATGACAAAATGTGGAAACGTTCAAGGGGTATGAATACTTTTTCAAGGCACTGTATGTATATTTGTGACCAGAGATTATTCATCTCCAGACCAGATTCGGCAGGCAGCATGGTCTTAGATCTAGATGTCTGAGAACATATCTTCTATGCAATTTGTGACTATTAGCTGCCATTTCTTCAAGACTCCATTTGAGGCTCAGTATGGAGCTCTCAGTTGTTGTCCGTTGAGATGAGGAATCCTTCTTCTGCCAGGACTACAGAGCTGTCACCAACACCAATCCTGGAAAAGTATCTGCTTGTTATAGAGAGATGCTGCAGATATAATCTCTTGACAGTTGCTGCACTGAAAACAACAGGAACACAGGAACAGGAAATTACAATAAACTTATGTAGTTACACTAGAAAGAATGTAACATCATACAAGGATTAAACATAACACATCACCACCTAGTGGCAGAAGCATTAATTACAGTATATTGCATGAGAATGGTTGTTGCACCTATGTCTGTTTGAACGGCATGATAACAATACTAAAATGACGCAAAACACATTGCGGGGTGGATTTACTAAAGGCAAATAGACTGGGCAAGTACAGTTGCTCCAGAGCTTAGTAAATGATATTGAACTTCTGTTTGCAAATAATACTCAATCACATGCAAGGTCCACATATACTGTCTAGGTCCAGTAGGTCCAAAAAATACCTGTAAAAACACAAAACAAAGTGACTTCTACTTACCTTCCCCCCATGTTCTGCCTTCGGCACCTAGGCGAGCATGAGATCGCACTCCTTGGCTAGATCCTGGGGAATACAGAGAAGACAAAAATCTTGGGAGACACTGCTCTTGCAATGGACCTGACATGTCTTCTGGCAAGAGTTTGCTTACTATGCATTCCCCAGGAATCTCTGTGGAAGACTGGTGACATCACACTTGGGTGTGTATGGTAAGTAAAAAAAAAGTAGAAAAAGTAACTTCTTTCTTCATGGGCATCATTATACCTACTAATATCAGAGGATATTTAAAGGTGGAAGGGGCCTGGGCACTATATGTGGACCTTGCATTGTGCCAGCCTGTCAAGGAAGGAGTCTGTTCCCACTGGGGACTGACCACCCTGGATTTGATAGTAGTAACTAGTGCTGGGTGGTGACATAGGCCACAGACAGAGCACCCGACGAATCTCAAAGAGACAGTAGATACTAAGGAGGAAAGATACACACAGGCAGCTACAGGACAGAGCGCAGAGGCACCGGAGAGAGTCTCTTGCTGCAAAGGCGGAGTGTATGGGGTCACTGGTGACAAAGGATGCAGACTGGAGTATATGGGGTCACAGGAGACAATGGATGCAGGTTGGAGTGTATGGGGTCACTGGAGACACTGGATGCAGGTTGCAGTGTACGGGGTCACTGGAGACACTGGATGCAGGTTGCAGTGTATGGGGTCACTGGAGACACTGGATGCAGGTTGGAGTGTATGGGGTTACTGAAGACACTGGATGCAGGTTGCAGTGTATGAGGTCATTGGAGACACTGGATGCAGGTTGCAGTGTATGGGGTCACTGGAGACACTGGATGCAGGTTGGAGTGTATGGGGTTACTGAAGACACTGGATGCAGGTTGGAGGGTATGGGGTGACTGGAGACACTGGATGCAGGTTGCAGTGTATGGGGTCACTGGAGACACTGGATGCAGACTGGAGTGTATGGGGTCACTGGAGACACTGGATGCAGGTTGGAGTGTATGGGGTCACTGGAGACACTGGATGCAGGTTGCAGTGTATGGGGTCACTGGAGACACTGGATGCAGGTTGGAGTGTATGGGGTCACTGGAGACACTGGATGCAGGTTGCAGTGTATGGGGTCACAGGAGACAATGGATGCAGGTTGGAGTGTATGGGGTCACTGGAGACACTGGATGCAGGTTGCAGTGTATGGAGTCACTGGAGACATTGGATGCAGGTTGCAGTGTATGGGGTCACTGGAGACACTGGATGCAGACTGGCGCACGCATGGTCAGTGGTCACAAGTGATCACTGGATGGAGACTGAAGAGAATGGGATGATTGGAGACACTGGATATGGGTCGGAGTTTAGATGGGCACTGGATGCAGATGGAAATGCATGGGGTCACTGCATCTACCAAAAACAGAAATATTTTTGATGTTCTGACCTCATAGTTCAGTGTCATGGGATACACAATGCTTGTGCCGATAATAACAAATGTTTATATTTAATAATGTCAGGGAGCCGATAGGGACAGCAATGTGATATTGTGTACTTCCCGTGTTACACGTCACACTGTTTTGGGACGTGTCGAGCATATGTTGTGACTCCAATAGACACGCAAACAAGAACAGAAGTGTGCAGATGGTTTATTAATCAATTATTTCAATAAACCAATTAAGCTTAAATCAAACAAAATGACAATAAATTACTGAGGTGGAGATAGCATGTGTTTATTAACCTAATCATGTCTCTACATCCCAGGCTTACAAATGTCCTCCAATGTTTAAAATAGAGAATCCAAAGATCAGTGATAGGCTGCAGTCTCTGTGAAGTCATTGATTTCTCATGAACAGACAGGCTGTATTGTCAGTGATGTCATATGTTTCTACAAAACTGATCTAGTGCCTTCTTAATGATGTCATCAATCTTTAAGGAATCGACAAGTTACATTGTCAGTGATGTCACAGGTTTTCATTATTGGGAGGCTGAAAATAGTTGTGATGTCACCGGTCTCTAGTGAATGGATAGGCTGCATTCTCAGTGATGTCACCAGACTCTAGTGAATGAATAGGTTGCATTCTCAGTGATGTCATCAGTCTCTAGTGAATGGATAGGCTGCATTCTCAGTGATGTCACTGGTCTCTAGTGAATGGATAGGCTACATTCTCAGTGATGTCACAGGTCTCTAGTGAATGGATAGGTTGCATTCTCAGTGATCTCATCAGTCTCTAGTGAACGGATAGGCTGCATTCTCAGTGATGTCATCAGTCTCTAGTGAATGGATAGGCTGCATTCTCAGTGATGTCATCAGTCTCTAGTGAATGGATAGGCTGCATTCTCAGTGATGTCGCCAGTCTATAGTGAATGGATAGGCTGCATTCTCAGTGATGTCATCAGTCTCTAGTGAATGGATAGGCTGCATTCTCAGTGATGTCATCGGTCTCTAGTGAATGGATAGGCTGCATTCTCAGTGATGTCATCGGTCTCTAGTGAATGGATAGGCTGCATTCTCAGTGATGTCATCGGTCTCTAGTGAATGGATAGGCTGCATTCTCAGTGATGTCATCGGTCTCTAGTGAATGGATAGGCTGCATTCTCAGTGATGTCATCGGTCTCTAGTGAATGGATAGGCTGCATTTTCAGTGATGTCACTGGTCTCTAGTGAATGGATAGGCTGCATTTTCAGTGATGTCACTGGTCTCTAGTGAATGGATAGGCTGCATTTTCAGTGATGTCACTGGTCTCTAGTGAATGGATAGGCTGCATTCTCAGTGATGTCACTGGTCTCTAGTGAATGGATAGGCTGCATTCTCAGTGATGTCACTGGTCTCTAGTGAATGGATAGGCTGCATTCTCAGTGATGTCACTGGTCTCTAGTGAATGGATAGGCTGCATTCTCAGTGATGTCACCGGTCTCTAGTGAATGGATAGGCTACATTCTCAGTAATGTCCTAAAAGTTTGTTGCATACACAATTACTCATCAATAAGTGATAAAGATCCTTTAAATGAATAAGACATTTCTATCTCAGTCTTCATCCTGACAACCCAGTCTCAAATCTTCCACAATTATCCCAACATACGGACGTCACACACGTCTTTGCAACAGATTATTCCACTAGAAACATTTAAGCAATTGGACTTTAATGTGTTTTCAGACATCTGTTTAAATGCCAGCGGACGCAAGTTTAATTCCCCTCATTTATCCTTTTATCAAAAGTTCACGAGAGGAGCAAGAGAGGAAAACGTGCGAAGCATTCAGTCTTTATTTCTCTTCTTTTCTTTTTTTTTCCTTCTTTTATCTGACCTAATCTGGGGGCAGTCAGAGGTAATTTATCTCGCACAATAACTGTCTGGATTTCTTTTTGTGGTACAATTACCTTTGTCACCTTTCCAGGGCCTGAGGGAGCCGCACCTCTCTTCAAGGTTTAAATGTCAGATTCCCGAGAGGGAAGAGCTGACCTGGCGGGACATTTTATATGGCCTTAGTGTTAGAAGAATGGCACTCAGGGTATTTGTTTATTATTGCTATGTATTTCAGTAGCTGACATAAATATATGTGTGTGTGTGTAAATAAATAAATATATATATATATATATATATATATTATAAATATAATATAAATAAATAATATAAATAATAATAATATAACAATATAACATGACATCTTATAATTTTATATATGGTACATATATATATATATATATATATATAGATATAGATATAGATATAGATATATATATATATATATTATATACCACATTATCTAAAATTGTATTAAATGATTTATATAAAATCATATCATATTGTATTTCTCATTATTTTATAATATATTTATTTATACAGTATATATATATATATATATATATATATGCATATTCTATTGTAAAGAAAAATAAAAAGTAAAAAAGTGTCATACAACTTTATATAATAAAACTTGGTTATGTATAATTTGTTATATACACTATATCTATATATATATCTATATATATATATATATATATATATATATATATATATATATATATATATATATATATATATATATATATATATATATATGCTTTGTGCACTGGTGCGCAGTCATGTTGGAACAGGAAGGGGCCATCCCCAAACTGTTCCCACAAAGTTGGGAGGATGAAATTGTCCAAAATGTCTTGGTATGCTGACACTTTAAGAGTTCCCTTCACTGGAGCTAAGGGGCCAAAACCAACCCCTGAAAAGCAACCCCCCACCCCATAATCCCCCCTCCACCAAATAATTTGCACAAGTGCACAAAGCAAGGTCCATAAAGACATGGATGAGCGAGTTTGGGGTGGAGAAACTTGACCAGTCTGGGTGGAGAAACGTGAATGGCCTGCACAGAGTCCTGACCTCAAACAGATAGAACACCTTTGGGGTGAATTAGAGCTGAGACTGCAAGCCAGGTCTTCTCTTCTAACATCAATGCCTGACCTCACAAATTTTTGGTACATTTTATCAATCTCATGTCCATGTTTCACAGATGCATGCCGGGAGTCAGGTACCCAGAAAACGCTAACCCCAAACTCGCTCATCCATGTCTTTATGGACCTTGCTTTGTGCACTGGTCCAAATCATTCGGTGGAGGGAGGATTATGGTGGGGGGGTTGTTTTTCAGGGGTTGGGCTTGTCCCCTTAGTTCCAGTGAAGGGAACTCTTAAGGCGTCAGCATACCAAGACATTTTGGACAATTTCATGCTCCCAACTTTGGGGGAACAGTTTGGGGGATGACCTCTTCCTGTTCCAACATGATTGCAGACAAAATAAGGTCCATAAAGACATGAATGAGTGAGTTTGGAATGGAGGAACTTGACCAATGCTCTTCTGGAAGAATGGTCAAACCTTCCCATAGACACACTCCTAAACCTTGTGCACAGCCTTCCCAGAAGAGGTGAAGCTGTTATAGCTACAAAGGGTGGGCAACCTCAATATTGAACCCTACGGACTAATGCCTTGTACACATGTTCGGACATTCCGACCACAAACTCCGTTGGATTTTTTCCAACGGATTTTGTCTGAAACTGGTGTTGCATATACACGGTCGGACAACGTTTTTCGAAAATCCGATCGTTTGGAACGCGGTGACGTTGGTTTTGTACGACGGGACTATGTAGAGGCTAGTAGCCAATAGCTTTGGTCTCGTAATTGGATCTGAGCATGGCGTGGCACTTTGTCCATTGGAATTCTCTACAAAGAATCGGAAAAGTCCGATCTGATTTTTTTTTTGTCGGAAAATTTTAGATCCAGCTCTCAAATTTTTTCCGTCCGAATTTCCAACAGAAAGAGTCCGATAGAGCCCACACACGATCGGATTTTCTGACTATATAATCCGATCGGACCTTTTCCGACCGTGTGTACAGGGCATAAGACTTCTATGTAAAAGGCTGGTGTCCCAATACTTTTGAGCATATAGTGTATGCCTTTGAATCAGTATTTCCGTCCAGAAAGTAGATGCTAACCCTGAATGATACCTAAACAAAGATGTCTCTAGTCTTCTGGAGAGAAAAGCAGATGACGGAGCAGATGAAGGCATCGTCAGGGGGAGTGGTGTGATCTCTGGGAGATGTAATACTGGATATACCTGGAACTGTTACGCCAACACATTACTCGGCATGCATGCACTTATCATCACAAAGCTGTATCTGATGACAGGTCCACTTTAAACATGTTTCCTGCAGATAAAATGCTGTCATGGATAAGTGTTTCTGAAGTCGTTAGAAATTCTGAGCTTTTCTCAGCTGCTGGACCCTGTGCTCTGGTTGCGTTTGATGGATGTGATCGTTCGACGCAGCTCAGGCTCCGCTTTTCCTTCTTTTTTATTTTTTTTACATTTTCGGTATAGGAGCCTTAATAAGGTAATCACACCCCGTAAGCTGCTCATGAAGAAAATACCGTAACAGCTCTGTCAGTGCCAGCAAAGCAGATGGACTGTGAATAATACGCGGCTGTTCAGTCGGAGGAGGAGGCGTTTGAATCCATTTACCAAGCTATCTCCGAAGCGCGCCGAGCTTTGTCTGTTTTTCCCTCTAATTGATGCACGCGTTCCTTATTTTTTAATTCCATTGGAAATCCTTAAAGGCACCCCGTCGCCGGACCATTCGTTCCAACCACAGTCTTCCCATAGGACTGTAGGTGCTTTCACGCTGACGCGTTTTTTTTTTTGCTGCCTTTTTTACCGTTTCTACCCCGTGCCATCGAACTATTTCTCCTTTAAATTCTACGGGACCCTTCACACGGCTGTGCTGCTGGTGCGACAAGTTTCGCCGCATCTTTGGCGCGCTTTTTAAAACCGCACCCGAAAACGCAGCTGCCCTTTGAAACGAATGGAGAACGAAATCGCACTAAAAAATGTAGCTCCCAATTTCCTTCTCTCTCTCTCTGATGGCTTGTTAGCCCTGTGTTACGATATTTTGTATTTCTGATGGAAAAATAAATGCAAATATTAAAACAAAAAAAGCAAAAAAAAATGGAAAACGCATCACAGTTGTGCATTTTTTTTTTTAGTCACGTATTCATATTTTACAGTTGCGTGCTGGGAGTCGCCACCCAGAAAATGCATTGAAAACTCATCATTGAAATGCATGGAAACCTCATCAAAATTGCAGTTGCGTTTTTGGCGCATTGTTTTCAGTCGCATATCCATGTATTACAGGTGCATGCTGGGAGTCGGGCACCCTGAAAACACACTGGGTGTGCGTCAAAAATGTAGCTCCCCATTGAAAGTAATGGAAAACTTGTAAAAAATGCATCAAAAAGGCATCAAAGACGCACCGCAGTTGCATTTTTGGTACGTTGTTCCAGTCTCGTGTCCATGTATCACAGGTGCATGCTGGGAGTCAGGTACCCAGAAGATGCTAACCCCAAACTTTTTATGGACCTTGCTTTGTGTACTGATCCAAATAATTTTGTGGAGGGGGGATTATGGTGTGGGGGGTTGTTTTTCAGGGGTTCGGGCTTGGCCCCTTAGTTCCAGTGAAGGGGAATCTTAAGGCGTCAGCATACCAAGAAATGTTGGACTATTTCATGCTCCCAACTTTGTGGGAACAATTTGGGGATGGCCCCTTCCTGTTCCAACATTCCAGTGCACAAAGCAAGGTCCATAAAGACATGAATGAGTTTGGGGAGGAGGAACTTGAATGGCCTGCACAATAGAACATCTTTGGGATGAATTAGAGGGGAGACTGCGAGCCAGGTCTTCTCATCTAACATCAGTGCCTCACCTCACAAATGTGCAGGCCAATCAAGTTCCTCCACCCCAAACTCGTTCACCCATATCCATGCCTGCCTTTAACCGTACATGCACTTTTATGGCATCCCAGTCTTAGCCCGTAGGGTTCAATATCGAGTTGGCCCACCCTTTGCATCTATAACAGCTTCAACTCTTCTGGGAAGGCCGTCCACAAGGTTTAGGAGTGTGTCTATGGGAATGTCTGACCATTCTTCCAGAAGCCCATTTGTGAGGTCAGGCACTGATGTAGGATGAGAAGGCCTGGCTCGCAGTCTCTGCTCTAATTAATCCCGAAGGTCTTCTATTGAATGGAGGTCAGGAGTCATCCATGTCTTTATGGACCTTGCTTTGTGCACTGGTGTGCAGTCATGTTGGAACAGGAAGGGGCCGTCCCCAAACTGTTCCCACAAAGTTGGGAGCATGAAATTGTCCACAATGTCTTGGTATGCTGATACCTTTAAAGTTCCCTTCACTCAAACTAAGGGACCAAGCCCAAGCCCTGAAAAACAACCCCCACCATAATCCCCCCTCCACCAAATGATTTGGACCAGTGCACAAAGCAAGGTCCATAAAGACATGGATGAGGGAGTTTTGGGGTGGAGGAACTTGACAAATGCACTTCTGGAAGAATGATCAAACATTCCAAGTGCAAAAAAACAAAGTCCTTATGTCCATAAAGATATGAATGAGCGAGTTTGGGGTGGAGGAACATGACTGGCCTGACCTCAACCAGATAGAACACCTTTGGAATGAATTAGAGCGGAGACTGTGAGCCAGGCCTTCTTGTCCTGCATCAGAGCCCGACCTCAGAAATGCTCCTCTGGTCCATAAAGACATGAATGAATGAGTTTGGGATGGAGGAACTTGACAAATGCTCTTCAGGAAGAATGGTCAAACCTTCCCATAGACACACTCCTAAACCTTGTGGACGGCCTTCCCAGAAGAGTTGAAGCTGGTATAGCTGCAAAGGGTGGGCCAACTCAATATGGGATCCTACGGACTAATGCCCCGTACATACAGTCAGATTTTCCAATGGAAAATGTTCGATGGGAGCTTTTTATCGGAAATTCCAACGTGCGTAGGTTTCATCAGACATTTTCCATCGGAATTTCCGTCACACAAAATTTGAGATCTGGATCTCAAATTTTCCGACAACAAAATCCATTGTTGGAAATTCCGTCCACAATTCCGACACACAAAGTTCCACGCCTGCTCGTAATCAAGCAAAAGAGCCGCACTGGCTACAGAACTTCATCTTTCTCATATTGTACGTCACCGCGTTCTCCACCTTCGCAATTTCTGACCATGGATTTTATTGTCGGAATGTCTGATCAATGTCCGATCGTGTGTATGGGGCATAAGACTGGGATGCCATTAAAGTTCATGTGCGTGTAAAGGCCGGCGTCCCAATACTTTTGGTAATATAGTGCATATCGGCCCCTGATCAGGATTCCACCTTCAACCAAGCCAAAGATTAGCTGTAGTTTAAAGATTAAAGCCTCGCCGCCGTGCCGCCGTGGGACGCCATGGGCTTTTCGTGATTTCCTGCTGTAAGTCGCTTGTTTTGAGCAGAGAGAATTTCCGAAAATGTGATTTAATGTTTTCTTTCTGCGAAGGTGGAGGGAACAGACGTTGCGGCAATGTGTGCGCCGACTGCATGTAGATTCATACATAACCCGCGGCCCTGCGTGCAAGCTGCATTATGACGGCTTTTCAAAACAAATGACTTGTTTACTTACTGTTTATGGAACAAAGCCGCGCGTACATATGTGTGTGCCGATTGGATCATTATTTCACAGATCCCTTGTAGCTGAATTCCCTCTGATTTTTATTTTTTTGTGCTTGAAGGAGTTTAAACTGAGCCTGTCTCTTTCAATTTTCACTACATACCTTATGATAGACCCAATGAAGCCATCGCTGGATCTCTGCACTTCTTTATGCAATGCAGGCAGATCATGGCTGGTGGGAGGGGCCAGCTGGTTGGAGGGATGGTTGGTGGGAGGGGCTGGCAGGGTGCTGTACATAGCACTGAGTGTCATTTCTGTCTCCTTCCTCATTCCTCTTCTATCTGCATGAGTCACTTCTGACAAGTTTTTCTCACACCAAGAGATAAAAATTTAAAAAAACAGGAGAGGAAGCTCCAGCACACAGCCTGTGATTGGCAGCCTCAGCTATATTCCTGTGTGCTGGGTGAATGGGGGAGGGGGTGTGTCTCTTCCCTCCAATCCAGCTCTCAGAGCTCTCCTCCCTGAGCTCAGAGTGTAACTTCAGCCCCCTGCTTTCTGAAAGCTCAAACAAGCTGTGTTAATTCTAACCTTTGAAGTCATGTAGAGAAGAGAAGACTGCAGATAAACAGATACAACTTTTGTGTAGGAGGATTTGTTTCATCTCTGTGTATCACCTGAGGCCGACACTTTACTGAGTATAAGTAAGGGTTTATAACCACTTTAATGTGATACATGAAACTGAGTGCAGGAGATGGTGGAGACCCCTCATAATGGGCACAGCAGGTGTACAGACCTGGAAATTCAGCATAGGAATGGTGGGCACCCTTCATAATGGGCACAGCAGGTGTTCAGATCTGGGAATTCAGCACATGGATGATGGGAGCCCCTTATAATGGGAACAGCAGGTGTAAAGACCCGGAAACTTAGCACAGGGATGGTGGGAAACCCTCAAAATGGGCACAGCAGGTGTACAGAGTCAGGAGATCAGCACAGAGATGATGGTAATCCCTCATAATGGGCACAGCAGGTGTTCAGACCTGGGAATTCAGCACATGGATGATGGGAACCCCTCATAATGTGCACAGCAGGTGTAAAGACCTGAGAATGGTGGGAACCCCTCAAAATGGGCACTGCAGGTGTACAGAGTCAAGAGATCAGCACAGAGATGGTGGGAACCCCTCATAATAGGCACAACAGGTGTACAGTCCAGGGAATTAAGCACAGGAATGATGGGAACCCCTTTATAATGGGCACAGCAGGTGTACAGACCCATGAACTCAGTACAGGAATGGTGGGAACCCCTCATAATGGGCACAACATGTGTACAGATCCAGGAGATCAGCACATGGGTGGTGGAAACCTCTCATAATGGGCACAACAGGTATATAGACCTAGGAACTCGGCACAAGGATGGTGGGAACCCCTCATAATGGGCACAGCAGGTGTACAGACTCAGGAACTCAGCACAGGAATAGTGGGAACCCCTCATAATGGGCACAGCAGGTTTACAGAGCCAGGAGATCAGCACATGGGTGGTGGGAACCTCTCATAATGGGCACAGCAGGTGTATAGACCTGGGAACTCAGCCCATGGATGATGGGAACCCCTCATAATGGGCACAGCAGGTGTACAGACCCAGGAACTCAGCACAGGAATAGTGGGAACCTCTCATAATGGGCACATCAGGTGTACAGAGTCAGGAGATCAGCACATGGGTGGTGGGAACCTCTCATAATGGGCACAGCAGGTGTATAGACCTGGGAACTCAGCACATGGATGATGGGAACCCCTCATAATGGGCACAGCAGGTGTACAGACCTGGGAATTCAGCACAGTGATGGTGGGAACCCCTTTGTAATGGGCACAGCAGGTGTACAGACCCATGAACTCAGCACAGGGATGGTGGGAACCCCTCATAATGGGCACAACATGTGTACAGAGTCAGGAGATTAGCACATGGATGATGGGAACCCCTCATAATGGGCACAGCAGGTGTACAGACCTGGGAATTCAGCACAGTGATGGTGGGAACCCCTTTGTAATGGGCACAGCAGGTGTACAGACCCATGAACTCAGCACAGGGATGGTGGGAACCCCTCATAATGGGCACAACATGTGTACAGAGTCAGGAGATTAGCACAGTGATGGTGGGAACCCCTTTGTAATGGGCACAGCAGGTATACAGACCCAGGAATTTAGCACAGGGATGGTGGGAACCCCTCATAATGGGCACAGCAGGGGCATAAATCCAGGACCTCAGTGCAGAGATATGTCCAAAAAGATTATCGTGGCATAGAAGGGGGGTTTGACTCTCCAGCACCCACCTAATACTGACATATGGGTTTTGGGTGGGAAGGCTCTTTAAGATGCAGACAGGAAGGTGTCAATGTCTACAGTCAGCCCCACCAGTGAGAGAAGCGATAGCTTGAAGTCAGTCCGCACTCTCGGATAAATCTATGTGATCACAAATGTCATTCATGACTCGGGGGCCATGGCGGATTCTTCATCACAGCTGGTCCCCAAGCCCAGAGCGTCGCACTAATAGCTGCACATTTAACTGTGTTTTGTGTGCCATACCAAATACATGACTCAGATCAGTCTGGGGGGGAGTGTGGAGGAGGAAGAGATTCAGACCGGTAAATAATCCAGAGATGAGAGAACAAAATCAAGTCCATTCACACCGAGGGGAACTACGTGATTGAGAATTGGTGATGTAACAGATTGTTCAACATTTCAACAAAAAAAAATTCCTCACATGCATAACAAAAAAAATCTTTGCCTTTTATCATTTTTTTTTATTTTTTTAATTTTTTTTTTTTGTTACTCTGAATGAGCGCCCTCCTGCCATCTTCCTATCTAGAAAGATGACCAAGTCATCAAATGGTGGCAGCACCTGCATAGAGTAGCACTGCCAACAAGAGTCCTAACGAGACAAGAACCCGAAAATTCATCATTGTGGAAAGTGAGTTTGGACAGTTTCAAGCACATTTCTCCCTTTGAATACTACAGAAATGATCCCTGCAAGTATAGGAGTATAGGCCTTTTATCATTATAACAAAGTACTCTAGTGACTTTTACTAGTCTGATATCGGTCTCCTCTCACCCAGCAATCAGACTGCACATTGTAACTTTTTAGCAAGTCACAAAGTAAGAAGTTGCAGCAGGGGCTGATCTGTGTCAGACATTTGTAAACACAGCAAGGACATTGAGCTATTATTGGAATATGGTCATGTAACAATGATGTCACATGCATCTCTGCGCCTGGTAAGCATTTCATATGCTGCTCAAAGTAAGGTACGACTCCACACTCTGTAGTTACATCTCAGGTGCTGGTTGGCTTGTTTCCACTAGGGATGAACTTGGGTTCATTGCAAACCCATGTTCAGCCCAACCCAGAAGGAAAGCTGTCAGTGCCAGCTCAATTAGCTGCCAGCTCAATTAGCTGCCGTCAGGGCATTGCACAAAGGGGCAGGATGTTCTTGACATCATTGTGACCACATGGCCATATTATATAAATGACATTGAACCAATATAGCCACATGGCCATACTGGGTCAATGACATTGACTTAATATGGTCATGTAGCTATATAAGGTCAATGATGTCATGAGCATCCCCATCCCAGCCGAAACTGCCCTAGACACATCTGATTTGGCAAACAATGATAGCTTCCTCCAGGGTTCAGCTGAACATGGGTTTGGACTGAACCCACGCTTGTCCTCAGTCTCTGCCAAAGGAATCAATATCAGCATTAGGAACACCCCACACCAAGATGCAATAAAATATTTTTCTATAATTGTGGTAGCGTTGTTCCTAAGACGAAACTCGTTGGACAGAACTTGTTTCTTCTGGCAGTGGCTATTTCAAAAAAGGAAGCTTTTCCTTTATCCGTGAGTGTGATGTTCCAGCCATATAAAGTCAATGATGTCATGAGCATCCCCATCCCAGCCGAAACTGCCCTAGACACATCTGGTTTGGCAATGATAGCTTCCTCCAGGGTTCAGCTGAACATGGGTTTGGACTGAACCCACGCTTGTCCCCAGTCTCTGCCAAAGGAATCAATATCAGCATTAAGAACACCCCACACAAAGATGCAAACATTTTTTTTTCTATAATTGAGGTAGCGATGTGCCTAAGACGAAACGCGTTGGTACAGAACTTTTTTCTGCTGGCTATTTAAAAAAAGGAAGGTTTTCCTTTATCCATGTGTGTGATGTTCTAGCCATATAAGGTCAATGATGTCATGAGCATCCCCATCCCAGCCGAAACTGCCCTAGACACATCTGATTTGGCAAACAATGATAGCTTCCTCCAGGGTTCAGCTGAACATGGGTTTGCATGGAACCCACACTTGTCCCCAGTCTCTGCCAAAGGAAACAATATCAGCATTAGGAATACCCGACACAAAGATGCAAACATTTTATTTTCTATAATTGAGGTAGCGATGTGCCTAAGACGAAACGCGTTGGTACAGAACTTCTTTCTGCTGGCTATTTCAAAAAAGGAAGGTTTTCCTTAATCCATGTGTGTGATGTTGCAGCCATATAAAGTCAATGATATCATGAGCATCCCCATCCCAGCCAGACTGCCCTAGACACATCTGATTCATCCAACATTGACAGTTCCTCCAAGGTTCGGTTAAACATAGCATTGGACCAAACCCAAGCTCATCCCCAGTCTCTGCCAATGGAATCAATACCAGCACCAGTAACACCCCACGCTAAAATGCAAAATAATATTTTTTATTGAATGAGGTAGAGCTATGCCTAAGAAAATGTGTCAGCCATTAACTTGTTTCTGCTGGCTATTTTAAAGGAATGTTTTTCTTCCTCTGGGTTTCCGATGTTCCAGCCATATTAAGGTCAATGATGTCACAAGCATCCCCATCCCAGCCAAACTGCCCTAGCCACATCTGATTAGGCCAACAACGAGGTTCCTCCAGAGTTTGGCTGAACAAGGGTTTGGACTGAACCCAAGCTCATCCCTAGGCTCTGCCACTGGAATCAATATCAGCATTAGGAACACCCCACACCAAGATGCAAAATAATATTTTTCCATCTATTGAGGTAGCTCTATGCCTAAGACGAAACGTGTCAGTACAGAACTTGTTTCTGCTGGCTATTTTAATAAAGGAAGGCTCTTATTCTGCACCCAGGTGTGCGATTTTCCAGCTGTTGGTATAATTGGTCACAATCCACTTTGCCCTGGCTGACTGTTGATGTGTGATGTGTGAAGAGGTGAGGACACCTTGACATATGATCCAAAATCTCAGGTCCATCTGATTTGTCTTTTATTTACAGTGATTAGCCATAGCGTTATGACAACTGGCAGGTGAATAACATTGAATATCTTGCTACAATGGCACCTGAAATTATGTGGGATATATTGGGCAGCAAGTGAACATGTTGTCCCTGAAGTTGATTTATTGAAACAGAAAAATAGAGTGTAAGGATTCCATCGACTGACAAGGGCCAGATTGTAATGTCTGGAGGACTGGATCAGAGCAACTTCAAAACTGCAGCTCTTGTGGCATGTTCCCTGTCTGCAGTGGCCGGTACCAACCAAAAGTGGTCCAAAGAAGGAAAACTGGTCAGACTACAACAGGGTTATGAGCGGCCAAGGCTCATTGATGGAGGTGGGGAGGGAAGGCTGATTGATGGAGGTGGGGAGAGAAGGCTCATTGATGGAGGTGAGGAGCGAAGGCTTATCGATGGAGGTGGGGAGGGAAGGCTCATTGATGGAGGTGGGGAGCGAAGGCTCATTGATGGAGGTGGGGAGGGAAGGCTCAATGATGGAGGTGAGGAGCGAAGGCTTATCGATGGAGGTGGGGAGGGAAGGCTCATTGATAGAGGTGAAGAGCGAAGGCTCATTGATGGAGGTGGGGAGCGAAGGCTCATTGATGGAGGTGGGGAGCGAAGGCACATTGATGGAGGTGGGGAGCGAAGGCTCATTGATGGAGTTGGGGAGCGAGGGGCTCATTGATGGAGGTGGGACGTGAAGGCTCATTGATGGAGGTGGGGAGGGAAGGCCAATTAATGGAGGTGGGGAGCGAAGGCTCATTGATGGAGGTGGGGAGCGAAGGCTGGTTGAAGAAGGTGGGGAGAGAAGGCTCATTGATAGAGGTGGGGAGCAAAGGCTTATTGATGGAGGTGAGGAGGGAAAGCTCATTGATGGAGGTGGGGGGGGGGAGGCTCATTGATGGAGGTGGGGGGGGGAAGGCTCATTCATGGAGGTGGGGAGCGAAGGCTCATTGATGGAGGTGGGGAGGGAAGGCTCATTGATGAAGGTGGGGAGGGAAGGCCAATTAACGGAGGTGGGGAGCGAAGGCTCATTGATGAAGGTGGGGAGGGAAGGCCAATTAACGGAGGTGGGGAGCGAAGGCTCATTCATGGAGTGGGGGAACGAAGGCTAATTGATAGAGGTGGGGAGGGAAGGCCAATTGATGGAGGTGGGAGCGAAGGCTCATGGATGGAGACGGGGAGGGAAGGTTCATTGATGGAGATGGGGAGGGAAGGCTCATTGATGGAGGTGGGGAGTGAAGGCTGGCCTGTGTAGTCCAATCCAATAGAAGATCTACTGTAGCTCAAATCTCAGAAAAAGTGAATGTTGCTTCTGATAGAAAAGTGTCAGAACATACAGATCATCGCACTATGTTATGTATGGGGCAGCGTAGCCCACAGACCGATCAGGGTGCCCATGCTGACCCATGTGCACAGCCAAAAGAGCCTATAATGGGCACATGGGCCTCAGAACTGGAGCATGGAACAATGGAAGAGGGTGGCCTGGTCTAATGAATTCAAGAATGGTTTGAGGAACACAACCACAACTTTGAGGCATTGACTTGTCCTCCAAATGCTCCAGATCTCAATCCAATCCAGCATCTGTGGGATGTGCTGGAAAAACAAGTTCAATCCACGGAGGTCCAACCTTACAGCTTATAATAGATAAAGGGTCTGCTATGGAGGGCTTGGTGCCAGATACCACAGCATACCCTCAAAGGTTTAGAGGAGTGCATGCCTTAACAGGTTATGGTGGGTGGTCATAATGTTATGGCTAATCGGTGTATATTAGCACCATTGGATGTTGGTGGGTTAAATTGGAAAGGAAGTGAACTATTTTGTATTTTATGTAGCGAACTTCAAAGAAAATATGCTTCATTTTCCTTTCTTTAATGTACTTCCGAAAGCGGGAGAGCACTTTTTATTGGACATTTAAACTTTTACTACTGAATCTGGAGCCAGGAAATATGTGTCTAGGAACAAGAGGTTTTTAAAACCATTGCAGGGAATTCTCCAGGAGATCAATCTCAGCTCTTAGTGCCGCAGAGCCACAGAAAGAGAGGGGCAGGGAGAGAAAATAGGTGAGCTTTAAAGTTGAAGTTTATTCCACCTATAATTTGCCCGGTTTGGTACCTCCTTTTCCCCTCTCCTCAACATGCTAACAAATTTTTGAAATAAAACCTTTCTATTTTTCATTAAATACGGTACCCTATTTTTAACCAATGTTGTCATCACTGGTTCTCTATGCTTCTCTACACAATGCAAGCTGATGGTGACTGGAAGAACGGGCCAGTAATGGGCCTCTATTTTTTGCTGGGGCCATAAAGCAAAGAATTGTGGGCATAGAATCTGTGCAGTCCTGGGCAGATGCATGCCCTAGTTTGGGTGGGCAGTCGTCCAGTCGTCTCCACCACCTGCTTTTAACCATTATATATATATATATATTTTTTTCTTTGTTCTCTGCATTTGCTCTTCCTGTCCCTTAAAGAAAGCTTTTCCAGTGGAAAGAATTTCCAGTTGACCAACCATAATTAGCTTTGCTACTCATTATATCACTGCTCTAATAGTGAGATACTTTTTATACTCTTATTAGGGCAGCATCTCATTAGAAAGTATGAGACTTATTAGGCCAGCAATGTAGCAGTAGTAGGGATTCTTGCAACCCTCCTTTCCCCCCTCAGAAAGCAAATGAAATCCCCATTAGACATCTGGGTGACCACAGGTTAGGAGTCTTTTTTCAGGAAGAACACTATTCCCGCATAGGTGAGAAAGCTGTAAGTGTGTGTTCAGGTCCCGAAAGAAAACATTTACCCTATAAAACAGGAAAAAATATTATCCAAATGTGTAACGTAAGTGGTGAGGAGGAAAATGATAGCAAGTCATAGAAGAGGGCGAAGGTCCCCGGTCTTTTCTCATGAAGAACACCATTGTCAAATAGGCGAGAAAGATGTAAGGGAGGGTCAAGGTCCCGAAGAAAACATTTACCCTATAAAAGAGAAAAAAATATTGTCCAATTGTGTAAGATGGGTGGGAGGGGGAAAGTTATAGCAAGTCATAGAAGAGGGTGAAGGTCGTAGGAGTCTTTTCTCAGGAAGAACACCATTCCCGCATGGGCGAGAAAGCTGTAAGTGAGGGTCCAGGTCCCAAAGAAAACATAGGTTACCCTAAAAAAAATGAAAAAAAAAATATTATCCAATTGTGTAAGGTGGGTGGTGAGGAGGAAAATGATAGCAAGTCATAGAAGAGGGTGAAGGTCCCCGGTCTTTTCTCAGGAAGAACACCATTGCCAAATAGGCGAGAAAGATGCAAGGGAGGGTCAAGGTCCCGAAGAAAACATTTACCCTATTAAAGAGAAAAAAATATTGTCCAATTGTGTAAGGTGGGTGGTGAGGAGGAAAATGATAACAAGTCATAGAAGAGGGTGAAGGTCCCTGGTCTTTTCTCAGGAAGAACACCATTCCTAAATAGGCGAGAAAGATGTAGGCAAGGCTCAAGGTCCTGAAGAAAACATTTACCCTATAAAAGAGAAAAAAATATTGTCCAACTGTGTAAGATGGGTGGGAGGGGGAAAGTTATAGCAAGTCATAGAAGAGGGTGAAGGTCCCAGGAGTCTTTTCTCAGGAAGAACACCATTCCCACATGGGCGAGAAAGATGTAAGGGAGGGTCAAGGTCCCGAAGAAAACATTTACCCTATAAAAGAGAAAAAAATATTGTCCAATTGTGTAAGGTGGGTGGTGAGGAGGAAAATGATAACAAGCCATAGAAGAGGGTGAAGGTCCCTGGTCTTTTCTCAGGAAGAACACCATTGCCAAATAGGCGAGAAAGATGTAGGCGAGGGTCAAGGTCCCGAAGAAAACATTTACCCTATAAAAGAGAAAAAAATATTGTCCAATTGTGTAAGATGGGTGGGAGGGGGAAAGTTATAGCAAGTCATAGAAGAGGGTGAAGGTCCCAGGAGTCTTTTCTCAGGAAGAACACCATTCCCACATGGGCGAGAAAGCTGTAAGTGAGGGTCCAGGTCTCAAAGAAAACATAGGATACCCTAAAAAAACAGAAAAAAAAATATTATCCAATGGTGTAAGGTGGGTGGTGAGGAGGAAAATTATAGCAAGTCATAGAAGAGGGTGAAGGTCCCCGGTCTTTTCTCAGGAAGAACACCATTGCCAAATAGGCGAGAAAGATGCAAGGGAGGGTCAAGGTCCCGAAGAAAACATTTACCCTATTAAAGAGAAAAAAATATTGTCCAATTGTGTAAGATGGGTGGGAGGGGGAAAGTTATAGCAAGTCATAGAAGAGGGTGAAGGTCCCAGGAGTCTTTTTCAGGAAGAACACCATTCCCAAATAGGCGAGAAATAGGTGAGTCAAGGCCCCAAAGAAAACATTTACCCTATAAAAGAGATAAAAATATTGTCCAATTGTGTAAGGTGGGTGGGAGGTGGAAAACTATAGCAAGTCATCGAAGAGGGTGAAGGTCCCAGGAGTCCTTTTTCAGGAAGAACACCATTCCCGCATGGGCGAGAAAGCTGTAAGTGAGGGTTCACGTCCCGAAGAAAACATTTACCCTGTAAAACAGAAAAAAATATTGTCCAATTGTGTAAGGTGAGCGGGAGGAGGAAAATGATGGCACGTCAAGAGGGTGAAGGTCCTCCTTAAATGAATCATTTGGAGAGGTGAAGAGGTGTCCACATCACTTTGGGCTTTTAGTATATCTGCAGATTCTGTGCTATCTTACCATTGTTGCCGTGATTCTTCTGTTAAATCCTGACGCACATTCCCCTGAATGCCATGGATTGAATTATGGCCTGCCAGGATAATTAGAGAGTCACTTTTAAATTCCTCCTGTAAAACATACCTATTAAAAAGTTATATCTCGGAATTCCTGATCATACGAATGAACATTCTCGTGCCTATTATGGTGTAAGACCATTTAAATCTCTGAGAGCTCAAAATTGATGTATTTTATTGCATATAATTATATCGCAGATGATTTGTGGGGAAGAAAGCCTTTCATGAGGGCTACCGGCAGGCCTGAGCTCATTGTTCTACTAAAACAATAAGTGTGAAAACCGCTGCAGGTCTTCCATGGGCATTTGCAGAAATAGTCATTTATTTGATTAAATGATTGGAGTCACCACGGGTATAACTTTACTTCTACAAACATTCATCTATTTTTACTCTTCTTTTTTTTATTGCTTTTTTATTACCTTTTAAATAGAGCAGGGGATCAGTTATTGTTTGGATCCCTTTGCGGCCAATCACCAAGCACTAGAGAGGGATTGAGACATATGCCCACCCAGGGGTACAGGGTATTGTTTGTTGGGCTCCTGACAGGAAAGTGACTTTATGCTACTAGGTTGTCCCTCATGAAAGTACACCAAATCTGTCACTTCCCGACTTAGTCCTTACCCTGCCACTCATATACATCCCCAAATGCTTCACCCATTACTGACATTTATTCCTCCCCAAAAAGACATATCCAAGAGGCATTGAAAATTAAACATTTATTTAAGAAGCATAAGGAGAACACGATCATTCAAAGGTCTAACTGGCTTTGGTAAGACTACTCATCTCAAGCAAGTCTCCTTTTTGGTTTGTAATGGTTGCTAATATGATAAAAAAAAAGCCACCATGTTTCGTGGGCAAAACCACTCACCCTTCATCAGGGCTCAGAAACTTTACCAGAACTTAAAGCGGGAGTCCGCCGGGAGTGCGCGTTTTTTTTTTTTTAAAGCCAGCAGCTACAAATACTGCAGCTGCTGACTTTTAAAATAGTGACACTTACCTGTCCAGCGCGCCCGCGATGTCGGCACCCGAAGCCGATCTCTCGATCGTCTCTCGGGTGATGCCGCCGCCATCTTGGGTATGGGAATCAGGAAGTGGAGCCTTTCGGCTTCATTTCCCGGTTCCCTACTGCGCATGCGTGAGTCGCGCTGCGCAATGAGGATGGACCCGCTGCCTCTGGTAATCTACGCCCCTTTCCGCAGAGAGCTATCCCGGAAGTGGGTGCAGTTACCTGGATTATCCAGGTAACTGCACCCCCCTCCCCCCTGAAAGGTGCCAATTGTGGCGCCGGAGGGGGGGAGGATTCCAATGAGCGGAAGGTCCACTTTAGGGTGGACCTCCGCTTTAAATGGACTCAGGAACATACATTACAATTTATCTTGCTGTATTGTGGAACATCGGTGAGGAGATGTAACTGGCAGTGGCAGCTGGTACTTAATATTTTGGGAGGGGCGGCAAACAAACCTGCCCCCCCCCATAGGAGACAGATGGCGTCGATCAGTGCCCCCTCGTGGGAGATGAGTGGCGGCGATCAGTAACCACCCCCCCTCCCCCATGGGAGAGAGACGGACGGTGGCGATCAGTGGCCATTACTGTAAGCTGGAGCAACAGAAAACGTTCTACTATCTGGAAAAGCGTTATTTATTACAGAGTAAAGTAAAAATGGTTTTGAGCAGATGACTGTCCAGATAAAGAAGAAAACTGAAGACAAGGCTGCCTCAAAGTTGCAGAGAAGGTGAATGACTTTAAAGATGTGGCAGACATCAAAGATGTTGTAACTGACAATTTCCTGTGCACCGGAGGAATACGCCCTCGAGTGGATCCCCAGACCTACAAAAAAAGTCACGTGACATGTGACGCAACGCGTCAGGTGGAGCTGGTGATGTAATTTACGGGGTCTCGTACACTAGGACGGATGGTTTTTGAGAATAGCTGTCAAAGGTTTTAAAAACATTTTCAGTGTTTAAAGAGTCTCAAATGTGAGTGTGCAATATTTTTTTTAGAAGCGGAAACTATTTTAAAGCCATATTGCGCAATGAAATATTTTTATATACTCTGAGCAATTGGGAGACGTGAAGGATTGCTTGCTTGCTTGCTGCGGAAGATCCGGGTCACTTCGGGTGGATGCCTGCAGACTCTAAAGTACATGGGATCATACAAAGGCTCTATTTGACCATAACTGGTCATACCCTGAAGGTTGAGAGGCCAATTCACTTGGGGTGGTTGGTGAAGGTGCACTTTTCACTGATTACTTATTATTATTAGCACACACTGGAGCTGCAGTGAATTTTGGGTGGACTGCTCCAAATACAGGACTTTTATCTTTGAACTTCAAAATAATCTTTATATAAATCTTTTTTTGGATTGATTTTACCAGGTTTATGTACTGTATATTTGATGCACTGTATGTAGCAGGTATATGGTTAGAAAACAGTATATATCACATTTAGTTTATTGGTGACATTATTTTTACATAGAAGTTAGAAAATAAGTACACCATTATTTTCATTATAAGATCAGTGGCCTTACCTTAGGAGGCAGATGCCGATGCTGCTCCTTGCTCCAGGGAAGAGACGGGCCCATTGCTTCTCCTCTCGGCCGAATAGGGAAGTAGGTCCTGAGACCCAATTGGCCAGGAGTCATAAGCCCTTGTACACACGGTCGGAGATTCCGACAACCAAATCCGTCTGAGTAATTCCGACGGATTAATTCCGGAAGAGGTCCGGAAGTGATGTTGCATACACATGGTCGGACAAAGTTGTCGGAAAATCCGATTGTACATAACGTGATGACGTTATTTCGTTACGACGGGACTACGTTCAGGCTAGTAGCCAATAGCTTTGGTCTAGGAATTTGATCTGAGCATGCGTGGCACTTTGTCTGTCGGAGTAGGCTACACATGATCGGAGTATGTCCGATCGGAGCATTTTGTCGGAAAATTTTACCGGCAAGTTGGTCCTTCGGATATTCCGATGGAAACAGTCCGATGCAGACCACACAGTCGGAATATCCGCCAAAACGGTCCGATAGGACACATTCCGTCGGAATCTCTGACCGTGTGTACAAGGGCTAAGACTCCCTGGCCAATCGGGTCTCTGGACACGCTTCCTGGTTGACCGGGAGGAGAATCAGAAAAAAAAATCCTATAATGTTGATGGCGCCCTTAATGGACGGGCCACCACTGGTAACTTGCATCCATCTTGCAAGATGGATTTTATGGATCTATCTGGTATTTTATGCTTTTTATTTTAGTCCATTTAAGTTCTGATAACGTTTCTGAACCCTGATAAAGAGGTAATGGTTTTATCTCCAAAAAGTGGTCATTGCTTTATGCGATCATACTATGAAACATTAAAACGATTTGGACTTTTTTACCATTTGGTTTGGTGCGTCTGTTCTATTTTGTTGGTTTAAATCTAATTTCCCCCATACGCCTCACTCATCATTGGGATCCATCCCTAACTAGATGCTTCACTTGCTGCTGGTGTCTATTTCACTTCCCACTGACTTCCATCTCTCCCCAATTGGATGACCCCCCTCTAACCTCCCTCCTTTATCATCTGGACGCATCACCTACTGCTGACATCCCTCTCATTCCTCCTTACCTCCTCATACAGATACGCACCCCTTGCTAACATCCCTTTCTGTCCATCAAGACCCCAAACTAGCTCATCCATGTCTTTATGGACCTTGCTTTGTGCACTGGTCCAAATCATTTGGTGGAGGGGGGATAATGATGTGGGGTTGTTTTTCAGGGGTTGGACTTGGCCAAGTGAAGGAAACACTTAAGGCGACATTTTGGACAATTTCATGCTCCCAACTTTGTGGGAACAGTTTGGGGACAGTCCCTTCCTGTTCCCACATGACTGCACTCCAGTGCACAATAAAGACATAGATGAGCGAGTTTGGGGTCGAGGAACGTGACTGACCTGCAAAAGTCCTGACCTCAATCAGATAGAACACCTTTGGGATGAATTAGAGCGGAGACTGTGAGCCAGGGCTTTTTGTCCAACATCAGTGCCTGACCTCACAAATGCTCTTCTGGAAGAATGGCCAAACATTCCCATAGACACACTCCTAAACCTTGTGGACGGCCTTCCCAGAAGAGTTGAAGCTGTTATAGCTGCAAACGGGTGGGCCAACTCAATATTGAACCCTACGGACTAAAGCCTTGTATACACGATTGGATTTTAAGACAGGAAATGTGGGATGACCGGCTGTTGGCAGACAATCAGACTGTTTGTACCCTCCATCGGACAATTGTTGTTGGATTTTCCACAGACAAAAGTTGGATTGTAGGCTTTAAAATGTTCCGCGAACAAATGTCTGTTGTCGGATTTTCCGAGCGTGTGCACACCAGTCTGTCGGACAAAAGTCCAAAGTACAAACACGCATGCTCCGAGCCAGAATCGATCGGTCTTGTAAACTAGCGCTCGTAATCTAGAATTGACATTCGTGACGCGGCAAATTATGAAATCTGGAAATGCAGCGCACAATTCTCTTCTTCTTTAATGGGATAATAATGAAGCTGCTTTGCTGGTGATACTGATGGAGTTAGGGTCCGTTCACACAGGGGCAACACGACTTTCAACACGACTTTTGGAGGCAACTTGGACGCAACTTGGACACGACCTGAACGCGACTTACAACACGACTTTAAGTCGCCCCAGGCTAGGCGACTTTTGCCGCGGCCAATCAGAGAATGAGCTCTCAAGAGGGAACTCCAGGCCAAATTATGAAAAAAATTTGGCATGGGTTCCCCCTCCGAGAGCATACCAGGCCCTTAGGTCTGGTATGGATTCCAAGGGGAACTCCCTACGCCGAAAAAACGGCGTGGGGGTCCCCCCCAGATTCATACCAGACCCTTATCCGAGCACGCTACCCGGCCGGCCAGGAAAGGGGGTGGGGACGAGCGTGCGCCCTCCCTCCTGAGCCGTACCAGGCCGCGTGCCCTCAACATGGGGGGATACCGGCCCCCCACCCTATGTGAATGAGTATGGGGTACAATGTACCCCTACCCATTCACCTGTAAAATAAAAGTACAAAAAAAACACAACACACGAGATAAAATACTTTATTGCACAGCTCCGGGGGTCTTCCGTCTTCGGGGGTCTTCTCGCCGGACTCCTCCGCTATCTTCTTGTAGCTCTTTTACTAGCGGAGGAGTCCGGCTTTCTTCCTCGCCGCCGGCCTCTTCTCCCGACTTCGGGGGTCTTGTCCCCCTCTTCGGTTCTTCTGCCGGGCCACCGCGCCTTCTTATAGCTCTTTTACAGGCGGTGGCCCGGTCTTCTGTCGCCGCTGCCTTCCGTTCTTCTTCTTCTTCTTCTTCTTCTCCAGGAGATGTTGCCTCGACGATCTCTCCGGCCGGAATGCCAGGGCCGCGCTGCGCGGCCACTTATATAGGGACAAGGGGCGGTGTCACATGGCTTTATGTCACATGGGTTGGTCACATGGGTTGATGTCACATGGGGACTATGACATCGTAAGGGGGCGGGGTCACCATGTGACACCAACCAATGTGACATAAAGCCATGTGACACCGCCCCTTGTCCCTATATAAGTGGCCGCGCAGTGCGGCCCTGGCATTCTGGCCGGAGAGATCGTCGAGGCAACATCTCCTGGAGAAGAAGAAGAAGAAGAAGAAGAAGAAGAAGAACGGAAGGCGGCGGCGGCGGCGGCGGCGGCGGCCGCGGCGGCGACAGAAGACCGGGCCACCGCCTGTAAAAGAGCTATAAGAAGGCGCGGTGGCCCGGCAGAAGAACCGAAGAGGGGGACAAGACCCCCGAAGTCGGGAGAAGAGGCCGGCGGCGAGGAAGAAAGCCGGACTCCTCCGCTAGTAAAAGAGCTACAAGAAGATAGCGGAGGAGTCTGGCGAGAAGACCCCCGAAGACGGAAGACCCCCGGAGCTGTGCAATAAAGTATTTTATCTCGTGTGTTGTGTTTTTTTTTGTACTTTTATTTTACAGGTGAATGGGTAGGGGTACATTGTACCCCATACTCATTCACATAGGGTGGGGGGCCGGTATCCGGGGGCCCCCTTATTAAAGGGGGCTCCCGGATTCCGATAAGCCCCCCGCCCGCAGACCCCGACAACCAACGGCCAGGGTTGTCGGGAAGAGGCCCTTGTCCTCATCAACATGGGGACAAGGTGCTTTGGGGTGGGGGGGCCACGCGGCCCCCCCTTCCCCAAGGCACCCCCCCATGTTGAGGGCACGCGGCCTGGTACGGCTCAGGAGGGGGGGGCGCACGCTCGTCCCCACCCCCTTTCCTGGCCGGCTGGGTAGCGTGCTCGGATAAGGGTCTGGTATGAATCTGGGGGGGACCCCCACTACGTTTTTTCGGCATAGGGAGTTCCCCTTGGAATTCATACCAGACCTAAGGGCCTGGTATGCTCTCGGAGGGGGAACCCACGCCAATTTTTTTCCATAAATTTGGCGTGGAGTGCCCTCTTGAGAGCTGATAATTCTGTCAGAGTCGCCTCCGTATAAACGGAGATCCGACTTGGAGGCGACCTCCATTGAAATCAATGGGTACCGGTCGCCTACAAGTCGGATTCAAGTAGTACAGGAACCTTTTCTGAAGTCGGAGCGACTTCAGTAGTGTGCATTAAGACGGCTCTCATTCACTTACATTGCTTTTTAAATGTTGTCCGACCTGAGGCGACTAGGGGCGACCTGAAGTCGGATCGGAGTTGCCCCTGTGTGAACGGACCCTTATTGCAAACTAATTTTCAAAGCCTTTTTTTTCTAGTGATATCAATAATAATATTATTATGCTTGTTATTTATTTTTTTTGGTGCAAGTTACCACAACACCATTATCCCGTAGTTTTTAAGATCAAAGATACAACTATGTTGGTGTCCCTTGTCAATTTTACATTGTATTTTTTTTAAATGTCTCTGCCTACTCCAAAACTGTCATTTGAAGTAAAACACAAGTTTTATTCTACACAATTTTTTTTATTGTACATTAAAAAAAGAAAACAAATAAAGTTAGACGTGCTATCTGCCAATAGAACTTAACCAAAAAGTGCATTCTATGCATCCAAAAATATAGAAAATATACCAAATCCAATCATTATTCAACCAAAAAAATAAAATAAAAGCCTCATGCATGTGTCCTGCTTCTTAATATAGGGGGTCAACAATGCCAAGAGTTGGTGAAAGCAGGGGTCCGTCAACGGGAGATAATTCCGAAAATCATCCGGATTATTCTCCTGGAGCTCCCGCAGCAAAGGCCTATGATATAATTGGTCACGATTAATAAAGCAACCAATTTTTGGTCGAAGAAATCCTCCTCCTCCTGTTCCTGGACTGGACTTGAGTCAAAGCAATAACTCCAAGGCAAATAATAAATAATACGTTATCTCCTCCGATTCCGCAACGTGGTTGATTGACGAACGGCCATTCAGAAACGAACTGAAACTCGCAAAATAAAAAGCGCGAATCAACACTCACCAGGGTGGCTCTAAGGAGTTTAAAAACCACGTAGCATGTCACTATGTTTGTGCTTATTGTCCAACAATTCCTTGCCATTTGTATTCAAGACAAGTTCCTCACAAACGCCCTTCAGACAACAGTTCGAGGTTTTGCCTGCAGAAAATCTGATTGTGTGTACCAGGCTTAAGACTGGGGTGCCATTAAAGTTCATGCGCGTGTAAAGGCAGGTGTCCCAATACTTTTGACAATATAGGTTAAATGTGATTCTAAAAACAAAAATTACATAGAAATCATGAATCTTACAAAAAATATATATAAATGACAACAATCATTTACCTAGCTATTTAACTAAATGAAATGCTATCCCCTGAAATGGGAGAGTAATAGAGAAGAGGGGACCCCCCCTATTCATCCCTCATTTCAGGGGATAGCATTTAATTTAGCTATGTACCTAGGTAAATGATTGTTGTCAATTATACTTTATTATAATATTTGTTATTTCCATGTACTTATTGTTTTTAGAATCTCCAGTTCCAGTTGTGCTTGTACATAAAATATGAGATCCTGAGGAAGCAGATTTTTCAGCGAAACACGTTGACCTCTCACAACACACGTTAGAAGGACTTACCATACTGTACATTTCTTCCTTCTTCAATCGTAGCATTGATTTTAAGCAGATTTTAATACGATGTAATAAAGATTTGTATACTTTTTAACAGAGTTTCTTGTATGTAATTTTGTCCAATTGGAGGGGTATTTTTAAAGTCCCATCGTTATTATTATTTCTATACAGGATTTATGTAGCACCAACAGTTTTGTGCAGCCCTTTACAACATGAGGACAGTCTATGACAGTACAGTTACAATACAATTCAATACAGGAGGAATCAGAGGACCATCATGAAAGTCCCATCACGGTTCTTTGTGATTTGTCTGACCATATTGAGCCTTTACATTTTTTTTTTTTTCGACTGTGGTTGAGTTAGTCAACCCGCAATTCTTTTTGGTGACTTATGCCCCGTACACACGAGCGGATTTTCCGTCGTAAAAAAATTCTTGGATGGTTTTTCCGACGGAATTCTGCTCACGCTTGGCTTGCATACACGCGGTGACGAAAAAGTGACGAAATTTCCGACCGGAACTTTTTCAGACCGAAAAAATTGAGAACCTGCTCTCAGTCTTTTGCTGGCTGGAATTCGGCCAGCAAAAGTCCGATGGAGCGTACACACGGTCGCTTTTTTTTTTTTCTGGCCAAGAGCTCTCATCTGACTTTTGCTGGCCGCATTTCCGATCGTGTGTACGCGGCATTGCGGACTCTGTTCCCTTCACTGTTTTAAACTCATTGATTGAGTGGAGTTGCGTCGTGAAGGTCTCACATATTTTGTTTGAAATGTCAGCGTGACTTTATTTTCGCGGGCCAAAAGAGTGGTTTTTTTTTGTTTTTTGTTTTTTTATTTCTCACTCCCGAATACAGTACATCAGCTAATTTATGTGACGATAGGAGTTTAAGAGCTTTCAGTTTTGATTCCCTCGAGCTGAATGACCCCGCGCCAGCCATGTCCCCTCTGTGTAATTAGCATTCTAATTAATTTCCAGTCACGGTGAGAAATGGAAGGGACAGATCAATTGAGGAATTGAAATGTCATCTCGCCACTCCACAGCTGAGTCTTGCCGCCCTACCTCTGCCTGCCTGCCTTCGGGGGATTTGTCTTTGTGCCGCCGCCGTGTTTTTTTTTTTTTGTTTTTTTTTTCGCTCTGTGTGTGTTTTGCTCCATTCTCTTCCGATTTGTGTTTTGATCAAGCTATTAAAAAACCACGCCGTAATTTAAACTGACATTGGAATCAAAACATATGACCTCAGTCAATTCTCCCCTCTGCCTCTCCGCTGGATACTCTGCGGGTTTGTGCTTTTTCGAGGTGACTGTTGTACGCCGCCTCCGCCACCTGACACGCCAGAAAGCAATACGCCGCCGCCGCTCTAAGCTGCTCCCTGGGGGTGGTTAAAGGATGTTAAGATGGCTGCTCATTTTGTTAAGGTTTAGACCGTTCAACCAGAACTGTCATATGAAATTGTTCAACCTGTTTTATGGAATTTTTCAGGTTTGGCGAAGACAATTTAACCGATTCTCAGCCAAGTATTTTTTTTTTTGTTTAGCTATTGAGCTTTATAACTAAATGTCATTCAGTTAGTCATTCCATAACTTTTCTCATTCTTTTTTTATTATGCTACAAAATAATACACATGTGTATGTATGTGTGTATATATATATATAATAAAAAATATATAATAATAAAAATAATATATATATATAATAAAAAAATATAAATATATATAAATATATATATATATATATATATATATATATATATATATATATATATATATATATATATACATATATATATATATATATATATATATATATATATATATATATATTATTTTTTTTTTAGCTATTGAGCTTTATAACTGAATGTCATTCAGTTAGTCATTCCATAACTTTTCTCGCGCGGGCCTCAATAGATGTCCTCCCACACATGAGCTGCCTGTGGCACGCTCTGTGATCATCGAGTCTATGAGACTCGGGTGATCACAGATCCGAGTAAGGGGCCGGTCCCGGCCTCTTATCACGCAATCACGTGATCAGCTATCAGCCAATGACAGCTGATCACGTGATGTAAACAGAAGATCAGTAATAGTTTTTTGTTCAGCATGAGGGAAAAAAAACAAGGGGGGGGGGAAAGGGGGGGGGGGGGGAAACCGAAAAAGCCGATCACTGGCTTCTGTCAGAGGGATATCAGTCCCTCTCACAGAGAGCCGCAGCAGCCTCATCTGCGACAATCAGTGCCCCCTGCCAGTGCCACCTATCAGTACCCACCAGTGCTACCTTTGTCCAACAGTGCCACCTATCAGTGCCCACCAGTGCTGCCAATCAGTGCCCATCAGTGGCTCATCAGCAGTGCCACCAATAAGTGCTCCTATCAGTGTCACCTACCAGTTCTTACCAGTTCCCATCAGTGCCACCAATCAGTGATCATCAGTGCCCATCAGTGCCACCTATCAATGCTGCCTACCAGTGCTACCTACCAGTTCTTACCAGTTCCCATCAATTCCACCAATCTGTGATCATCAGTGCCACCTATCAATGCTGCCTATCAATGCCACCTATCAGTGTCATCTACCAGTTCTTACCAGTTTCCATCAGTCCCACCAATTGGTGATCATCAGTGCCCATCAGTGCCACCTACCAGTTCTTACCAGTTCCCATCAGTGCCACCAATCGTGATCATCAATGCCACCTATCAGTGCCTCCCATTAGTGCCACCCATCAGTGCCACCTCTGAGTTCCACCTCTTAGTGCCCATCAGTGCCACCTATCAATGCTGCCTATCAGTGCCACCTATCAGTGTCACCTACCAGTTCTTACCAGTTACCATCAGTACCACCAATCGGTGATCATCAGTGACACCTATCAATGCTGCCTATCAGTGCCACCTATCAGTGTCACCTACCAGTTTTTACCAGTTTCCATCAGTGCCACCAATCGGTGATCATCAGTGCCACCTATCAGTGCCACGTACCAGTTCTTTCCAGTTCCCATCAGTGCCACCAACCGGTGATCATCAGTGCCTATCAATGCCACCTATCAGTGCCCTTCAGTGCCACCTCTCAGTGCCACCTCTCAGTGCCACCTATCAGTGCCGTTCAGTGCTGCCTTATCAGCGCACATCAATGAAGGAGAAAAATTACTTGATTTCAAAATGTTATAACAAACTATGAAACTTTTTTTTTCGGTTGTTCTTTTGTTTTTTCAGCAAAAAATAAAATAACCCAGCAGTGATTAAACATCACCAAAAGAAAGCTCTATTTGTGTGGAAAAAAGGATAACATTTTTTCATATGTGTACAGTGTTGTATGACCGTGCAATTGTCATTCAAAGTGTGACAGCGCTGAAAGATGAAAATTGGCCTGGGCGGGGGGGGGGGGGGGGGGGGAGGGTTAGTTGCCCGGTAAGCAAGTGGTTAAAGAGTCATTGTAATCATTTGACAAAGATTTTTTTTTGTTCACTTTGCCGCATTTTAGTAGAGAAAAAAATATATAAAATGTTCGATTCAGCCTGTGTTATGGAATTTTTCAGGTTTTGCCGTAGACAATTTCCCCGATTCTCAGCCAAGTATTTTTCTGTTTATCTATTGAGCTTTATAACTAAATGTCCTTCGGTGAGTCATTCCAGAACTTTCCTCTTTCTTTCTTACGCTGCAAAAAAATATATATATAGCATTAACCACTCGACCTCTGGCAAATATACTGGTCATGAAGATGTATATTATATATATATATATATATATATATATATATATATGTGTATGTATATGTATATATATATAAATATATAAATATATATATATATATATATATATATATATATATATATATATATATATATATATATATATATATATAATATACATCTTCATGACCAGGCCATTTTTTTGCGATACGGCACTGCGTTACTTTAACCTCTTTTTTTTTTTTAAACCTCCCAGCCCTTTAAGAGGTTTATGATGCCAGGAGGTGGGACTTAATATAACGTGACTGTCGTGATTGGCTGTCACGTGATCCGAAAACTCCAGATCGGGGAGCTTTCGGTCAGGCGCTTGTACATGTTTCATTATTCAGAGAATCGGATATATCCGAATACCCGAATTATAGTATAAACAAAATTTACTGAATGCTCAGAATAAAAAAAACGCAATTCATCTGAAATTTTTCGAAAATTTAAATTCGAAACAAATTTTACATCAAATTCCAATTCGAATTGTAAACCTATTTCTAAAATCAAAGACCATGGGTGTTATTAGAGTACCATTTCGAAATGATGCTGTATTTGTTAAGCCAAAGGACATTTAGCCGCTTAAGGACCGAGCCTCTTTCTGAGATTTGTTGTTTACAAGTTAAAAACATTTTTTTTTTGCTAGAAAATTACTTAGAACCCCCCAAACATTATAAAAAAAAATTCTAACACCCTAGAGAATAAAATGGCGGTCGTTGCAATACTTTCTTTCACACCGTATTTGCACAGCGGTCTTACAAGCGCACTTTTTTTGGGGAATAAAATACACTTTTTTAAATGAAAAAAATAAGACAACAGTAAAGTTAGCCCATTTTATTTTATTTTTTTTATATTGTGAAAGATAATGTTACTCCGAGTAAATTGATACCCAACATGTCACGCTTCAAAATTGTGCCCGCTCGTGGAATGGCGACAAACTTTTACCCTTAAAAATCTCCATAGTTGCCGTTTAACCACTTCAGCCCCGGACCACGTGGCTGTCAAAAGACGAGAGCACTACTGTGTCGCTTTAACTGACAATTGCGCGGTCGTGTGACGTGGCTCCCAAACAAAACTGATATCCTTTTGTCCCATAAATAGAGCTTTCTATTAGTGGTATTTGATAACCTCTGTGTGTTTTTTATTTTTTGCACTATAAACAAAAAAAAGCGCCAATTTTGAAAAAAAAACACAATATTTTTTTACTTTTTACTATAATAAATATCCCCCAAAAAATATATTATTTTTTTTTTCCTCAGTTTAGGCCGATACGTATTCTTCTACATATTTTTGGTACAAAAAAATTGCATTAAGCGTTTATTGATTGGTTTGCGCAAAAGTTATAGCATCTACAAAATAGGGGATAGATTTATGGCATTTTTATTAATATATTTATTTTTTTTACTAATAATGGCGGCGATCAGAGATTTTTATCGGGACTGCCACATTATGGCGGACACATCGGACACTTTTGGCGCTATTTTGGGACCATTCACATTTATGCAGCGATCAGTGCGATTAAAAATACATTGATTACTGTGTAAATGTGACTGGCAGTGAAGGGGTTAACCACTAGGTGGCGTTGTAAGCGGTTAAGTGTGTCCTAGGGAGTGATTCTAACTGTGGGGGGAGGGGCTGTGTGTGACACAACACCAATCACCGCAGGGAGCTGTGATCAGTGACATTGTCACTAGGCAGAACGGGGAAATGCTTGTTTACATCAGCATTTCCCCATTCTTCCTCTCCGTGAGGCGATCGCGGGTATCAATGATAGGGCACTATTCCTCCCACTGACACCAATGATGGGGCACTATTCCTCCCACTGACACCAATGATGGTGCACTATTCCTCCCACCGACACCAATGATGGGACACTATTCCTCCCACTGACACTAATGATAGGGCACTATTCCTCCCACTGACACTAATGATGGGGCACTATTCCTCCCACCGACACCAATGATGGGGCACTATTCCTCCCACTGACACCAATGATGGTGCACTATTCCTCCCACCGACACCAATGATGGGGCACTATTCCTCCCACTGACACCAATGATAGGGCACTATTCCTCCCACTGAAACTAATGATGGGGCACTATTCCTCCCACTGACACCAATGATGGTGCACTATTCCTCCCACTGACACCAATGATGGGGCACTATTCATCCCACTCATACCAATGATGGGGCACTATTCCTCCCACTGACTCCAGTTATGGGGTACTGTTCCTCCAACTGACACCAATGATGGGGCCCTATTCATCCCACAGACACCAATGATGGGGCACTATTCCTCCCACTGACACCAATGATGGGACACTATTTCTCCCACTGATGTCAACAATGGGTCACTATTTCTCTGACTGACACCAATAATAGGCACTGTTCTCTCCACTGATGCCAATGATGGGGCACTATTCCTCCCACTGACACCAATGATGGGGCACTGTTCCTCCAACTGACACCAATGATGGGGCCCTATTCCTCCCACTGACACCAATGATGGGGCACTATTCCTCCCACTGACACCAATGATGGGGCACTGTTCCTCCAACTGACACCAATGATGGGGCCCTATTCCTCCCACTGATACCAATGATGGGACACTATTTCTCCCACTGATGTCAACAATGGGTCACTATTTCTCTGACACCAACAATGGGTCACTATTTCTCTGACACCAACAATGGGTCAGTATTTCTCTGACACCAACAATGGGCACTGTTCTCTCCACTGATGCCAATGATGGGGCGCTATTTCTCCCACTGACACCAATGATGGGGCACTATCCCTCCCACTGATGTCAACAATGGGTCACTATTTCTCTGACTGACACCAACAATGGGCACTGCGCTCTCCACTGATGCCAACGATGGGGCACAATTTCTCCCACTGATAATCACGAGGCACAATAGCTCTCACTGACACAACAATGGGGCACTATTTCTTTTACTGAAGCCAACAATGATACACTACTCTCTTCTTCTACTGACACCAAGGATGGGGCACTGTTCCTTCCGCTGATGTCAACAATGGGGCACTGTTCTCTCCAATGGTACCAGTGAGGCATTATTCCTCCTCCTATTGGTCACAGGCACTAGGTAATTTATTTTTATTTTTTTATTCTCACTGATCACTAACCCTGGGGCATGTTTTTTCCCCCCATTGACCACTGAGCCCAAAGCATCATTACTCCAACTAACCATCGATGCCGGAGCTTTTCTACGCCCATTCTCCACAGTCTGGCCACCTAAAGTCTGAAGGACAGTGAAATGGACCATTGTGTAATAAGTGTGGGAAGCCCTGGTCTAAAGGGATTATGGGGGCATCGGGTGGGCTTGTGTTTACCCAACTGCATATCTAGTGAAGGATAAGGCCGCGTACACACGGGCGGACTGTCTGACGGACTTGGTCCGCTGAAACACATTTCAGCGGACAGTCCGCTCGTGTGTGGGCTTCAGCGGACTTTTTCAGCGGACAGCCTGGCGGACTAAGTCTTTCGGAATTTCCGTAATACTGTCCGTCCAAACTTGGTTTCAGCGGACAGTCCGCTCGTGAGTAGGCTAGTTGGACAGACTAAGTATGGCGCATGCTCAGAAAGGATTTACACGGCGGAAGGTTGCATTGCAGTGTATAGGACGTCGTATTTCTAGTCCCGTCGTACGTGCTGTACACGTCATCGCGCAAGCTTTCAGCGGACTGTCTGTTCGTCGTGTGTGGTCAAGTCCGTTCATTCAAAAGTAGGACGGACTGTCTGTCGGATTGTCTGATGAACTTAGTTGGACGGATAGTCCGCCCGTGTGTACGCGGCCTTAGATCCTTCATCTTCTGAAGGAAAAGCCAAAACCAAGAGGCACAATTATAATATGAGGCTCTATGTCTTCACATCAATCATTTCTAGACAGTCCCTAGGAGGGGTCAGTACATATGATTAGTAAGTAGAAGTAAAACCCTGCGGAAAAAATTGATTTTGCAATTTATAATATATATATATATATATATTATTATTTTTTTTTTATTTTTTTTTTACGTTACACCTTTTTGGTATATATTTCTTTCATTCCTCGTTTTCCTTTTCTCTGCTATTCTCAGTTCCGTAACTCACAATTTAGATTTTTCACTCAATTTGGCAAACAGTAAAGTCACTTGCATATTTGATTTCCATTAAGCCCACATGGATTTACAAGTAAAACCGACAACTTTTATTTGACTTTCCTGGCCATTATAAAAAGAAATGACAATTTAAAAAAAGTCATTTAAAAAAATGCGCCGAAATCTGAAACAAGGTACCGAGATCGAAAGAGCATTTTAATGAGCCCAAGATTAAAGGGAAGCTTTATAGATATCCAGTATAATGTATCTAACTACATGGGCAGCAATAACAAACACGCTTTTTAAGTAATAAAATATAAAATATAGGAAATATTTCAAAGCAGAACTCCAAGCTTTGAGGAATGCAATTTCCCACTCACCAAAAAACAACAAAAATAAACTATATACTGTATGTATATATATATAGCTGTCTGCTGCATTCTGGAAATGTTCATCTGGTGGACGTGATGTGCAGAAAAATAGATGGATAAAATATTTATCAGAGCTGCACCATAAATTTATCATATATGTCATATCTGCATTATATAGGCAGGAAGTGCAGTCTGACGACACATCAATATTTCTACCTGTTGTCATAAATAAGATTTGGTAGGAAAAATCTGCTAAATCCCAAATACCCGGCGACTGTGTGATGGGATGGAAATGAGGAGAGGATTTCTGTAAAGTTTTCAACTTCTGCATCTCATATTCTTAAAATGCTGCAAAACAACTCACTATCTATCTATCTATCTATCTATCTATCTATCTATCTATCTATCTATCTATCTATCTATCTATCTATCTATCTATCTCTATCTATCTATCTATCTATCTATCTATCTCTCCTCTCTCCCTCTCCCCTCTCTCTCTCTCTTCCCCTCCCCTCTCTCCCTCTCCCCCCTCTCCCCTCATTCTCTCTCCCCTCTCCCTCTCTCCCTTTCCATCACTCCCCCGCCCCCTCTTTCTCTCTTTCTCTCCTCTCTCTCTCTCTCCCCCTCTACCTCTCTCCTCTCCATTCTCTCTCCCCTCCCTCTCCCCCTCTCTCTCCTCCCCCCCTCTGTCTCTCTCTGTATCTCTCTTTCTCCTCTCTCCCTCTCCCCCTCTCTCTCTCTCCTCCTCTCCCTCCTCCCTCTCCCTCTCTCTCCCCTTCCTCCTCTCTCTCTTCTCCCCTCTTCTCTCCTCCCTCCTCTCTCCCTCTCTCCCCTCCCTCTCCCTCTCCCTCTCCCTTCTCTCTCCCTCTCTCCTCTCCCCTCTCCCTCCCCCCTCCCCCTCTCTCCTCTCTCTCTCCTTCCCCCCTCCCCCTTTGTCTCTGTCTCCCCCTCTCTCTCTCTCCCTTTCTCTCTCCTCTCTCCCTCCCCTCTCTCTCCCTCCCCTCTATCTCCCTCCCTCTCTCTCCTCTCTCTCCTTCCCCCCCTCTTTCTCTCTCTCTCTCTCCCTCTCTCTCCTCTTTCTCTCTCCCTATCCCCCTCTCCCTCTCTCCCTCTCTCTCCTCTCTCTCTCCCCTCTCCATTCTCTCTCTCTCCCCCCTTTCTCTCTCTCCCCCTCTTCCCTCCTTCCCTCTCTCTCCCCTCTCTCTCCTTTCTCTCATTCCCCCTCTCCCTGCTTTCTCTCTCTCTCCCTCTACCTCTCTATCTCCCCCCTCTCCCTCTTTCTCTCTCACTCTCTCCTCTCTCTTTCCCTCTCCCTTCTCTCTTCTCTCTCTCACTCTCCCCCTCTATCTCCCCCCTCTCTCCTCTTTCTCACTCCCTCTCTCTCTCTCCTTACCTCTCTCTCTCCTTACCTCTCTCTCTCTTGCCCTCTCCCTCTCTCTCTCCATTCTCTCTATTTCCCCCCCTCTCTCCCCTCTCTCCCCCCCTCTCTCCCCCTCCTCTCTCCCCCTCTCTCTCTCCATTCTCTCTCTCCCCTCTCTCTCTCTCCCCTCCCTCCTTCCCTCTCTCTCCCTCTCTCTCCTCTCTCTCCTTCCCCCTCTCCCTGCTTCCTCTCTCTCTCTCCCTCTACCTCTCTATCTTCCCCTCTCCCCTCTTTCTCTCTCACTCTCTCCTCTCTCTTTCTCTCTCCCTTCTCTCTTATCTCTCTCACTCCCCCCTCTCTCTCCCCCTCTCTCCTCTTTCTCACTCCCTCTCTCTCTCCTTGCCTCTCTCTCTCTCTCTTGCTCTCTCCCTCTCTCTCTCCTCTCTCTCTCGATTCTCTCTCTCTCCCTCCCTCTCCCCCCTCTCTCTCCCTCTCTCTCTCCCACTCTCTCCTCCCCATCTCTCTCCCTCTCCCCTTTTTCTCTCTCTCTCCCCCTCTCTCTCCTTTCTCTCTCCCCTCTCTCATTCTCCCCTCTCTCTCCTCTCTCTCCCCCCTTCTCTCTCTCCTCTCTCTCTCCCCCCTTTCTCTCTCTCCTCTCTCCCCCTCTCTCTCCCCCTCTCCCCTTTCTCTCTCTCTCTCTCCTCTCTCTGTCCCCCCTCTCCCCTTTCTCCTTTTTCTCTCTCCATTCGCTCTCCTCTCTCTCTCTCTCTCTCTCTCTCTCTCTCTCTCTCTCTCTCCTCTCTCTCCTCTCCTCTCCTCTCTCTCTCGATTATTCCTCACCCCAACAAGAAGACTGTATATAGTCATCTCTGTGTTACAATTGACCATATTCAGACACAGATGGTAAATAATTCAGCCCGCTGTGCTTTTTATGATTTAAAAGGCCACTAAGGTTACAATCTACAGCCATGTTTATGGGGGCGGGAGGTGTACTTTTATAACACCGTATGTCACTTTTCAATGGCAAACCAATATAAATGTAATTTATAATATGATAAAATATGATATATAGTCTACAGCCTCCTTATCCAGGTGATATCCATTAAACATGCCCTCCACTTGTATTTTCGATATCTCCAGTACTGGTTTTATTTGTTTTTATATGTCTTGCATTGTATTATTTATGGTCGTGATTCCATTCTATAATAAATTGCCGGGTAGAATTTTCCGTATACTTTCTTGTGGTTTTCATTCTACAAGGTAAAGGTG
>NW_027507748.1:30035697-30141495 GCF_037356315.1 Lithobates pipiens | reverse complement strand
ACCTTTTACACTTAAAAAAACTGAGCAAAAAGGAGGGGTCGTCTTATACGCCGGGTCCGCTGCTGGGATGCCTTCTGGCTGTCCGGTAATACTGTATGTAGCTTCGGCTACATACAGTATATACCACTGAACCAATCCCAGTGAGCGATGTATTCAAATGAATACAGAGCCTGCTCGGATTGGAGCAGCAATCTCTGCCAAATCCGAGCAGGCTACACACAGTAGCCTGCTCCGATTGGCTTTGAGAGTGAGGCGCGGGCTGATGATGTAACAGCCTCCGCCAATCCCAGCAGGCTTTGTATTCATTAATAGAATACATTGCTCGCCGTGATTGGCTCCAGCACCAGAAGGAAGAAGGAAATGGCTCCAGCAAGAACGAAGAAGAAGAGGGATATGAAGCGTCGGAAGCCTCGGAATCGGGGGTCGTCTTAAACGGTGAGTACGGGCAAACATTTTAACTGTGCAGGTTTTTAGGGGGTCGTCTTATATGCCGGGTCGTCTTATACGCCGGCAAATACGGTACCTGAATCTGTCTGTAGCGGCCATAACCCGTTGCAGGGCGGTCTTGACTTAATGGGCTTACCGGTTACCTTCTCTTGGCCTGTTCTTCCACTTCTCGGGGTTCCCAGGGTTGATACCCAACAACTTGCACACTGGCACAGATGAAGTCCTTGTAAAAGGTTTTATTCTGCAGTAGAACTTTCAGTCAAACAGTCTCTTAGGGAACAGAGGACGCGGGTGAAGAACTCAGACACCTTGAACTGCAGGTCTAGCAAAGTCTCTATTTCCACCCAGAGAGGTAGCCACTCGCGGCTGGGTACTTCAAGGCTGAACAGATCTCTAGCCAGAGATCATGGCAGTCAGCACGTTGACTCAAAACTTGAACAATCAACTAAGGGTAAACAGGAACCTTTTTCCTCAGTACCTGGAACATTTCCCATCTCCTTTATGGTACTGGAAATGTATGAATTCGTCAATGTCCTTCTCAACTCAGTAACCAGGCACTTCTCAGGATGCCACTTGCCGGCCCTCCTCCGAAGAGTCCTCAACCGGTCACTTCCACAAGATGCGGTGTCTCTCCAAGCTGAGAGCACATCCGGACACTTTGAATCCTCCCTCAGTTATTGCGCCTCGGACCAGCCGGTTCCGAGACTCGGGAACGGACGGATCCCTACCCCAGACGAGACAGGTCTATCAGGGGCCACTGACAGGAACATGTTGCGGGGTGTCAAACACCCCATGACCGGGACCCCTCACGGGGCTACCCTGGTCCTGGAATCAGACTAAACCACACGGGTCTCACGAACAACTCCCGGAACCCCGAACATGTGACCCACACCCCTTTAAGTACCCCTTCCCAGACTCCTCAGCGGGCCCCCGCACTCCCACTGATTGGCTCAGAGAAGGCCAATACCTAAGCATCCAACCAGACCTGGTTCTAGCCTGTCATGTGCACCTCACCGTTCACATGACCCAGGCAGAACTTCCAAACATAGCCTGGCCAGACTGGTATTAAGACCTACTTACACAATTAACCCTTAGAACCTTTACTGTTCTGAGGCCAAAAACTAAATTTACAGCGTGTGACATTTGATCCCAAATGTCATCCTCTACATGCCCTTATATCAGCTCCTGGGAGGAGGGACAGAACTCCAAACTGATCCGGGCACTATTGTTTTGCTTGATGTCATTTCAAATCTTGAAGATTCTTACAGAAGGGGAGAAACAGAGATGGGCCTATCAGTTTCCTGCATTCCCTTCACTGTCCAATCACAGGCTGGGGGCAGGATGCCTAAAGCCCGCCTTTAGTGCGGTGGAGAGACCGTCTCCCCGTTGTCTCCTCCTCTATGAAGATCTTCCTGCACCTGTTAAAAAAAATATCTAATTTCATCAATCTTCTGCCTGGTTCTGCGATATCACAAGCCCTTTCTACTTTCCGGTGCTCGGTCCTTAATTCTGCCTCTATGAGAGCCCAGGCTGATGTAATGATCCAACCCCATGGGGGCGGGCCCATGACAGCCTAGACTTGCAGGAAGTGGGCTGAAGGATGTCGGCTGTCATTCAACCAGGAAGACCAACAACATCTTTTAGCAGATAAGGAGACAGCTTTGGATTTAAGGTAAGTATTGCAGTAAAAAAAAAAATACTTTTTAATTTGTATTTATGTGTTGCTTAATAGTTGGAATTATACTTGAAAGTGTATGCATAGCCAAAATTTTCTTTTTCTTAGTTTGAATAGAGTAAGGAGGGTTAAACACCCCTGCCAGGTTATTATTTATTTATTTTTTCACAATATTTTATTTGCTTAACCACTTGACGTCCGGATGTTTTACCACCTTCATGACCAGGGCATTTTTTTGCTATTCAGCACTGCGCTACTTTAACTGGTAATTGCTCTGTCATGCAACACTGTTTGCAAATGAAATGTATATTATTTTTTTTTCACACATATAGAGCTTTCTTTTGGTGTCATTTTATCACCATTGGTTTTTTGTTTTTTTGTTTTTTGTTTTTTTTGCTAAATACAGTGCCTTGAAAAAGTATTCCCACCATTTGACATTTTCCAAATTTTGTCATGTTACAACCAAAAACGTAAATGTATTTTATTGGATTTTATGTGATAGACCAACACAAAGTGGCACATAATTGTGAAGTGAAAGAAACATGATAAATGGTTTTCAACATTTTTTTTACAAATAGATATGTGAAAAGTGTGGGGGGTACATTTGTATGGCGCCCCCCTGAGTTAATACTTTGTAGAACCCGCCTTTCGCTGCAATTACAGCCGCAAGTCTTTTTGGGGATGTCTCTACCAGCTTTGCACGTCTTAGAGTGACATTTTTGCCCATTCTTCTTTACAAAATATCTCATGCTCTGTCAGATTGGATGGAGAGCATCTGTGAACAGCAACTTTCAAGTCTTGCCACAGATTCTCAATTAGATTTAGGTCTGGACTTTGACTGGGCCATTCTAACACATGAATATGCTTTGATCTAAACCATTCCATTGTAGCTCTGGCTGTATGTTTAGGGTCATTGTCCTGCTGGAAGGTGAACCTCCGTCCCAGTCTTTTGCAGACTCCATCAGGTTTTCATCTAAGATTGTCCTGTATTTGGCTCCATCCATTTTCCCATCGACTCTGACCAGCTTCCCTGTCCCTTCTGAAGAAAAGCATCCCCACACCATGATGCTGCCACCACCATGTTTCACGGTGCGGATGGTGTGTTCAGGGTGATGTGCAGTGTTAGTTCCCCCGTTTTGCTTTTAGGCCACAAATTTCAATTTTGTCTCATCTGACCAGAGCACCTTCTTCCACATGTTTGCTGTGTCCCCCACATGGCTTTTCGCAAACTGCAAACAGGACTTCTTATGACTTTCTTTCACCAATGTCTTTCTTCTTACCACTCTTCCATAAAGGGTTTGTGCAGTACACCACTAATATTTGTCTTGTGGACAGATTCTCCCAGCTGAGCTGTCGATCTCTGCAGCTCCTCCAGAGTTACCATGGACCTCTTGGCTGCTTCTCTGATGAATGCTCTCCTTGCCCGGCCCGGTCAGTTTAGGTGGACGGTCATGTCTTGGTAGGTTTGCAGTTGTGCCATACTCTTTCCATTTTCAGATGATGGATTGAACAGAGCTCCGTGAGATGTTCAAAGCTCGGGATATTTTTTTTAGAACCTAACCCAGCTTTAAACTTCTCCACAACTTAATTCCTGACCTGTCTGGTGTGTTCCTTGGCCTTCATGATGTTGTTTAAGGTTCTCTAAAAAAACTCTGAGGGCTTCACAGAACAGCTACATTTATACTGAGATTAAATTACACACAGGTGGACTAAATTTACTAATTAGGTGACTTCTGAAGGCAATTGGTTCCACTAGATATTCGTTAGGGGTATCAGAGTAAAAGGGGCTGAATACAAATACACGCCACGCATTTCACATATTTATTTGTAAAAAAAATTGAACACCATTTATCATTTTCCTTCCACTTCACAATTATTTGCCACTTTGTGTTGGTCTATCACATAAAATCCCAATAAAATACATTAATGTTTTTGGTTGTAACATGATAAAAATTGGAAAATTTCAAGGGGTGTGAATACTTTTTCAAGTCACTGTATATGAAAAAATACACAAAATTTTGGGGAAAAAAAAAACATGTTTTTCTTAGTTTCTCTTATAGAATTTTGCAAACAAATAATCTTTCTTCATAAATTTAGGCCAAAATCTATTCTGCTCCATTTCTTAGGAGTCCAAAAACTATGGTATATATATATATACATTTGAAAAGTGATCAATCCTGATGTACTGACGGCCGATCTCATTTCTTGAGGACCCACAATTGGAAGATTTCCACTTACCTCTTGCTCTGGGGACATCAATAGAATTCTGGATTTCTTTCTTTGTGAAAATGTCAGCGGGCTGAGACTCCCCAATGACGACACGACTGCAGTAAAAAAAAACCTGACAGTGAGTTTAGCCCTTAACCATTCTATTCGGAAATAAAAAGAGAAACACTTTAAGTGTAGTATAGTGAATTCAAATGTGTACGCCAGAAGGCCACAAGGCACTGATACAGACACACACACTGCTTCTCACATCATTCTATTTATTCTTGAAATGTATTCTGCTGATATTTTTTCCTTCCCTGATTTCTCTATTCATTCACATTCCAATAAAATGATTATATATAACTTTTCCATTTCCATTAAATACCTTTTTTAGACCAAGTGCTGTCGTCATTGGATCTGTGTGCTCCTCTATGCAATTCAGATCGATCATGGCTGGTGGGAAAGGAAACAGCGGTGGACCTAGTTGTCACTGCCAAAGTTAGTCATGGGACTACCCTACTGAAAAACACAAGGACCCACTTGAGGACACTTTAGCAACCTCTGGAGGAACCCTCTAGGAACCCATAGCAACCTCTGGAGCAACCTCTGGAGGAACCCTTAAGGAACTCCAAGCAATCCTTAGCAACCTCTGGAGCAACCCTTAAGGAACCCCTAGCAACCTCTGGAACAACCCCTAGCAACCTCTGGAGAAACCCTCAAGGAACCCCTAGCAACCTCTGGAGAAACCCTCAAGAAACCCCTAGCATCCTCTGGAGCAACCTCTGGAGGAACCCTTAAGGAACTCCAAGCAACCCTTAGCAACCTCTAGAGCAACCCTTAAGGAACCCTTAGCAACCTCTGGAGCAACCCCTAGCAACCTCTGGAGAAACCCTCAAGGAACCCCTAGCAACCTCTGGCGAAACCCTCAAGGAACCCATAGCAACCTCTGGAGCAACCTCTGGAGGAACCCTTAAGGAACTCCAAGCAACCCTTACAAACCTCTGGAGCAACCCTTAAGGAACCCCTAGCAACCTCTGGAGCAACCCCTAGCAACCTCTGGAGAAACCCTCAAGGATTCCCTAGCCATCTCTGAAAGAACCCTCAAGGAACCCCTATCAACCTCTGGGCGGAACCCTAGGGTTTCACCCAAACCTAAAATTGGGGACTGTCCCTGGAAATCCGAGACATCTTGTCAGCCTACTGTACATAGCTTCTTGAAAACATCCCAGCACCCTGCCTCAGTACCCCTTTCAAGAGCCCTCAGTCCTCATACATGCAATGGGCAGGTCTTGGGAGGTGTTTGCAAATATCTAATTGCATTGATGGGTGGGTGTCAGTGTGGGTGTTCCTAGGTAGACTGCATCTGCATGCAGACAACTCTACATGTGATGCAGAGTCTCCATTATTGAAAGAACCTAAATACAATGGATGAGAGAGGTGAGCCAGAGATAGTCAGGCTAGATCAAGTTTTCTCAAACAGGGTTACATGAAACCCTAGGGTTCCCCCAGAGGTTGCTAGGGGTTCCTTGAGGGTTCTTTCAGAGTTTGCTAGGGGTTCCTTGAGGGTTTTTCCAGAGGTTGCTAGAGGTTCCTTAAGGGTTGCTCCAGAGGTTGCTAAGGGTTGCTTGGAGTTCCTTGAGGGTTCCTCCAGAGGTTGCTCCAGAGTTTGCTATGGGTTCCTTGGTTGCTAGGGGGGCTTGATCAATTAGTAATTTCTACCTCTAAAATAAGTTCTCACTGACATCATTGATCTTTTTAGCTATCTGTAAGGGGGTAATTCTTCCCAATGACCACAAGTGTGAGGAGCATTCTTCCCACTGACCATCACACTAATGTATCATGAGTTGTAGATAGAAACTAGCAACATCAGTGTCAGTAATGCCGCATACACACGATCAAACAATCCGGTGGAAAAGTCAGGCGGACTCAAGTCCGCCGGACAATCCGCCCATGTGTAGGCTCCGGCGGACTTTTTATACCCAAAAGTCCGGCGGACTAAGAAAGTAGTTTTGCACACCAATCTGTCCGGACTCGCATTTCGGAGGACAGTACGGCCGTGTGTGTGCCAGTCCGCCGTACTTTTGAAATGAACTGACTTTTCCCGCCCGGATGGTATGGACTTAAAGGGGAATCCCTACGCCGAAAAATCGGCGCGGGGGTCCCCCCAGGTCCATATCAGACCCTTATCCGCATACGCTACCCGGCCGGGAAGGAAAGGGGGTGGGGAAAGGGGGTGGGGACGAGCGAGCGCCCCCCCCCTCCTGAGCCGTACCAGGTCACGTGCCCTCAACATGGGGGGTGCCCCAAAGCACCTTGTCCCCATGTTGATGAGGACAAGGGCCTCTTCCCGACAACCCTGGCCGTTGGTTGTCGGGGTCTGCGGGTGGGGGGCTTATCGGAATCCGTGAGCCCCCTTTAATAAGGGGGCCCCCGGATCCCGGATGCCGGCCCCCCACCCTATGTGAATGAGTATGGGGTACAATGTACCCCTACCCATTCACCTGTGAAAAAAAGTAAAAAAAAAAACACAACACACAAGGGTTAAAATAGTTTATTGCACAGCTCCGGGGGTCTTCTTCCGTCTTCGGGGGTCTTCTCGCCGGACTCCTCCGTTATCTTCTGCTCTTTTGCTAGCTCTTTCACTAGCGGAGGAGCCCAGCATTCTTCTTCGCCGCCGCCCTCTTCTTTCGACTTTGGGGGTCTTGTCCCCCTCTTCGGGGGTCTTGTCCCCCTCTTCGGTTCTTCTTGCCGGGCCACCGCGCCTTCTTCTAGCTCTTTTGCAAGCGGTGGCCCGGTCTTCTGTCGCCGCTGCTGCTGTCGCCGTCTTCTGTTCTTCTCTTCTGGAGATGTTGCCTCGTCGCTGTCTCCGGTCACTATGACAGGACACGCGGCATGCGGCGACTTATATAGGGACATCACCGGATGATGTCCCCGCCCATTATGATGTCACAGTCCCAGAGGATGCTTTTTTTTTTTTCAAAATGTTCAGTCTTTTTTTTTTTTTTTTCGTTCGTATACAGTAAAAAAAAAAAAAATCCAGTATATATACTTTAGTTTGTAGACGCTATAACTTTCACACAAGGCAATTAATATACACTTGCTGAAATTTTCTTTTTCACCAAAGACTGAAGAATGTAGCAGAATACATTTTGGCTCCAATTTATGAAGAAATTAGATTTTATTGGATATGTGCTTTAACAGAAAGTAGAAAATATATTTTTTTCAACATTTTTGATCTTTTTATGTTTATATAATAAAAAAAATAAAAATAAAAAAAAGTGGTGATCAAATACCACCAAAAAAAATAAAAACAAATGCTATTTGTGTGAAAAAAATAATATAAATTTAATTTGGGTACAGCGTCGCTTGACCGCACAATTACCATCAAAATTATCGCAGTTCTGAAGATTTAAAAAAAAAATGGTCTAGACACGAAGGGGGTAAAACCTGGTGGTTGAAAAAAAGTAGTATTTTTTAAAGTTTTTTGTTTACATATTCCAATAATCTACTTGTCTGAGAATGGTTACATTGAAGTTCCTCTTTAACCACTTGCCGACCACAATCCACAATATATATATGTATGTATGTATGTATGTATGTGTATATATATATATATATATATATATATATATATATATGTATATATATATATATATATATATATATGTATATATATATATATATATATATATATATATATATATATATATATATGTTGTGGTTTGCAAATAGTTTACTGAAGATATCAGCCGTAGCCCCAGTATCGTCGGTGTTGCTTGCCGTTTTCGTAGATTCTCCCGAGAAAGGATCTGGCGGTGAGGCTGGCTGCTCCCATAGCTGATAAAAGAGTAGAATCTCCTCTATGGCCTTGGAGGACTGGAGTGACATCATGACGTCACCTCTTGTCCAGGCTGGAAGTAAATTATTTTTTTTTTTTTTAGAAAGCAAAAAATAATAAAAAAATAAAGGAATAGTGTAAAAAAAAAAAAAAAGTTAAATAAATAAGAGAAAAATAAATAAATAAAAAGTTAAAGCGCTTGCTATTCCCCTGTGCTTGCACACAGAAGCGAACACGTGTAACACACGTGAACAGTGTTCGCACCTTACATTTGAGGTATCGCCGCAAACATTAGAGCGAGAGCAATAGTTTTAGCTCAAGACCTGTAACTTTAAACAGGTGATCTGTAAAGGAATTTAAAAAGTTGCCATAAATACCGGAGTTTGACGCCATTCCACGAGCGTGTACAATTTTAAAGCATAACATGTTAGATATGTGTTTACTTGGTGTAACATCATCTTTAATATTATATAAAGGCGCCTAGAGGCGATTCAGTTCGCATTGTGCGCTATACAAGTATTTCATTCATTCATTCATAAAAAAATTGGGGTCAATTTTGTGATTTTTTTTTTTTTTTTTTTTTTTATTCATTACAATTAATTTTTTTCCAGCTTGTTATGTTATTTTTTTCTGAACATTGATGTAATGTTTAAACTTGAATAAAATAAAAAATAAAAAAGATATATTTATTTTTTCCAAAAAAATTACGTTTGAAAAACTACTGCGCAAATACCATGTGACATAAAAAATGTAAATAATTGTCATTTTATTCCCTAGGGTCTCTGCGAAAAAAAAAAAAAAAATTATAATGTTTGGGGGTTCTAAGTAATTTTCTATAAAAAAAAAGTACTGATTTCAACTTGTAAACAAAAAGTGGCAGAAAAAGCCCGGTATTCAAGTGGTTAAATGAGTTGATCACAAAATCAGAGCACTTCTAGAACTTGCTGTAATCCAAGTTGTCATCCAGGTCTTCTGCTTTTTCTGGTTACATGGGTCCTCTCACACGCAGTAATTAGTACGGGGCTGACGGGGGTAGGTGAAATTTTGCTGATACAGTGTGCTACAATGTTCTGGCGTGTAGATGAAGATTGCTGTAACATTGCGATTTCCTCCCAGGCGACCCGGGAACATCTGCACCGCACAGACGGATCACAGCTTGAGTCCATCTCAGATTTTCTGAGGTTCGGCTCGGTTTCAAACGCTGGAGCCAGATGTCAGAATGGAGGACTCAAAGAGTTCTCTGGATAGCCGGGGTTCTCGGGAGCCGGTCTTCCGAAAGTTGGCAAGCGTGAAGCTTGTTTTAAAATCAGGAGCCCTTAGATGTCGAAGAAGCGTGAAGAATCTGGACGGCTTCCTGGGCTGGCCCGACTTGTCCTCATTCTGACAACTCACCGTATAAATGTATCTGTTTGATTTTTCACCATATGTGTTTTAGTAACGCATCTTCCGGTTATCACTGAAAGGTTCCCTATAACCTAAAGCAGGGGTCTCCAAATATTCTAAACAAAGGGCCAGTTTACTGCCCTTCAGATCCCAGGAGGGCCGGACTGTGCCCAATGGGAGTAGAAAAGGTCCCAACATCAGTGATAAAAAACAATGTCCCATCTTTCGTGTCAGTGGGAGGAATTGTGTCCTATAATTGGTGTCATTGGACCCCATTGCTGGTTCATTGGAAGAAATTGTGCCCCATCATTGGAATCATTGTGAGAAATTATACCCCATCATTGGTACCATTGGGAGAACTTGTGGCCCTGCATTGGTATCATTGGAAGGAACTGTGGCACATCATTGGGAGGAATTGTGGCCCACCAATGGTGTCCTTGGACCCCATTGTTGGTGTCATTGGGAGGAACTGTGTCCCATCATTGGTGTCATTGGGGTCCATTGTTGGTGTCATTGTGAGAAATTGTGCCCCACCATTGGTGTCATTTGGAGTAATTGTGTACCATCATTGGTGTCACTGGGCCCCATCATTGGTATTATTGGGAGGAATTGTGTCCCTTCATTAGTATCATTGGGAGAAATTATTCCCCATTATTGGTGTCATTGGAGGAATTGTGTCCAATCATTGGTGTCATTGGGCTCCATTGTTGGTGTCACTGTGAGAAATTGTGCCCCACCATTGGTGTCATTTGGAGGAATTGTGTACCATCATTGGTGCCACTGGGCCCCATCATTGGTATTATTGGAAGGAATTGTGTCCCTTCATTAGTATCATTGGGAGAAATTGTGCCCCATTATTGGTGTCATTGGAGGAATTGTGTCCTATCATTGGTGTCATTGGGCTCCATTGTTGGTGTCATTGTGAGAAATTGTGCCCCACCATTGGTGTCATTTGGAGGAATTGTGTCCCATCATTTGTGTCACTGGGCCCCATCATTGGTATTATTGGGAGGAATTGTGTCCCTTCATTAGTATCATTGGGAGAAATTGTGCCCCATTATTGGTGTCATTGGAGGAATTGTGTCCTATCATTGGTTTCATTGGGCTCCATTGTTGGTGTCATTGTGAGAAATTGTGCCCCACCATTGGTGTCATTTGGAGGAATTGTGTCCCATCATTTGTGTCATTAGGCCCCATCATTGGTATTATTGGGAGGAATTGTGTCCATTCATTAGTATCATTGGGAGAAATTGTGCCCCACTATTGGTGTCATTGGAGGAATTGTGTCCTATCATTGGTGTCACTGGGTCACATCATTGGTATTATTGGGAGGAATTGTGTCCCTTCATTAGTATCATCAAGATAAATTGTGCCCCATTATTGGTGTCATTGGAGGAATTGTGTCCTATCATTGGTGTCTTTGGGCTCCATTGTTTTGTCATTGTGAGAAATTGTGCCCCATCATTGCTGCCCGTTTGGAGGAATTTTGTCCCATCATTGGTGTCACTGGGCCACATCATTGGTATTATTGGGAGGAATTGTGTCAATTCATTGGTATCATTGGGAGAAATTGTGCCCCATTATTGGTGTCATTGGAGGAATTGAGTCCTATCATTGGTGGCAGTGGGAGGAATTGTGCCCCATCATTGGTGTCAGTGAGTGGAATTATGCCCCTTCATTGCTGTCAATAGGGGAAATGATGCCCCATTGTTGGTACCAGTGGATGAACTAGTGCCCCAAGGGCCGAATAAAAGCCAGTAAAGGGCAGCATCTGGCCCCCCGGGCCGCAATTTGGAGACCACTGCCTTAAAGTAGATGTAGAGCCAAGTGCTGAAATCTCATTAACTTCAGGTCCTTTTTAACGGACTTCATCTTATGGGGTGACAGTTGTCTGCCAATTGTGCCCTGATTTGCCATCCGGTCACGTACACCTCTGATAATGGCTACAAGTGGCCATGCCAAAAATTGATTATGCAAGAATGGTCCCCACAGTTATCACCATCGGAAACTCGGTGCACAGCAATGACATGGGTTAAAGTGGTTGTAAAGGCTGATGTTTTTTTTTTTTTACCTTAACTACTTGACCACTGGAAGATTTACCCGCCTTCATGACCAGGCCATTTTTTACGATACAGCACTGCATTACTTTAACGGACAATTGCTCTGTCATGCAAAGCTGTACCCAGGTAAAATGTATGTCCTTTTTATCCCACAAATAGAGCTTTATTTTGATGGTATTTAATCACCTCTGAGTTTTTTATTGTATGCGCTAAAAACAAACAAAAAAAAAACGTAAATTTTGAAACAAAAAATGTACTGTCTGCTATAAAACAATAAAAAAATGTAACAAATTTAATTTCTTCATCAATTTAAGCCAATATTTATTCTGCTACATATTTTTGGTTAAACAAAAATCTGAAGAAGCGTATATTCATTACTTGGCGCAAAAGTTACAGCATCTACAGACTATGGGATTTTTTTTATTCATTTTTATTTATTTATATATTTTTTTACTAGTAAAGGTGGTGATCAGCGACTTATAGTGGGACTGTGATATTGCGGTGAGCATTCGGACACTAACTGACACTTTTTGGAACCAGTGACACTAATACAGTGATCAGTGCTAAAAATATGCACTGTCACTGTACTAATGACATTGGCTGGAAAGGCGTTAACACCAGGGGCAATCAAAGGGTTAACTGTGTGCCTAGCCAGTGTTTTATTGCAGTGTGGGAGGCACTTTTACTAGGGGAAGACATGGATCCTAGTCCTTGCTATGCAGAGACGCAGGATCAGGACTGGCTCAAGACATTGTGCTGCCTGGGTCCAAGAATGAAATGTTGCCCCCATCCCCCCTCCCAAACAAAAAATAAATAAATCACGCCCACCAAAAGGCCTCAACATCCATTATTTTATATCATGATAATTAAAACTAAAATTAAATGTATCAGGAAATAAGATTTACATGCAACAGCATTTTGTCTATATGCAAAATTATTTGACATACCACCATGTTACCGCTCCCCCATCTTGACGCCCCAGGGCATTCATGGGTGCAGTGTGTGTCAGCACAGTGCCCCCCACCCCACCCCTCAGGGCCCATGTTCAGTGAACACGTTGCACCTATGGATGATATGCCACTGGGATAGGACTGCATAGGGGCAGGCTAGGGCAGTATACGTGCAGACTAGGGCAGTATAGGGGTAGGCTAGGGTAGCAAAGGGGCGGGCTAGGGCAGTACAGGGGCAGGCTAGGGTAGTAAAGGGGTGAGCTAGTCCACCCAGTTCACCCCTTGATGACGCACAAAACTGCTGTTAAAAAAAATGTTGGTCTTCAATTTGCCACCCCTCTCAAAGTGCCACCTGGGTCCAACCCAACTGGACCCATGGTAGGGCCAGCATTGCACAGGATCCGAGCCTCCCCTATTGACAGAATGGCAATCGTTTACATAGGCAGACCCCTATTCTGCCTCTCTGCTGGATCATTGGCGGAGCCCGGTGGACATCGAGTCTGCGTTACTCGCTGCTGGGCTAGCGAGCCACGGACAGGCTAGGGTAGTATATGGACAGGCTAGGGTAGTATATAGACAGGTTAGGGCAGTATAGGGGCAAGCTAGGGTAGTATATGGACAGGCTAGGATAGTATATAGACAGGTTAGGGCAGTATAGGGGCAGGCTAGGGTAGTATATAGACAGGTTAGGGCAGTATAGCGGCAAGCTAGGGTAGTATATGGACAGGCTAGGGTAGTATATGAACAGGTTAGGGCAGTATGGGGGCAGGCTAGAGTAGTATATGGACAGGCTATTGTAGTATATATGCAGGCTAGGTTAGTATATAGACAGGCTAGGGTAGTATAGGGGCAGGCTAGGGTAGTATATGGACAGGTTAGGGTAGTACATGGACAGGCTAGGGTAGTATATAGACAGGCTGCTAGGGTAGTATATGGACAGGCTAGGGTAGTATAGGGGTAGGCTAGGGTAGTATAGGGGTAGGCTAGGGTAGTATAGGGGCAGGCTAGGGTAGTGTAGGGACAGGCTAGGGTAGTATAGAGGCAGGCTAGGGTAGTATATGGACATGTAAGGATAGTATATGGACAGGCTAGGGTAGTATATGGACAGGCTAGGATAGTATATGGACAGGCTAGGGTAGTATATAGACAGGCTTCTAGGGTAGTATATAGACAGGCTAGGGTAGTATATAGACATGTTGAGGGCAGAAGGGCAGCCTTTTGACAGAGAAGTGGAGCCGTCCGGGGGGGGGGGGCAGTTGTCACCCTGCCCCCCGCCTGGGGGAGCCCAGTCCACCCCTTGATGAAGCACAAAACTGCTGTTAAAAAAATCTTGGGCGTCAATTTGCCACCCCTCTCAAAGTGCCACCTGGGTCCAACCCAACTGGACCCGTGGTGCCTTGCACAGGATCCGTGCCTCCCCTACTGACAGAACGGTGATCATTTACATAGGCAGACCCCTGCTCTGCCTCTCTGATGGATCATTGGCGGGGCTCTGCGGACATCGAGTCTGCGTTATGCTGCTGGGCTAGCGAGGAGCCATCGGCGCCGCACATGCGTGCCCCTACCCGGGAGAGCCATAACACGTGTATGTATATATATATATTTATAACTGATTCGGGGCACAGGTAAAACTGCTATGGGGTGGACCTAAAGTGGTTAACATCACAACCCTAAGCCACCAGAAAGCAAACATTTTCCGGTGAAAGTTACTTACCGTAGTTATACAATTTTCCATAAGGTGCTTCTTTTTTTTTTCCATTTGTGCTATTTTTGTCTTCTTTTTTTCTTATCTCCATTAAATCACATTAGTCATGTATCTCATCGCACTGCGTCGTCTACCGCTAAAGCAAGGAAACATTATCTCCTTATAAAGAGCAACATGTGCCCTTGTTACTTAAGCATTGACCTGACAACACAAGGACCTTTAATTACACGACCGTACAACGCCGTTCTCCACCACCGGCTTGCACTGTTCTAATAAAAGAAGCCCTAACCTATTTTACATATTATATTGTACCCAGAGTCGCATTCATCAAGGCCTTGCATCGTAGCTACTGGAAGCAATTTATCTCTGCGGAATTTTACTTTAATCTTCATGTCTCACGTCCACTTTGATCCTTGAAGAAAACTCTTCTTTCTCCTATTTTTTTTTTTTTCTTTTTCTAATGTCCATAATCTACTCCAACTTCTGTGAATATCAAGGTGTCAAAGTGACACCTATTATAGTAATGGGAAATCTGGTCTTTGTAGAGTCAGAGTAATCCTATATAATGATGCTCTTGGAATATAAAAAAATAAAATAAAATTATAATAATACAACTGCTTCACTTTTTTTTTTTTTTTCCTTCTGTGGATTCTTTTTAGAAGATTTATCTCATAAGAGCTTTCAATCCAAACCCAGGCTTATCACAGAGTTGGTCTTCTTATAAAACATAGAAATGGCAACCTCCCCAACGTATACCTGGCTTTTGCAGCAAGGCAGACATGGAAGGGGCGGCCGCTCATGTCAAAAATACGACAAACAAAAATTCCTAGCTCGCTTACCAGCCAGCCTGTAACTAACCAAATTGACCATGTCTAAAGCCGCGTACACACGGGCGGACTGTCTGGCCAACTTAGTCCGCCGAAACACATTTCAGCGGACAGTCCGCTCGTGTGTGGGCTTCAGCTGACTTTTTCAGCGTGCAGTCTGGCGGACTAAGTATTTCGGAATTTCCGTAATATTGTCCGTCAGACTTTGGTTTCAGCGGACAATCCGCTCGTCAGTAGGCTAGTTTGACGGACTAAGAATGGCGCATGCTCAGAAAGGATTTACACGGCGGAAGGGTGCATTGCTGTGTATTGGACTTCCTATTTCTAGTCCCGTCGTACGTGCTGTACACGTCATCGCGCAAGCTTTCGACGGACTGTTTTGCATCCGTGTGTGGTCAAGTCCGTTCAGTCGAAAGTAGGACGGACTGTCCGTCGGATTGTCTGACGGACTTAGTTGGCCAGACAGTCCGCCCCGTGTGTATGCTTAAGAATTCATGCTAAAAAACAGGGGTTTCGTTAGTCCGTAGGGTTCCATATTGAGTTGGCCCGCCCTTTGCAGCTATAAGAGCTTCAACTCTTCTGGGAAGGCCGTCCACAAGGTTTACGAGTGTTTAGTTTGTTTGCAAACGCTTGCAAATATATGCGTAAGCTGCAGCAACCACGTGACGGCACCCAAGTGTAATGCGATCCTAACTCTATCATTTTGAGAGTCTCCTGAACTGGAAAAAATTATATAATAATGGAAAGATTAAGAGCAGGTATGCCTGGAGAGAGCCCACCCCACCTTAAAGGTATAGGGATACACTGGCCGCTGCAGGTTACTCATATACACTATATTACCAAAAGTATTAGGACGCCTGCCTTTACACACATAAGAACTTAAATGGCATCCCAGTCTTAGTCCGTAGGGTTCAATATTGAGTTGGCCCACCCTTTGCAGCTCTAACAGCTTCAACTCTTCTGGGAAGGCCGTCCACAAGGTTTAGGAGTGTGTCTATGGGAATGTTTGACCATTCTTCCAGAAGCGCATTTGTGAGGTCAGTGTCAGAAACCATGAATCAGACCGAGACAGAAGTACAATTGAATCACACTTGTTTATTAATAAAAATAAAAAGGTAAATAGAAAAAGCTTAGTCAAAGCATAGCCAGAGTCCAGTAACCGGATCGAGTAGTCAGCCAGGCCAGAGTTCAATAACCAGATCGGGTAGTCAGCCAGGCCTGAAGTCAGGGATCCAAGTAGAGGAACAGCAAGCAGGATAAGGAGCCAGAAGGGATGTCAGCAAACCAGTCTTTAAACAGAACCGCAGGAGATGGTTTCCTGTAATGTACCCAAGGCGAAGGCAGAGGTGAAGTGAGCTGGACAGCTTTAAAGTGGTTGCAAACCCTTACAAACCACTTTGACCTACAGGTAAGCCTAGATTAAGGCTTACCTGTAGGTCCAAGAAATATCTCCTAAACCTACACAGTTTATGAGATATTTACCTGAAAACAGCCACCGCTGTCTACGGCGCATGGGCCGTAGACAGCAGCGCGCAGTCGCACTGGATAAGCCACAGATCGCGGCGATATGCCGCGAGTGTCGGCACCCATGCGCATGCACGGGAGTGACGTCATCGCTGTGCAGGCGAATCACAGCGCCGGAGCAGCGAGACCCACCAAGAAGATGGACGCTCGGAACTACAGGGGACAGCGGTGACTTTGCTGGCTCCTGTGTCAGGTAAGTGACACATAATGGACTACTATGCAATGCAAAGTAGTCCATTATGCTTTACCTTTGCAGGGAATCAAAGAGGAAGTAAACCCATCAGGGTTTACTTCCTCTTCAAGTAGGCAGGTCAGACGAGCATGATCAGGAACAGCTGGTAACTGTGGAGAGAGATGAGAGATGGCAATTAGCCGACAGCTGAGCAGCCAGCCCAGAGAAGGAAAGGCTAAGCCAGCCCTGACAGTCAGGCACTGATGTTTGATGAGAGGGCCTGGCTCGCAGTCTCTGTTGCAATTCATACCAAAGGTGTTCTATCGGGTTGAGGTTAGGACTCTGTGCATGCCAGTCAAGTTGCCCCCCCCCCCAAACTTGCTCATCCATGTCTTCATGGACCTTGCTTTGTGCACTGATGTGCAGTCATGTTGGAACAGGAAGGGGCCATCCCCAAACTCAATCTTTCTAAAACCGTGTTTGTTATATTTTCTCCTCCCTGTGACTTCCCCATTTATATCAACAACACAACCATTGGTCCCTCCACACATCTCAGGGTGTTGGGTGTAATCCTCGACTCTGACCTCTCCTTCAGCCCCCACGAAGCCTGCCACCTTCCCCTCCGCAACATCTCCAGAATTCCACCCTTCCTGACTAATGACACCACAAAGCAACTCGTTCACTCCTTGATTATTTCCCGTCTTGACTACTGAAACTCTCTCCTTAATAGCCGACCCTTAAGCAGGCTCCTCCCCCCTTCCGTCTATTATAAATGCTGCTGCTAGACTAATATACACCTCACTAATTGATCCGTGACTGCCGCCCCTCTCTGCCAATCCCTTCACTGGCTCCCCCTACCCCACCGTATAAAATTCAAAATGTTAACCATAACATACAAGGTCATCCACAACATCGCCCCCATCTACATCACCAACCTCATCTGCAGATATCACCCAAATTGTCCCCTCCGCTCCTCCCAGGACCTCCTGCTCTCTAGCTCCCTTGTTACCTCCTCCCATGCTAGACTTCAAGACTTCTCCAGAGCCTCTCCCATCCTCTGGAACTCCCTGCCCCTGTCTGTCTGATCAGCCCCTAACCTGTCCACCTTTAGGAGATCCCTGAAAACTCATTTATTCAGGGAAGCCTATCCCACACCCACCTAACAACTGACCCCAAGCCACCCCCCATCAAATCATTCTCTGCAGCTATTACCTTTTGTACCACCACCCCCTCCCTTTAGAATGTAAGCTCTATGAGCTGGGCCCTCCTGTACCTTTTGTATTGTACTGTAATTGTGTTGTCCCCTCTCTACATTGTAAAGCGCTGCGTAAACTGTTGGCGCTATATAAATCGTGTATTATAATAATAATAATAATAATCCCAAAACTGTTCCCACAAAGTTGGGAGCCTGAAATTGTTCAAAATGTCTTGGTATGCTGACGCCTTAAGAGTTCCCTTCACTGGAACTAGGAGGCCAAGCCCAACCCCTGAAAAACAACCCCACACCATAATCCCACCAAATTAGTTGCACCAGTGCACAAAGCAAAATTCAAAATTTGACACGGTTACATGATAGTTTATGTTTTTGGGGTTGCATTCGAGATGTGCAGAGAAAGGTCACACAAATATTACTAAGTATAGCATTTAATTTAGTAATGACAGATACAGATAGCAAATGTAATAATATTAGGAAATATAACAAGAATACTTAACTAAAGATGCCTTTTCGCCACGGAGTCCCGACTGCAAGCGCAGCACAGATGATCTAGGTGCATGCTTGCCCTGGTAAACATGGATAATTCCAAGTTTTTAGCTGTGTATATAGAACTTGCATGTAAGGAAATGGTCAACTCTTGGTCAACTCCCCTTGCAAGCAGCATAACCTTTTAAGGACTTGGTCAGTTTACAATGACATTCCTTTGGTATAAAGTCAGCTAAAGTAACCCGGATATTGGAGGCTTTAGATATTGTGAGACAACTTTAATAAGGAAATATGAAATAGGCAATTTTTCCATCACACCCCCGAAAAAAGAATAAGAATAGAAACCCTGTTTCCCCGAAAATAAGACCTAGCGTGATTGTCGGTGATGGCTGCAATATAAGCCCTACTCCCCAAATAAGCCCTCGTTAAAGTCCTTATAGTTCTTATTTTCAGGGTAGGGCTTATTTTCGGGGAAACAGGGTAGGGCTTATTTGGGGGGTAGGGCTTATATTGCAGCCATCACCTACAATTACGCTAGGTCTTATTTTCAGGAAACAGGGTAGTACAATTGATCTTAGCCACATTATCAATAGACACAGTTGTCATGTTGGAGGATAATGCTGCAGAGCCATCATGGCTGGCACTTCTGCATTCCCCCTTATTATCGCAATTTTTCCAGTCCAGCCCCCTTTTAATAGGGTCTATATGCCCCATCACAATCAACCCCATTAAACACAATAGGCTAGTTTGACAAATGGTACTGCCTGTCAAACTCTGGACCCCCAGTTAAAAAATGCAGTGTAGCAAAGTGGCTACTGCATCTGTGCAGCCCCATCTGGCTGTATTGGGACAGTTTAGGCCACCCGTCTAAAAGAGCACTTAGTCGCATATGAAAGAATTCAAATCATTTTTTTTTTTTCAAGTACATATAGACGCCAAAAGCCCCGGAATCTGATTTAAACGCATATGGAAAAATTAAAGAGAAGCTCCAGCCTCCCCCCCAAAAAAACACTGTGGCTGATTACTTTTAAAACACGGACACTTACCTGCCAGGATCCATCGCTGTCCTCACCCGACCCAATTCTTCAATCAACTTTGGGTGCAGGCGCTGACAACTTGACTAAGGGAAATCATCAGGGAAGCCTTGCGGCTTCACAGGCGGGTTCCAACTGCACGTACGCAAGCCACGTTGTGCTTTGTGAACGTTCCTGCAGTTTTCTTGGACCTGTGATGTGTCCAAGAAGGCTGCGGGAAGGAGGGTGGGCACTAGACTTCCACTCGGATTTCCGCGGTGATCCAGTTGGAAGTGGGGGAGCTGGTACCTGTCAAAATCAGGTACCCCCCCCCCCCAAAAAAAAGTGCCAAATGTTAAAGAGGCGAGGGGTGGGAAGCGGAAGAACATGTTGATGTTCTATCAACCTCACACCAGGTGGACTGATGCTCTTTTCACAGCTCCCCCTTTTACTCCTCTCATTTATAGTGTCTTATTACTTACGGTCCCCGTATGTTGCACAGAGTTGGGTTTTTGGGTTCGGCTACGCCTGTCCTATTGAGTTGAGTCTGATGTCCAGCTGGAAGATACCATTAATATGCACCTGATATCCTGCACATGATGATGACCTATTTTGTGCACCCTTTTCTTCCCCCCTGAAGAAGGCATATACCAAACATTTCCGAAACGCTTTGGGTTTGGGTTCAGCTGTGAAAACCTTGAGGCCTATTGGGCCATTATTCAATTTTTGCCATGTTTTGTTTTTGTTTTTGTATTTATCATGCTATGTACTTATATATTTTATTGCCCTCTCTTGGGAATTACTTTTATATCATGTGATAAATAAACTTTGCTAAATTTTATACCTTTCAATACTCCTTCACACTCCCCTAACCTGCCTATAAAGTCCACATTGGGGCAATTTCCTTTCTGGGAAGAGGAAGAAGAGCGGCACTTTCCATTTTTTTGGGTGAAGTTCCGCTTAGTATAGTCAGATTGTAGTCTCTCCGTGAACTCTGATTTTAGGTTACACCAACACTAGCAAGTTTTTTTTTTTTTTTTTGTATTTTTGTTTTTATTTACTGTTTAGTACAAACTTGGCACTCGGATAAAAAAAAAAAAGACATGTCTCGAGAACAATGCAGACGCTGTACTTGAAGAGGAATAAAAGAAAGAGTCTTGTACGCTGGAAAAAGCCAAGAACATTATCTCTCCTGGGCGAGGAGAGCAGCCAATCCCGAGAAAGAACACATTAAATCATCGGCCGCTAAATCGGAGTCGACAGTAAAAATATACCGCTCCATAAAATAAACACTGGTACCTGGACAGAGTCCCTGACTCGCAGCCAGATGATATTTTATCGGAATTTTTTTTTTTTTGAGGTGCATGTATTATTAAGGAGATTTGTGTCTGCAATCCTTCTGATAGGAATGGCGGAAAGAGCCTCCTGAAGCCGCATGTTGGACGTCTGTCAAGAGAATGTCACGGGAGCGGAGCCGGGAAGCGCGATCTGAACGGAACACAAACATCACACGCCTGGATGACTTTCCGTGTACTTGTACTAACAAGCCACAGACTATTCAGCGGGGTTCCCCATGTGTGCTGCTCCCTATGCACAGAATCACAATACATTTTAAGCTTTGTAGCCATATAAAGTGATAGTAAGCGAAGGGGCTCATTCACACCGGCGCACGTGTTAACCACTTGCCGACCGCTGCGCACCAATATACATCGGCACAATGGCAGCGGTGGGCAAATGGGTGTACCTTTAGGCCCCCTTTAACTGACGGGGCTAGCGGGCACGCGCATGCCGCGTATAGCGTGACCGTGCCCGCGGGTCCTGCGGACTCGATGTCTGCCGGTGTCCTGCGATTGTGTCACGGAGCGGCAAAACGGGGAGTTGCCTATGTAGACAGGGCATTTCCCCGTTCTGCCTAGTGTCATGACAGAGATCAGTGCTCCCTATCATCGGGGGCAGTGATCGCTGTCGTGTAAATTGTAGCCCATCCCCCCACAGTTAGAATCACTCCCTAGGACACACTTAACCCCTTCATCGCCCCCCTAGTGGTTAACCAGTTCCCTGCCAGTGTCATTTACACAGTAATCAGTGCATTTTTATAGCACTGATCGCTGATGTATAAATGACAATGGTCCCAAAACAGTGCCAAAAATCTCTGATGTGTCCGCCATAATGTTGCAGTCCCAATAAAAATTGCAGATCGTCGCCATTACTAATAAAAAAAAAAACCTTCCCTGCCTGTGCCATTTACACAGTAATCAGTGCATTTTTATAGCACTGATCGCTGTATAAATGACAATGGTCCCAAAATAGTGTCAAAAGTGTCCGACGTGTCTGACATAATGTCGCAGTCATGATAAAAATTGCAGCTCACCGCCATTACTAATAATAATAATAATAATTTAAAAAATGCCATAAAACGATCCCCTATTTTGTAGACGCTATAACTTTTGCACAAACCAATCAATATATGTCCTTATTGTTTTTTTGTTTTTTTTACCTAAAATATGTAGAAGAATACATATCGGCCTAAACTGAGGAAAAAACATTTTTTTTATATATTTTTGGGTGATATTTATTATAGCAAAAATTAAAAAATATAGCTTTTTTTTTCAAAATTGTCGCTCTTTTTTTTTATAGCGCAAAAAAAAATAAAAACCGGAGAAGTGATCAAATACCACCAAAAGAAAGCTATATTTTGTGGGCAAAAAGAGGACATCAATTTTGTTTGGGTGCAACGTCGCACAGCAATTGTCAGTTAAATCGACGCAGTGCCGAATCGCAAAAAGTGCTCTGGTCAGGAAGGGGGTAAAATCTACTGGAGGTGAAGCGCAAAACACACGCGCCACTGGTGTGCCTCATTGCTTTCTAAAACGCATCACAGTGGTTGCTTATTTTTTTAATATTATTCAACTTGACTTTCATTTAGCTCAATGGGGCATATTTAACCGCTTAAGGACCAAGCCTCCTTTTGAGACTTGTTACAAGTTCAAATATTTTTTTTTTGCTAGAAAATTACTTAGAACCCCAAAATATTATATATATATATATATATATATATATATATATATATATATATATATATATTTTTTTTTTTTCCAGACACCCTAGAGCAGTGATGGCGAACCTTGGCACCCCAGATGTTTTGGAACTACAATTCCCATGATGCCCATGCACTATGCAGTGTAGTTGAGCATCATGGGAAATGTAGTTCCAAAACATCTGGGGTGCCAAGGTTCACCATCACTGCCCTAGAGAATAAAACGTTGGTCGTTGCAATACTTTATGTCACACTGTATTTGCGCAACAGTCTTACAAGTGCAATTGTTTTGGGAAAAAATACACTTTTTTTAATAAAAAAAAAAGACAACGGTAACGATTTTTTTCTACATTGTGAAAGATGATGTTACGGCGAGTAAATTGATCCCAACATATCATGGTTCGAAAATTGACCCCCGCTTTCGGAATGGTGAAAAACTTTGGCACTTAAAAATCTCCATTGGCAGCGTTTACTAATTTAAGACATGTGCATTGCCGAAAAATGTGTTCGTTTTTAGTTTCATTCGTTTTTTGTTTTTTCTTCTGTTTGTCGGGTCATTCTTTATGGTCGCAATTCGTAACTTTGTAAATTTGAAAATTTGTAAATTTGTAAATTCGTACATTTGTAAATCCGAAAATGTGAAAATTTGTAAATTCGTAAACCCGAAAATTCAAAAATCGGAAATGTAAAAAATCCAAAAATAAGAAAGAAAATCTGAAAATTCGAAGAAATAACTAACTAATATCTAATATATATAATATCTATAATCTACAGGTTACCACTTTTAAGTTACAGAGGGGCTGTAGGGCTGTAATTTTTTGCTCTCGCTCTAATGATCGTGGCGATACCTCACATGTGTGGTTTAAACACCTTTTACATAGGGGGGCATGACTTATGTATGCGCTCGCTTTACATCTTTTTTTTTTTTTTTTTTTTATTATTTACACTGTCCTTTTAAAAAAAAAAAAATGTTGGGTCACTTTTATTCCTATTACAAGGAATGTAAACATCCCTTTTAATAAAAAAAAAAGCATGACAGGACTTCTTAAATATGAGATCTGGGGTCAAAAAGACCTCAGATCTCAGATTTACACTTAAATGCAATAAAAAATAAATAAAAAAATAAATGCCTTTTTTTATTTTTTTTATTTCCCCTTTAAGACTATTGGGTGGAAAAAAAATAAAAGAAATGTCTTTAAAAAAAAAAAAAATAGGCGGAATTGCTACTGAGGGAACAGCATCCGATCGTCTCCGCCCCTACCGGCTCCGGTAAGCGGTTGGTATATATATATATATATATATATATATATATATATATATACGTAAATCTGCACTTCCACCTGCAGGGGGTGCGGCTGGTGGTGTACCACTTCTGCTCCTGTAATTATACACAGAAAAAGCCAATCTGTGGGCGCCGGGCACTCGATGTGCGCTGGCACCCGCCGATCATCGGGCAGAGACTCAGAAAAGAGCTCTTGCCTATTAGACACGTGCACTGCAGAAAAATTTGTTAGTTTTCATTTTATTTTGTTTATTTTTTTTGGGGGGGGTCATTCGTTATAATTCAAATTCATAAATTCGTAAATTTGAAAATTTGAAAATTCCTAAATTCGGAAATTCAAAAATGAGAAAATTCGGAAATTCGAAAATTGGAAATTTTGGAAATTAGAAAAATCGGAAATTAGAAAATCTAGAAATTCGGAACTTTGAAAATCCGAAAATTCGAAGACTCAAAAATAAGAAAGAAAATCCGAATTTTTTTAAATAATAGCTAACTAACCAACTAATAATAACTAACTATTAAATAGGTATTGGAATTTCCTTTCAAATTTGGCTGTTGGCCAATCTAACGAATATGAATTTATCCAACGTTACGATTTATCGGATTTATGATTTTGTGATGAGGATAGTCATCCTCTGATCACCCAATTGACCCAAGGTCCTCCTGACCGCACTGCACATGTGCGTTTAGGTTTTTTTTCCCCACGCATGGCACACACATTAGGTTGTGCATAGACAATATTTCATATTTAATGGTGCCGCATCAATGTCACCTCCTCCCTCGTGCACCTCTTCATTTGATGGACGTCTGATTTTTATGTTTTCTATAACATGATTTGATGCTGCCAGACCCGGCAAGGAGACGGAATATATTAATTCACTTCTCCGGGTCTGAGGTTGTTAAGAAATAATTTAGCTGCCAATCCCGGCCGCAGAGGCTTACAAGCACCTGTCTGCAAAGGGCGCAAACACGCTAATCCAATCATCTCAAGACGTTGGCTCACCATAGAGGACGGAGACGGGAGTCATTCTACGGGGGCGTCAATCTGCCAAACATGATCAATCACGTAGGTTCTGTGATCACTGGTAATCTGGGGCGATACACTTGTTACCCAGCTGGAGTGGGCTTATGGCGACATTTACCACCATCCAAAATGACATAAAAGGGATTAACCAGACAGCTGCTCGGGATCCGAAGGCTCATTTCCTGAAAGTGAAGCGTTTAGTGTAAGAGCTAAAAAAAAAAAAAAAAAAAAAAAAGACTAACATGGATAACTATATTTTACGGGGGTAATGTATAGGCTCTCTGTGATGTGTGAGTTGCATTGCAATCCGGGGAAACCCCAAAATAAGCAATTTATGTGGCCACTATGACACTTATAGCATTCTAAAACAGCACATAAAAATATTGATACAGAGGCCACTTTAGCATGCCTTAAAATGTATCTGGCTTTAAATACTTCTTAGTGGAAATGTGTTACTTCTTTTCCAGGCTTGTAATCCTGAGGGATTGCGGGGTGGGGTGGGGGGAGAGGATTTCCAACCAGGTAGGGGTATGTCTGATCAGAGAGGGAGAGAGAGAGAGAGAGAGAGGTGTATCTAAGAAGAGAGAGGCATGTCTGACCAAGGAGAGATGTGTTTGACCAAAAAGGGGTGTATCTATAAGCAGATAGGGGTGTGTCTGACAAGATAGTAGTAGGTCTAACCAGTCAGGCATAGTGAGGGTGTCTATGACCAGACAGGGGTGTGTATCATCGAGGAGGGGTGTGTCTGACCAAAAAGGTGTGGGTCTGACCAGAGAGGGGTGTGTATCACCAGAAAGGGGTGTGTCTGAAGAGAAAGAGGTATATTTGACCAAAGAGGGTGTGTCTGACCAAATAGAAGTGTGTCTGACCAAAGAATGGTGTGTCTGTCCAGAAAGGGGTGTCTCTGACCAGAGAGGGGTGTGTCTGACAGCAGAGAGGTATGTCTGATCAGAGAGGGGTGTGTCTGAAGAGAAAGAGGTATATTTGACCAGAGGGGTGTGTCTGACCAGAGAGGGGTGTGTGTGACCAGAGAGGGGTGCGTCTGTCCAGAGAGGGGTGTGTCTGACTGCAGAGAGGTGTGTCTGACCGGTGAGGGGTGTGTCTGAAGAGAAAGAAGTATATTTGACCAGAGAGGGTGTGTCTGACCAAAGAGAGGCATGTCTGACCAAAGAAGGGTGTGTCTGGCCAGAGAGGGATGTGTCTGACTGCAGAGAGGTGTGTCTGACCAGAGAGGGGTGTATTTGATTGCAGAGAGGTGTGTCTGACCAGAGAGGGGTGTGTCAGAAGAGAAAGAGGTATATTTGACCAAAGAGGGTGTGTCTGACCAAAGAGAGGTGTCTGTGACCATAAAGGGGTGTGTCTGACCAAAGAGAGGTGTGTCTGATCAGAGAGGGGTGTGTCTGAAGAGAAAGAGGTATATTTGACCAGAGAGGGGTATGTCTGACCAAAGAGCGGTGCCTCTGACCAGAGAGGGGTGTGTCTGACTGCAGAGAGGTGTGTATAACTAGAGAGGGGTGTGTCTGACCAGAGAGGGGGGTGTCTGAAGAGAAAGAGGTATATTTGGCCAGAGAGGGGTGTGTCTGACCAAAGAGAGGTGTCTCTGACCAGAGAGGGGTGTGTCTGATCAGAGAGGTGTGTCTGAAGAGAAAGAGATATGGAAACATTGACAACACCTATAATACAGTAATTTGCTTGATTTACATGTAAAAAGTCAACACAGCATGAAATTGTCAGCCCCTTATATTTACTGGCAGTTGTAAAAAAATTCACAGATTTTTACAAACTGTCAGTAAATTTAGTGGTGGTTGGCAACCCTGGCCTGGACCAGACAGGTGTGTGTGACAGGAAAGGGGTGTGTCTGAACAGAAAGGTGTGTGTCTAACCCGAGAGGGGTGTGTCTGGCCAGAAAGGGGTGTGTCTAACTAGAAAGGGTTGTGCCTGACCAGATATGGGTGTGTTTGACCTGAAAGGGGTGTGTCTGACCCAAGAGAGGTGTGTCGGGCCAGAGAGGGGTGTCTCTTTCCACATTTGGATTTGTGTGGCCAGTAAGAGGTTTGTCTTTCCAGATATGGGATCATATGATCAGAGAGCGGTGGGTCTTGCCAGATATGGGATCGTATGATCAGAAAGGGGTGGGTCTTGCCAGGTATGGGATCGTATGATCAGAGAGGGGTGGGTCTTGCCAGATATAGGATTGGATGACCAGAGAGGGGTGTGTCTTTCCAGATATGGGGTCAGATGACCAGAGAGGGGTGGGTCTTTCCAGATATGGGGTTAGATGACCAGAAAGGGGTGGGTCTTGCCAGATATAGGATTGGATGACCAGAGAGGGGTGTGTCTTTCCAGATATGGGATTGGATTACCAGAGAGGGGTGTGTCTTTCCAGATATGGGGTTAGATGACCAGAGAGGGGTGTGTCTTTCCAGATATGGGGTTAGATGACCAGAGAGGGGTGTGTCTTTCCAGATATGGGGTCAGATGACCAGAGAGGGGTGGGTCTTTCCAGATATGGGGTCAGATGACCAGAGAGGGGTGGGTCTTTCCAGATATGGGGTTAGATGACCAGAAAGGGGTGGGTCTTGCCAGATATAGGATTGGATGACCAGAGAGGGGTGTGTCTTTCCAGATATGGGATTGGATTACCAGAGAGGGGTGTGTCTTTCCAGATATGGGGTTAGATGACCAGAGAGGGGTGTGTCTTTCCAGATATGGGGTCAGATGACCAGAGAGGGGTGGGTCTTTCCAGATATGGGGTCAGATGACCAGAGAGGGGTGGGTCTTTCCAGATATGGGGTTAGATGACCAGAAAGGGGTGGGTCTTGCCAGATATAGGATTGGATGACCAGAGAGGGGTGTGTCTTTCCAGATATGGGATTGGATTACCAGAGAGGGGTGTGTCTTTCCAGATATGGGGTTAGATGACCAGAGAGGGGTGTGTCTTTCCAGATATGGGATTGGATTACCAGAGAGGGGTGTGTCTTTCCAGATATGGGGTTAGATGACCAGAGAGGGGTGGGTCTTTCCAGATATGGGGTTAGATGACCAGAAAGGGGTGGGTCTTGCCAGATATAGGATTGGATGACCAGAGAGGGGTGTGTCTTTCCAGATATGGGATTGGATGACCAGAGAGGGGTGTGTCTTTCCAGATATGGGATTGGATTACCAGAGAGGGGTGTGTCTTTCCAGATATGGGGTTAGATGACCAGAGAGGGGTGTGTCTTTCCAGATATGGGGTTAGATGACCAGAGAGGGGTGTGTCTTTCCAGATATGGGGTTAGATGACCAGAGAGGGGTGGGTCTTTCCAGATATGGGATTGGATGACCAGAGAGGGGTGTGTCTTTCCAGATATGGGGTTAGATGAACAGCGAGGGGTGTGTCTTTCCAGATATGGGATTGGATGACCAGAGAGGGGTGGGTCTTTCCAGATATGGGGTTGGTCTTTCCAGATATGGGGTTGGATGACCAGAGAGGGGTGTGTCTTTCCAGATATGGGATTGGATGACCAGAGAGGGGAGTGTCTTTCCAGATATGGGATTGGATGACCAGCGAGGGGTATGTCTTTCCAGATATGGGATTGGATGACCAGAGAGGGGTGTGTCTTTCCGTCTCTGAGTATCTCCAAGGCTCTCCGACGTTCCCCCCCCCATCTCTGGCCACATGCGGTATTGCATGCAATAGACATCATTGCCTGAACAAATTATCTTTGTTTCCATTGACTTATATGGGGAAACTCGCCTTGATATGCGAGTGTCCTGGATTACAAGCCTTATCCTGGAACAGATTATGCTCGTAATCCAAGGCTCCGCTGTACATAAAAACACCCCTTAGCATGTATGGACTGACCATGAAAAAATATATCCGACGATAGGTCCACTTCTGTAAACCCTACATATGCTCGGTGAAGTTACTAACCTCAGAGGATACACAGAGATGAATCAAATCAGACTACATAAACTATTGTATAGCTGTTTATCTGAGGTCCTTTCTCCTCTACACCTCTTCAAAGTCCAAGCTTTCAGAAAAAGAAAGGGGGTGGGGAGCTGAGCTGACACTCTGCAGAGCTCAGTGAGAACTGATTGGAGGGAAGGGACACTCCCCTTCAGACAGCACACAGAAACAGAGCTGAGGCTGTCAATCACAGGCTGTGTGCTGGAGCTCCCTTCCCTGTGACCATTTGTATCTGTTGCTGTCAGGTAGCAAAGGAATGAAGCAGCAGCTAGACATTACACATAGTGCTCTGGATTGAGACAAGTAGACACTATAGAGAGATGTGATTTGCTCATATTTCATGGCAGAGGTTTGCAACCACTTTAAGTCTGCAGAGGTTTGCAACTACTTTTTAATTATTATTATTATAATTATTTATTATTATTATTATTATTATTATTATTATTATTATTATTATATTGTTATTATGTTTATTCATAATTTATAAAGCACCAACAGTTGGCACAGCTCTTTACCAAATAAAGAATGACACTACAGTTACAATGCAATCAAGACATGAGGGTTGGGATGGCCTATGGTCATGACAGCCTACAATGTAAAAGAAAAGAGTAAGTGATACAAAAGGTAACAATGGTGGGATAGACTTTCCTGAACAGATGAATTTTCAGGAGTCAGGTGGACAGTGTAGGAGATAGCCGGATGGGTTTGGAATAAGGAGTTCCAGAGGATGGGGGAGGCTCTGGAGGAGTCCTGGGTGATGAGGGAGCCAGAGAACAGGTAGTGTTTGGAGGAACCAGCACACTTAAACTCCAGTGATTGTGCTAAGGTCTGTGAAAGTCTACGGCAATGGATCCAAATGTCCCAATGATGGTCCATACAAATAGGGGTTATGCCGGGTACACACGGCCAGACTTTTCGACGGACTAGGTCCTACAGTCTTCCCGACGGACTTTCAGTGGAGTGGCCTTGTTACGCTGGAAGCTGCCAAAACACAAAGAGGAGAGGGAACAGGCTCTGGTGTAATTAAGGTGTCACGGCCTGGACTAGGAATAGTTAAGGGGCAAAGGGCAGAAGAACGGTTGGGTTTTGTGGTTGGTATAAGGCTCCATGCACACTGAAGCTTAAAAAAGCTTTTTCTGGACGCCAGATTGCTGGCAGAAAACGCTGGTTGAAAAACTTGCTTTTAACAGCGTTTTGTACTAGCGTTTATGAGCGTTTATTAGCGTTAGCGTTTATGGGCGTTTTCAATAAAAATACAAAGAGGACACTCCAAAAATCCCACAGTACATTCCAAACTCCCACAATGCATTGAAAAAATAGAATGCCGAACATCGCGTTTATGAGCGTTTATAAGCGTTTATCAGCGTTTGTCGTTTTTTGGCGGTGAAAAACAGCACTTTGAACGCAAATTTCTGGCGTTCAGAAAAAAGCCCATAAACTCTACTGCTCATTAAAGCTGAAAAACGTCCATGTGTGCATGAATACATAGGCTAACATAGAGTGGAGTTTATGGGCTTTTACAAAAAACGTCCAAACTCCAATAAACTGCAGTTTATGAGCTCCAGTGTGCATGGAGCCTTTCTATTACTTTGTATCTCTGATGCCGCGTACACACGGGCGGACTGTATGGCGTCCTTAGTCCGTCGAAACACATTTCAGCGGACAGTCCGCTCGTGTGTGGGCTTCAGCTGACTTTTTCAGCGTGCAGTCCGGCGTACTAAGAATTTCGGATTTTTCAAAATTCTGTCCGTCATACTTTGGTTTCAGCGGACAATACGGTCGTCGGTATGCTAGTCCGACGGACTAAGAATGGCGCATGCCCAGAAAGGATTTACAGGACTTTGCTGTGTCTTGGACTTCCTATTTCTAGTCCCGTCATACGTGCTGTACACGTCATCGCGCAAGCTTTAGTCGGACTGTTTGTGTATCCGTGTGTTGGCAAGTCCGTTCAGTGGAAAGTACGACGGACTGTCCGTCGGATTGTATGACGGACTAAGTACGCCATACAATCCGCTCGTGTGTACGCGGCATGAATCTTACTTCTAAAATCGTTTATAATCCCTCCCCACCCCCACCCCACCCCACATATTGCTTCATTAGGTGTCTGAACAGATACAATACAATCACACACAGGTGTGTCCGGGGACTCCCCAATCCCTAAAGAAGCATGGACACACCTGTGTGTGATTGTATTCTAACAGAAACCCTATACAGGATCAGAGGAGGTTTGCCGAGGATTAGGATTGGGGAAGGGATCTGAAATTTGTGTCTGGCCAGCTCTACAGAAGCAACAGGGTTTTCTCAAATCTATCTATCTATCTATCTATCTATCTATCTATCTATCTATCTATCTATCTATCTATCTATCTATCTATCTATCTATCTATCTATCTATCTATCTATCTATCTATCTATCTATCTATCTATCTATTGTTTGCTTATCTATCTATGTATCTATGGCTGGCCATACATTATACAATGTTCTTATTCAATTTACTTTACACTTCCCTTCAACTATGTAGTACAAGGGCCTGCCTGATTGCATAGACATTGAAAGTGTTTTGGTAAATCTAAAGGAAAATTCAATAAGAAAATTGTATAATGTATGGCCAGCCTATCTCTCTATCTATCTATCTATCTATCTATCTATCTATCTATCTATCTATCTATCTATCTATCTATCTATCTATCTATCTATCTATCTATCTAATACAGTATCTGTAGTGTGTAAAGCACATGTAATAGGTGTGTTGGGTCTTTTGGCCATAAGGAGAAGTGTACAATAATAACAGATACTTTGGATAGTGGGTTCATCTTCTTGTTTTGCCACCATGGACCCTTCTGTGCTGTGGCTTGGCCTCCTTTATTGCCTTTGTAATGAAGCAATAGATCCGGCACTCCAGCCTCTGCTCTGTCACCTGGACGTGGTTCTGCCAAGCTCAGCCAGGGCCTGCTGGTTTGGTGCCAAGGCTCTCCCCACAGTCCCTGTCCAGCTGCCCACCTTGAAATGAGAGGAGAGCGCAGGTGCCCTGGCACGTCCTGGCTGCCTACTGTTCCAGACAAATCAGAGGAAGGAATTAGCTTGGGAAACTTATGTCAGTCAGTGGTTGCATTAGTTCGGCTGTCCGGGCTGCTGGACAACGTCCAGAAGGTCTGAGAGCTCTTGTTCCCATAACCGAGATAAGGAGTCCGACATCTGCTTGTCAGGATTAGAAAATGACTTGTGGGGCGGCCCTGTCAGTGTTACCTGCCATCCTTGCTGTACTGTGGGCAGCCAGTCAGCCGTGTGCATGTGTCTATGCATGTGCAGTTTTTTACACGTTAACTCTAAAAACATACATTATTACTTTTTATATATTGTAATATATTAACTATCTTGTCGAGTAGCCACTGCTGGAACAGGATGATGACTACAACTATAGGCCAATCCCAGGGACAAACCTTTAGCGTCTATAGGAATGGTATAAAGTAAGTCTCTTTGCCCTTCCACCTGGAAGGTAGGTGGCATTATTTTAATGCACTTAAAAAAAAAAAAAATGAGATATGCCCACCCAATCCTTATGTGTAGCTCCCTTAGAATTAGACATAAAATAGTATTTTTCGGAGAACTTGAAGTCATGGCAATAGTACCAAGTGACGGGGGATTGTTTCATCTCTTGATTTTATTGAGGCAGTAAGATACCCAATCTTGTGGATCTCATTCACAACGGAGATATAAATGTCCACATTTTTTTCTAACTACCATATAAAGTACAATAATCATGAGTAGAAAAAAAAAATCCTCTGTATACTATAGTAATTTCTTACATTTATAAAAACTGATTTGCATATCCGGGAATAGATTCTCAGATAGTCCAGTTGAAAAATCTATAAAATTACACTATATTGTCAAAAGTATTGGGACACCTGCCTTTACTCGCACATGAACTTTAATGGCCCCTCAGTCAGAAGCCCCATACACACTATCAGATTTTCTGCTGATTTTCTCCTTCAGATTTACCAAAATCATATAATATGAGTACAAAACCTTAGGGGTTTCAATGTGTATGTAATCAGGCAGGCCCTTGCACTACATGGTTTTGGTAAATCCAAAGACAAAAATCAGCAGAAAATCTGATAGTGTGTATGTGAGCTTAGTGCGTAGGGTTCAATATTGAGTTGGCCCACCCTTTGCAGCTATAACAGCTTCAACTCTTCTGGGAAGGCCGTCCACAAGGTTTAGGAGATGTGTCTATGGGAATGTTTGACCATTCTTCCAGAAGAGCATTTGTGAGGTCAGGAAGTGATGTAGGATGAGAAGACCTGGCTCGTAGTCTCCACTCGAATACATCCCAAAGGTGTCCCATCGAGTTAAGGTCAGAGCTCATCCATGTTGTCTTTATGAACCTTGCTTTGTGCACTGCTGCTCAGTCATGTTGGAACAGGAAGGGGTCGTCCTCAATATGTTCCCACAAGGTTGGGAGCATGAAATTGTCCAAAATGTCTTGGTATGCTGACGCCTTAAGATTTCCCTTCGCTGGAACTAAGGGGCCAACCCCGACCCCTGAAAAACAACCCCCACACCATAATCCCCCCTCCACCAAATGATTTGGACCAGTGCACAAAGCAAGGCACATAAAGACACGGATGAGCGAGTTTGGAGTGGAGGAACTTGATTGGCCTGCGCAGAGTCCTGACCTCAACCCGATAGAACACCTTTGGGATGAATTAGAGCGGAGACTGCGAGCCAGGCCTTATCTTTCAACATCAGTGCCTGACCTCACAAATGTGCTTCTGGAAGAATGGTCAAACATTCCCATAGACACACTCCTAAACCTTGTGGACGGCCTTCCCAGAAAAGTTGAAGCTGTTATAGCTGCAAAGGACGGGGCCAATTCAATATTGAACCTTACGGACTAAGACCGGGATGCCATTAAAGTTCATGTGTGTGTAAAGGCAGGTGTCCCAATACTTTTGCCAATATAGTGCATATGAGTAATCTGCAGCGGCCAGTGTATCCCTATACCTTTAAGGTGGGGTGGGCTCTCTCCAGGCATACCTGCTCCTAATCTTTCCATTATTATATATTTTTCCAGTTCAGGAGATTTTCAAAATGATAGAGTTAGGATTGCAGTACACTTATGCCGCGTACACACGATCAAACTATCCGGCGGACTTGGTCCGGCGGACCAGAGTCCGCCAGACAATCCGCCCCTGTGTGGGCTCCGGCGGACTTAGAAAGGACTTAGAGAAGGCGAGAAGAAGAGAAGGCGGCGACAGCGGCAACAGAAGACTGGGCCACTGCCAGTAAAAGAGCAAAATGAAGAAAGCAAAGGCCCGGAAAGAAGAACCAAAGAGGGGGACAAGACCCCCGAAGTCGGAAAAAGACCCCCAGGTGGCAACGAAGAAGAAAGCCGAGCTCCTCCGCTAGTAAAAGAGCTAGCAGAAGAAAGTGGAGGAGTCCAGCGAGAAGACCCCCCAAGATGGAAGAAGACCCCTGGAGCTGTGCAATAAATTATTTTAAACCCTTGGGTTGTGTTTTTTTTTTAAACATTTTTTTCACAGGTGAATGGGTAGGGGTACATTGTACCCCATACTCAGTCACATAGGGTGGGGGGCTCCTGGATTCTGATAAGCCCCCCGCCTGCAGACCCCCACAAGCAACGGGCAGGGTTGTCGGGAAGAGGCCCTTGTCCTCATCAACATAGGGACAAGGTGCTTTGGGGTGGGGGGGCCGCACGCCCCCCCCCTTCTCCAAAGCACCCCCCCATGTTGAGGGCACGCGGCCTGGTAAGGCTCAGGAGATGGGGGGGTGTTCGCTCGTCCCCACCCCCTTTCCTGACCGACCGGGCTGCATGCTTGGATAAGGGTCTGATATGGACTCTGTTTTTTCGGCGTAGGGCTTCCCCTTTAAGTCCATACCAGGTGACGGGGCCAGCGACATGCCAAAGGCGGCGATATTGACTTCCCTCGCTAGTCCTGTCTACCTGCAGTCGCGTTGAAAATGAACGGACTTTCTTCCGTGTGTGGGCAAGTCCGTTCATTTTCAAAAGTAAGGCGGACTCCCGCCATAGTCCGGCGGAAAAGTGCGGTAGTGTGTGGGCAGGTCTGCTCGCACCTTCGCTTCAAAGTATGGCGGTTTGTCCGCCGGGCTAAGTCCGCCGGATAGTCTGATCGTGTATACGTGGCATTAGGTGCCGTGATGTGGTTGCTACAGCTTAGGCATATATTTGCAAATGTTTGCAAACAAACTAAACACTCCTAAACCTTGTGGACGGCCTTCCCAGAAGAGTTGAAGCTGTTATAGCTGCAAAGGGTGGGCCGACTCAATATTGAACCCTACGGACTAAGTCTGGGCTGCCATTAAAGTTCAGGTGCGTGTAAAGGCAGGCGCCCCAATACTTTTGAAAATATTGTGTATATGTTTTATACAACGTAATGCATACCTCCCCAATTGTACAAAAAAACAAGATTGGTTAAACCCACAATTGCTTTTTTTTACCACTACTATTCCTTTATATTGGCTTTTGGAATTTACAAATGCAACAATTTAGAAATCAGATGAGAGGTTTAGCGCTGGAAAACACTTTTTGATAGATAAAAAGTGCATTTTATATACATCTATATAGATCAGACCAAAATGAGGGACAAATAAGGAGGAATGAGGGACAAGAGGGACATTGCTCCAAATCAAGGACAGTCCCTCCAAATCAGGAACAGTTTTGAGCGATGTCTAATGGCAGCCTCCAGTAAAAGAATTTCTTAGCAGTCTTTGAACAGGGATGCTACTTTCCTAAAATATAAATGACCACTAGAGGGGGGGGGGGGTTATATACAAATCCATACTTGTCTAAAATACCCTCAAAATAGAAGACACCACGTTAGTAGAAGTTTGAAAGTCCCTTTTAGAAAATGGCTTTCAAGTCAAGTCTGCAATAAGAGCTTGGCATGTGCACTTATGGAAAATGCTCCCTGAAAATCAACGCAGTTGTATGTAATTGCTTCAGGCCCTGAATCCAGCTACATATGCAGTTTTACAAATCTATTTATAACGTACGCCGTGGTAAATGTAATGTAAGAGCCATCCATCTCTGGCCCACCAGCACTCGCGGTAGTAAATGACGAGCGGGATCATTTGTATCTGTTGAGATATAACGTCAGTGGGCACGGCTCCATAACGCCGATGGAGCCCCCCGGGTTAGTGAGTGGAAAGTGCTCGGCGCTGGATGCTGCCAAGTCAGCGATGAGGACAAATAACTAATTGGGTCATTTATGAAAAGTGAAGGCATGGCGCAAGGCAATGTGCCTTCAAAAAAAAAAAAAAGCTATCGATTAAATGAGCTGCAGGCGCTCGGTATGCGGCCCGTCACACTCTCCGCAAGGTAGTCGGAGGTGGACGGCCCGCATGCAGCTCTTTCGGCCCTGATTATTCCAATTCAATATGGAACCTATGCAGAGATCTTCAGGCCAGAGAACTAAAAAGAAATGCTTGAAATAGAGCAACACCAAGACATTTTTGGAAAAAACAATGAAAGAAAAAAAATTGGATGTAAGTAGAGTATGATATGGGGGTGATTAGCCTGATGTAGTGAGTGTTTTTTTTTTTTTTTAAGTACCGTATTTATCGGCGTATAACACGCACCCCAAGTTTAGGAGGGAATTTAAAAGAAAAAAAAACTCTCAGCCCTTGTACACACGGTCGGAGATTCCGACAACCAAATCTGTCGGAGTAATTCCGACGGATTAATTCAGGAAGAGGTCCGGAAGTGATGTTGCATACACACGGTCGGACAAAGTTGTCGGAAAATTAGATTGTACATAACGTGATGACGTTATTTCGTTGCGACGGGACTACATTCACACTAGTAGCCAATAGCTTTGGTCTAGGAATTTGATTTGAGCATGCGTGGCACTTTGTCCGTTCGGAGTAGGCTACACATGATCGGAGTATGTCCGATAGGAGCATTTTGTCGGAAAATTTTACCGGCAAGTTGGAAAACTTGGTCCGTCGGATATTCCGACGGAAACAGTCCAATAGAGACCACACACAGTCGGAATATCCGACAAAACGGTCCAATAGGAAACATTCCGTCGGAATCTCCAACCGTGTGTACAAGGGCTTAGGAGGGAAGTTTAAGGAAAAAAAATTACATTTAAATGCCCATCAATGCAGCCTTGTCAGTGTCATTTGCAGCCTTGTCAGTGTCATTTGCAGCCTTGTCAGTGTCATTTGCAGCCTTCTATTGCAGCCTTGTCAGTCATTTGCAGCCTTCTATTGCAGCCTTGCCAGTCATTTTAAAATGATTTGATCTAAAAATGGCGCCATCGAGATACAGAGTGGATATCCTGTGTATCTCGGCGCCGCTCGGTATTTCTCGGCCATTCTCGGCGGCCTTCGGGTATTTTTGGCCACAATCGGCTGTTCTCTGCTATTTTTGGCCACACTTGCCCGTTCTTGGCGGTTTTCGGCCTTCCGGCCGAAGATAGCTGACGATACCCGGAAGCCACAGAGAGCGGCAGAAGGGTATAGAAACAGCGGGGGATCGGCATATAACACACACCCCCGATTTCCCCCTGATTTTAGGGGAAAAAAGCCGATAAATACGGTAAGTCCAACTTGAAGTTTAACCCCTTAATGCCAAAGGGTAAAAAAAAAAATGTCATGCTTAAAATGGAAGTAAACCCTTCCAAACAACTTTGACCTACAGGTAAGCCTAGATTAAGGCTTACCTGTAGGTCCAAGTAATATCTCCTAAACCTATATGGTTTAGGAGATATTTGCCCGAAAATGGGCACCACTGTCTACGGCGCATGCGCCGTAGACAGCGGCGCGCATTCGCACTAAATGCGGCAAGTCCAAGAATGGATTTGCCAAATTTGTCGACTCCCGTGCGCATGCGCGGGAGTGACGTCATCGCGGCCTCGCCGTATGACAGCGGCGGAGCTGCGAGGCGCGACTCCCGTGCGCATGCGCGGGAGTGACGTCATCGCGGCTTCGCCGCTGTCATTGGTCGGAGCTGCGAGACGCCACCAGCAAGATGGACGCGGCGGACTACAGGGATCAGCGGCGACTTCGCTGGCTCCTGTGTCAGGTAAGTGACACATAATGGGCTATTATGCGATGCATAGTAGTCCATTATGCTTTACCTTTGCAGGGAAAAAAAGAGGAAGTAAACCCATCAGGGTTTACTTCCTCTTTAAGCTTTTAATGCCTAAACTTTTGCAACATTGACACATGTTGGTAAAACCGTACATATCATGGCAACTACTTTGTGCTTCCAGGTGGATGTAGCTGTATATTTCTTGTTAGTACCATAACCTACCACCAAGGAACAACCCAAAATAAATTCTCCTGCTTCTGGCGATCGCAGTGAAACCACATACAAAGCTGTGAAATGGTTTAATTTATTAAGGCGAAAAAAAGCTGTCCAAACCCGGCCTGGCTTTATGTGAAAAAGTAATTGCCCCCTAAATCTAATAACTGGTTGTGCCACCCTTGGCGGAAACAGCTGCAATCAAGCGTTTGCGATAACTGGCAATGAGTCTTTCACGTTGCTGTGGAGCAATTTTGGCTCGCTCTTCTTTGCTAGAATTGTTTTAATTCAGCCACATTGGAGGGTTTTCCAGCATGAACGGCCTGTGTAAGGTCATGATACAGCGTCTCAATTTGATTAAAGTCCAGGCTTTGACCAGGCCACTCCAAAAACAAAATTTTGTTTTGTTTGAACCATTTGAAGGTGGACTTGCTGTTGTGTTTCGGACCATTGTGTTGCTGCTTAACCCAAGTGCACTTGAGTTTGAGGTCACAAACTGATGGCCGGACATTCTCCTTTAGGATTTTAGCAATGGCTTTGGCCTTGGAACTCTCCCATGGATGCCATTTTTGCCCAGTCTCTTTCTTATTGTTGAATCATGAACACCGAACTTACCTGAGGTAAGTGAGGTCTGTAGTTCTTTAGATGTTGTTCTGAGTTCTTTTATGAGCTGGATGAGTCGTCTTCATGCTCTTGGAGTCATTTTTGTAGGCCGGACACTCCTGGGAAGGTTCACCACTGTTCAAAGTTATCTCCATTTGTGGATAATTGCTCTCCCCACAGTTCACTGGAGTTCCAAAGCCTTGGAAATGGCTATGGAACCCTTCCTAGACCAATATACATTACTTTGTTCCTAATCTGTTCTTGAATGTTTTTTTTTTTTTAGATTGTGGCATGATGTGTGGATTTTTGTGATCTCACTTTGTCAAAAAGCTTCTATTTATGTGATTTCTTGATTCAACAAGTCTGGTAGTAATCAGGCCTGGGTGTTACAAGTGAAATTGAACTCAGCTTTCCAAAAAATTGTGGTTAATCACAGTTCATTTATGATTATGATTCAGCATGGGAGGGGGCAATTACCTTTCCACATAGGGCCAGGCAGGTTTGAACAGCTTTTTTCCCTTAATAAGTGAAATAATAATTAAAAAAATGCATCTTGGATTTACTCGGGTTATCTTTGTGTAATATTAAAATTTGTTTGATGATCTGAATCATTATAATGTGAGAAATATGCATTAAAAAAAAAAAAAAAATCAGGAAGGGGGCAAATAGTTTTTCACAGCACTATATATGTATGTTATTGGTTGTTTGTATCCGTAGTACAGCCCAGAAATATTATATAAGCACATTTTGCTTCTTTTTTTTGTCCTTCCTAAAACACACTGACATTGATACAAATTTAAAAAAAGTAAAAAAAATACTGCAAAAAAAAAAAAAATACTGCAAAAAAAAAAAAACTGCAAAAAAAAAATACTGACCTTTGACCTTTGACCTTTGACTCAAACAGCAAGCCTGGCAAGTACGATCAAACCTTGAATTAGTTTTTTTTTTAATGTTTTACAATTTTTTTTTTACACTTTACAAGAAGAAACAAAAATACAATGTAGTACTAGGTCCCCACTAATGATTGGTAGTCAGTGGGATGGGCTCCCAATCATGTTGTCGCCGTGACACCCAATCGCAAAGGTCATGTAATCAGCCGATCTTTACTGCCCCCTGGTGTTCAGAGATTTTAAAGAGATGTAGGAAGGAGTTAAAGTGGTTGTAAACCCTTACAAACCACTTTGACCTGCAGGTAAGCCTAGATTAAGGCTTACCTGTAGGTCCAAGAAATATCTCCTAAATCTACACGGTTTAGGAGATATTTACTAAAAGACAGCGGCACGCAGGCGCACTATCGCCATTAGCAGCATGCCGCTGCTAACGGTGATATGCCGTTAGTGGCGGCTGCCGTGCGCAGGAGTGATGTCATAGCTGCTCTAGAGTTGTAAGTGGCCGGAGCAGCGATACCCGGAAGAAGATGGATGCTCCGGACTACAGGGGACAGCGGCGACTTCGCTGGCTCCTGTGTCAGGTAAGTGACACATAATGGGCTACTATGCGATGCATAGTAGTCCATTATGCTTTACCTTTGCAGGGAGACAAAGAGGAAGTAAACCCATCAGGGTTTACTTCCTCTTTAAAAGAGATGCATGGGTTTTTATTTTTTTAAGAATTATGCTTACCTAGGTGGATGTAGGATCAGTCCGATGCTGCATCTGTCCCTTGCCGGCTCTAGTGCCGCATACACACGATCAGACTTTCCGACGGGAAATGTTGGATGTGAGCTTGTTGGCGGTAAGTCTGACCGTGCGTACGCTCCATCGGACATTTGTTGTCGGACTTTACGCCAACAAATGTTGGCTGGCAGGTTCTCAAATTTTCCGCCAACAAATGTTTGTTGTCGGACTTTCCGATCGTGTGTACACAAGTCCGTCTCACAAACGTCCACACATGCTCGGAATCCAGTACTAGCCAGAAGTGCTCGGTCTTGTAAAACTGGCGTTCGTAATGGAGATCACATGTACGTCTTGTACGTCACTATGTTTGTAATTGTTGGCCAAAATTTGTGTGACCGTGTGTATGCAAGACAAGTTGGAGCCAACACCCTTTGAACAAAACTCCACGGTTTTGTTGTCGGAAAGTCCGATCGTGTGTACGGGGCAAAAGCCTGAGAATCGAGCGATCTAACACCACTGATCGCTCAGATCGCACAATTCCCTGAGCAGAGAGCTGCTGACTGTTAGGCCGCGTACACATGCGGGGACTGTTCGCCCAACTTTGTCCGCTGAACAGTGTTTCGGCGGACAGTCCGCTCGTGTGTGGGCTTTCAGCGGACAGTTTCAGCGAACAGTTTGCTGAACAAGGTTTTTCGGAATTTCCGAAAAACTGTCCGCTGAAACTTGGTTTCAGCGAACAGTCCCCTCGTGTGTAGGCTTGTTCGTCAAACTAAGTTCCGCGCATGCTCAGAAAGGATTTACACGCCGAAAGTTGTAATGCAGTGTATAGGACGTCGTATTTTGCGTCCCGTCGTACGTGCCGTTCACGTCATCGCGCACGGTTTCAGCAAACTGTTCGTTCGTCGTGTGTGGGCAAGTCCGTCCATGCTAATTTTGAGCGGACTGTTTGCTGAAACTGTTTGACGGACAAAGTTGAGCGAACAGTCCCCGCGTGTGTACGCGGCCTTAGTCACTGGATGCTGGCATGCGGGCGGATCCTGACTCCATTGTTGAGATCTTGACCAAGCTTGGACCGGCTCTGTGACATCAGCAGACAGAGTACTTCAGGCCGTTGTCTGCTGAAAACAGGTCACATGAGTGGAGAACGTACACTTCTGTGATCCACAAGCTATGTACAGCCATACAAGCTTTGACTGTACTTCTCCTTTAAGCACCTAAACAAGGGGGGTTGCACCCCTGACATTGTCAAGCCCTGTAGCCATGACACAATCTTTGGCCTTCTTTGGTCAGATGACTGACCGTAAATTTGACCAGAAGCTTGACTTTCAATCATGCCTGGTATCTGGGCCTCCTGGCCCTTACCAGTGTTTGAAATCCTTCCAGAACAGGGATTACCGACTTCTCACTATCCTCTGAGCCCCGTAATCCACCGTTGGCCTCCCTCCCTTCCAGCACACCACGGTACGCCGGTTGGATTGAATGTCTGCTGAAAAAAACATCAGCTTCCGACTCTCTGGGAGCTCCTCGTTCCCAGCAAGTCCGGAACAGCGTGAGATATTCATCTACCGAGCGGGTCTCATTAAAATGAAGCGGATAGCTGGCTTGACATCATGCGAGGAGCCATTTTCCTGGGATAATGTTCTCGGACTAGTCTCACTCAATTTATATTGTCAGCTTCGGCTTCATTCCTAGAGCATCAGATCTCTCTCTTATTTTTTTTTTTCTGAAAGCCCCGTAGGCCGCCATGAAATATTTATCACAACACTTCGTAATCCGAGGATTCTAGGGAAGGCTCCCAAAGCTGAAAGAGAAGTTCGCCTGATTTGCATTCCGTGGCGTAGAGAAGCCATACATTATTAACCCCATCGTGGCTCACATTTATTCCGGAGAGCGCCCAGGAGACCGCAGGACGCACGTTCGATGGTGGACTTGGAAATTTCACCTTGAGCCTACGCCGCCTTTTTTGTATGCTTTTAAAAGTGAATAATCGCTGAAGATTTGGAGTACATATGTTAATGCACGGCGTCTGTTGAATTAGTCAGGAGTGAAGAGCGCACGCTTAGCCACAACCGGCTGATCCTGTGCCGCACAGCATAAATATCAACATTTAACCACCGTTCCAACCTGAGCTATCAGATAGGGAATTCAGCTATTGGCGGCTTTCGTATAGTTAGAGCATATAGACCTAAACACTGTGGCTGCATTCACGCTGAAGCATTTTCGTGAACGCGCATAATATTGCAGCAATTTCACGTTCATATACAGAAATGAGAAAATTCCTATTGCGCTCGTGTTGCCATGTGTTGTTAATGGTACCCCAGACAGCGGAGAAGACAAGCATTTGTTGCGTTAAAAAAAAAAAAAGCATCAAATGCGGAAAAATGCTCAAAAGGGTACATGAGCTACTTTTCCACGTTTGTCACTTGTAGGGCAGTCCATTGAAATCCATGAGCAGCTCAAAAATGCACACAAACGCATTGCATGCGGTTGTGAGGCATTTGCACCAATTCTCATTTTGCTTCAATGGCTCATATTCGGTGGGATTGACACCCACAATCATGGCATGTTGGATCATTTTTTGATACATATACGCAGCTAAGCATTGCAACTGCAGCATTTGAACACCCCTGTTCACTGCCATTGCGGCTTAAGGGGCGAAATTGAAATTGCCCCCCAAAACAGACAGTCTAAACAAGGCCTTACTGGAGTGGTCCTCTCAAGCCCCACCTCTAATTATGTAGTGGCTGATCACCATAATGAACATCTTATTGGGTTTCTCTGCATGCATAGTAACTCAAAGTGGACCTTCAGTCATTTTTTGAACTTTCCATCTATTAATTCTGTCCTTGTTGTTTTAACTTTGAAAAGTAATGCCACGTACACACGACTGGACTTAGGTCCGACAGACTTTCGACAGAGTTCTGACGGAGTTCTGACAGAGTTCTGACGGACTTTCCGAATGAACGGACTTGGCCACACACAATCACACCAAAGTCCGACGGATTCGAATGTGATGACGTACGACTGGACTAGAATAAGGAAGTTCATAGCCAGTAGCCAATAGCTGCCCTCGCATCGGTTTTTGTCCGTCGGACTAGCACACACACGAGCCGATTTCTCGGTAGGAACTGGGTCCGGCGGAGTTCTGGTGGAAAAATTTGAAACATGTTCCATTTCTAAAGTCTGTCAGACTTTTGCAAATCAAAAGTCTGCTGCAGCCCACACACGATCGAATAGTCTGCCGGAATCATTCCGTCAGACTTTTGATGTTGAAAAGTCTGGTCGTGTGTACGCGGCATAAAACATTTTTTTTTTCTGCCAGTAAATCCCTTATACAGCCCACTTCCTGTTTCTTCTCTGGTCGTTAGCCTAGGCTTATGACATCATGCACAGCTCTCTCTCTCAATCTTTTGATAGTTTGCCAGGAAGTGGGGGGGGAGGGAGTCATAAGAGGGCCAATGAGAGCAGGAGGCATGCCTCTGTGTGTCTATGTAAATCCAGGAAGCTTCAGCTGCCCACAGTTAAAATGGATACAACCAGACTCAGCGGAGGGAGATTTCTGCAGCATATTTGTACGGAATCACATTATATATAAAATAATATGCAAAGTGGTTGGAGGGATGCTTCAGAATGGCAAAGATGTTTTTATTACAAATTATGTGAGCAGACTGCAGTTCCTCTTGTGCTGGGGGTGTGGCCTGGTTGGAGCCCTGGTTAAGCCTGCCACATACTCCTTGCAGCAATGTGTGGCTTATGGGATACTTTTCCAACCTAAATAAGGGTGACCCTGTGATCCAGGGACATAGCCCAGGGCACAACATCATCAGGACTGAGGTCCAAGCAAGACTTTCCAGGCACAGCTGATAAACTAGCTAAGATGATAGTTCAGCTGTCCTTATCAAGCCCCTTCCCTACTGGCCAGATAGTTGGGGTCCAAATCTGGTGTTGAAGCACTCAGGCAAAGTTCCTCCAACCCGGGTATAGGTGACTGCACTGTGTCCCAAGAAAATAATACTGCTCCTCTTTAGGATGTGCGGCTTTTGGGGTACTTTTCCAACCTAAATAAGGGAGACCCTGTGATCCAGGGACATCACCCGGGACACAACATCATCAGAACTGAGGTCCAACCAAGACTTTCCAGGCACAGCTGAGACACTAGCTAAGCTAATAGTTCAGCGGTCTTAATCAAGACCCTTCCCTACTGGCCAGATAATTGGGGCCCAAATCTGGTGTTGAAGCACTCAGTCAAAGTTCCTCCAACCCAGGTATAAGCACCTGCACTGCACTGTGTCCCAAGAAAATAATACTGTTCCTCTTTAGGATGTGCGGCTTATGGGGTACTTTTCCAACCTAAATAAGGGTGACCCTGTGATCCAGGGACATCACCTGGGACAAAACATCATCATGACTGAAGTCCAAGCTAGACTTTCCAGGCACATCTGAGTTACTACCTAAGATAGTAGTTCAGCAGTCATTATCAAGCCTCTTCCCTACTGGCCAGAATGTTGGGGCCCACATCTGGTGTTGAAGAACTCTGGGTATAGGCGCCTGGGTATAGGCGCCTGCTCAAACACCTCCCAAGCAAATAATACTGTTACTCTTTAGTAGGGTGCAATAGGATTTGGCCAGCAGCCTCTCACCAACTCCTGGGGTGACAGCTGATCTCCTTCTGTTCTCCTTTGGCAGATCAGCAGCAGTGGCATTATCCCCAGCAATCAGGCAGCAGCACCAGTCAGCTACAGTGGCGTTCTCATGTACCAGGAGATTTCTATCCCTGATGCAGTGGCAAAATGTTCTGACAACAGCCTGCTACAAGGTCTGTCTCCCACATTGTCCTCACCGCCTCCCAGCAGACTCTTATCATCCTAGCATGCACAGCAGTCCATAATCCTTTCCTCTGTGTCTTCTTTCAGCCAACCACAATCCATCGAGTATACATATCAGCTCACCCAAAATGGCAATGCTTCTTGCCAGTACGTTGGGGCCCAAGTCTGGTGTTGGAGCACTTGGAGTTCCTTCAAACCCTCATATAGGCATCTGCACAAGTCCTCACCACCTCCCAGCAGGATGCACAGCAGTCTATACCCATTTTCCATTACCCTTTGGCCAATCCCAATTTGTACAGCAAACATATCAACTCACCTAAAATGGCCAACCTCAGGGTTGAAGACACTCCATAGCCAACGGTCTTTCCCAAAATGGTGACTGCAACTGAGCATTGTAGGCAATTCATTTGACCCTCTTTGTGTCACAGAGCAAATTTCCAAACAGGGAAAAACATTTGCAAACACTAAGCCCTTGTACACACGGTCAGAGAATCCGTCGGAATGTGTCCTATCGGACCGTGTTGTCGGATAATCCGACTGTGTGTGGTCTGGATCGGACTGTTTTCGTCGGAATACAAATTTTCAAACTTGCTGGAAATATTTTCCGACAAACTGGTCCTATAGGACATACTCCGATCATGTGTAGAGAATTCCGATCGGACAAAGTGCCACGCATGCTCAGATCAAATTCCTACATCAAAGCTATTGGCTACTAGCCTGAACGTAGTCCCATCGTAACGAAATTACGTCATCACGTTCTGAAAGATCGGATTTTTCGACAACTTTGTCCGACCGTGTGTATGCAACAGTTTCGGAACAAAATCCTACGGACAAAATCCGACGGATTTGGTTGTCGAAATGTCCGACCGTGTGTACAAGGGCTAAGACTGCCATGACACCTGCGGATCTCCTAAATGGGCAACAAAATACACAAAAATTTGCATTTTTCCCCATGTTTCGGGGAAGTGCTTCAATCGTGAGTTGCGCTTATAGTGCCTCTAATTGTTAATGACACCCCAAGCGCGGGCAGCAGAAGCATATTTCGGAAATGTGCTGCAATCTTGAGTTGCGCTTGCGGTGTCATTAATTGTTAAGGGCACCCCAAACGCGGGCAGCAGATGTCATGGGACAAAACGCACTACAAGTGCTCCGAAATATTTGAATCAGGAAGGCTGGCAACTCGGATACTCTTGAATAAAAGTACTTTATTTGTTAAATGGATAAACAGGTGCAGGGCAGCACAGTGGTGTAGTGGTTAGCACTTTCACCTAGCAGCAATAGGGTCACTGGTTCAAATCCTGACCACGACACCATCTGCCTGGAGTTTGCATGTTCTCCCTGTACCTGCGTTGGTTTCCTCCGGGTACTCCAGTTTCCTCCCACACTCCAAAGACATGCTGCTAGGTTAATTAGACCTTGTCTAAGAAAAAAAATAAAAAATTGGCCTTAATGTGTGTGTATTTGTTTGTAAGCGTTTCAGGACCTTACAGGATAAAGGACCACGCAAAGCCACAGATGGACTCTGGTGGCAAGAAAGCGCCCTGAGGCGATTCAGTTCGCATAGGTAGCGCTATACAAGTCATTCATTCAGGCTATATGTTGACGCGTTTCAGCTAAGAAGCCTTCACAAGTGCTCTGAAATATGTACTGGAGAACACGCAGAGCACCACAACCGAAAAAATTCTGGATCTACTTTGGGGCTTTTGTCACATGACATTTGAAAGGGCTGCCTTAAGCGCAGTGCATGCACGTGAAAAAAACTGGAGCGTTCCCACTACGCTCAGATGTGAATGGGGCATGGCTATTTATTAGAAAAAAAACAATATTTTATGATACACCACATGCCAGGGAAACAAAGTGACATTTATTCAGGGTTTATATCTCCTTTACTAAAGTTTTGGGGGTTTTTTTAAGAAAAAAAAAAAGTAGTTTCCATACGAAAACATTTCCTGGGCACTCTGGGTCCTGTTGCATGTTTTAAAGTGAACCTGTGATAGGAGAAGATGAATGGGAAAACATGCGAGTGCTGTGACTACTGATAGAATGCTTGATCTCTCCGTAGACAGAGCCCCGGAGCATGCCATAGGCAATCTCACTATCACAACAGATGATTAGTAAGCAGCTCCTTCCATGATCTATTTCCTGTCATTCCCCTCTGACGGCATATGTAACGGGAATTAGAGGCGGCAAGTGACATATACAATGTATACAGTGCTTAATGGATACAAGTGTCTTTGGGAGGGAATTATAATTAGTATGAAAATCATAGGAACAAAAATAAGAAAAATGTAGAGATGCCAGCATAACAATGAGCAAGCATCGGCCAACTGAAAAAGATTGCTAAATAATTCAACTAATTTTTAATGTAGCACCTCCAGAGGTAGGGTCGAGCTAGCATTTCACCCCAGGGCTGGGTCCATAGCTAACATAGGAGGGAACCCGAGAAAGAAGATTGGAGGCCATGGGGTGAGTACATGGATTGAAAACTGGCTAATTCAGAGGGTGGTGATAAATGGGGAGTACTCGGAATGGTCAGGGGTGGGTGGTAGGGTCCCCCAGGGTTCTGTGCTGGGACCAATCCTATTTAATTTGTTCATAAACGACCTGGAGGATGGGGGTGGGGGAAACAGTTCAATCTCTGTATTTGCGGTCGATACTAAGCTAAGCAGGGCAATAACGTCTCCGCAGGATGTGGAAACCTTGCAAAAAGATCTGAACAAATTAATGGGGTGGTCAACTACATGGCAAATGAGGTTCAATGTAGAAAAATGTAAAATAATGTATTTGGGTGGCAAAAATATGAATGAAATCTATACACGGGAGGGAGAACCTCTGGGGGAATCTAGGATGGAAAAGGACCTGGGGGTCCTAGTAGATGATAGGCTCAGCAATGCCAAGCTGCTGCTAACAAAGCAAACAGAATATTGGCATTAAAAAGGGGATCAACTCCAGAGATGAAACGATAATTCTCCTGCTCTACAAGACTCTGGTCCGGCCGCACCTGAAGTATACTGTCCAGTTCTGGGCACCAGTCCTCAGGAAGGATGTACTGGAAATGGAGCGAGTACAAAGAAGGGCAACAAAGCTAATAAAGGGTCTGGAGGATATTAGTTATGAGGAAAGGTTGGGAGCACTGAACTTATTCTCTCTGGAGAAGAGACGCTTGAGAGGGGATATGATTTCAATTTACAAATACCATACTGGTGACCCCACAATGGGGAGAAAACTTTTTCACGGAAGGGAGTTTAACAAGACACGTGGCCTCTCATTAAAAAGCGATTTAACCTTAAACTACGTAGTGGGTTCTTTACTGTAATGCCGCGTACACACCATCGGACAGGAAATGTTGGATGTGAGCTTGTTATCGGAAAGTCCGACCGTGTGCATGCTCCATTGAACATTTGCTGTCCGAATTTCCACCCACAAATGTTTGAGAGCAGGTTCTCAAATTTTCGGAGAACAAAACTTGTCGGAAAATCTGACACAAGTCCGTCGCACAAAAGTTCACGCATGCTCGGAATCAAGCAGAAAGAGCCGCACTGGCTATTGAACTTCCTTTTTCTCGGCTCGTCGTATGTCGTGTATGTCACCGTGTTCTCACGTTTGGAATTTTTGGCCAACATTTATGTGACCGTGTGTATGCAAGACAGGTTTGAGCAAACATCCTTTCGAAAATTAAAAAATCCATGGTTTTGTTGACGGAAAATCCGATCGTGTATATGGGGCATTTGAGTGGCAAGGATGTGGAATTCTCAGGCGGTGGTCTTAGCGGGGGGCATCGATAGCTTCAAAAACTATTAGATAAGCACTTGAACGACCGCAACATACAGGGATATACAATGTAATACGGACATATAATCACACACATAGGTTGGTCTTGATGGACTTGTGTCTTTTTGCAACCTCACCTACTATGTAACATGGCAGCAACTCAATGCTTTTAGGCATCTAGACGTGGTGAAAATGACTTGCTGAAGTTCAAACCGAGCATCAGAATGGGGAAGAAAGGTGACTTTGAACGTGGCATGGTTGTTGGTGCCAGACGGGCTGGTCTGAGTTTTTCAAAAACTGCTGATCTACTGGGATTTTCATTCACAACCTGCCTTGTATCACCGGTTCAGGCTGGTGGTGGTGGTGTAATGGTGTGGGGGATATTTTCTTTGCAGGCTTTGGGCCCCTTAGTACCAACTGAGCATTGTTTAAACCCCTACGGCCTACCTGAGTATTGTTGCTGACCATGTCCATCCCTTTATGACTTCAGTGTCCCCATCTTCTGATGGCTCCTTCCAGCAGGATAATGCACCATGTCACAAAGCTCCTATCATCTCACCACTGGACAATGAGGTCACTGTACTCCAATGGCCTCCACACTCACCAGATCTCACCACTGGACAATGAATAAGAAAAAAATAAAAGAAATGTAGAGATGCCAGCATAACAATGAGCAAGCATTGGCCAACTGAAAAAGATTGCTAAATAATTCAACTAATTTTTAATGTAGCACCTCCAGAGGTAGGGGCGAGCTAGCATTTCACCCCAGGGCTGAGTCCATAGCTAACATAGGAGGGAACCCGAGAAAGAATATTGGAGGCCATGGGGTGAGTACATGGATTGAAAACTGGCTAATTCAGAGGGTGGTGATAAATGGGGAGGGTTGGTGATAAATGGGGAGTGGTCAGGGGTGGGTAGTGGGGTCCCCCAGGGTTCTGTGATGGGACCAATCCTATTTAATTTGTTCATAAATAACCTGGAGGATGGGGTAAACAGTTCAATCTCTGTATTTGCTGACGTTACTAAGCTAAGCAGGGCAATAACATCTCCGCAGGATGTGGAAACCTTGCAAAAAGATCTGAACAAATTAATGGGGTGGTCAACTACATGGCAAATGAGGTTCAATTTAGAAAAATGTAAAATAATGTATTTGGGTGGCAAAAATATGAATGAAATCTATACACTGGGGGGGGGGGGGGAGAGAACCTCTGGGGGAATCTAGGATGGTCTGAGTTTTTCAAAAACTGCTGATCTACTGCTGATCACAATGCTCCAATCATCTCACCACTGGGCCATGAGGTCACTGTACTCCAATGGCCTCCACACTCACCAGATCTCACCACTGGACAATGAGGTCACTGTACTCCAATGGCCTCCTCACTCACCAGATCTCACCACTGGGCCATGAGGTCACTGTACTCCAATGGCCTCCACACTCACCAGATCTCACCACTGGACAATGAGGTCACTGTACTCCAATGGCCTCCACAGTCACCAGATCTCAATCCAATGGAGCACCTTTGGGATGTGGTGGAGATTGGCATCATGGATGTGCAGCCGACAAATCTGTGGCAACTGCATGATGCTATCATGTCACTATGGACCAAAGTTTCTGAGGAATGTTTCCAACACCTTGTTGAATCGTCATCATTTACCATGCAGGGCCGTCAGACCTACATTGCAAATGAGGACCCCAAGAGCCCGTCCTCAACCCAAAGTGTGGGAGATAAGACGTGAGCGCCGGCTGCCTGGGGAGTGCGGGATAACCCAAGGTAAAGTCCTTGTTTTTCTCGAAATCCTAGCCAATATCGAGCATTTGAATCCTTGTCATGTCGGATGAAGTTTGTTTTTCCTATTCCCTGAGTTACGCTTTAAAACGAAGAAGCGCCAACCTTCCATTTGCAAAAGCAAAATTAGGCAAATCTTTCTTCTGAGACAGACTGCGAGAATACAAAAAGCTTTGTGTACTGTAGGTCTGCCACTGGGGCCCCGGCAAAATGAAGAATTTACACGTCTCTCCCGGTCTCCGCCTAATTGATCTGACTGTGCAGGAAACGGCAACTTAGAAAACACATAATGACTAATGAATTAAAGGAGAAAACTCATCAACATACAAAAAGCCTTATTTGAATTTAATTGCTGTCCTGGAGCGGATCAGATGTGCCACAACTGAAATGATCTTCCGCTTCCTGTTTTCCCTTTGTCTTGGTTTTTTTCTTCTTTTTATTTTTTAATTTTTTGTGACATAAAACAGTTTTTTTCATCTTCAAAAGTGGAATAAAAATAAATAAATAAATAAACGTTGTCAGCTGTTGTGCCCGAGGATCAGTGAGCACCTATTACAGCACAGCAGCCGGTGACAAGGCAATTTACGGAGTGCGCTAGGCTGGAAACACTCCGCCATTGCCTAATTATGACTTGTGAAAGTCAACAGGCTCCAGAAGATTTCTTGATACCCTTAAAGTGGACCTAGCATCAGATTAATTTGTCATTCTCCTGTCCCTACCCCCCCCCCCCCCCCCAAATTTATATTTTTAAATATATATAATATTAAATATATATATATTAAATCTTCTTTTAATACATTTATTTTTAATAAAAATCTTTTTTTTTTATTTAAATATACATAATATTAAGTATATATATTAAATATATTTGTTTTAATACATTTATTTTTACACAAATTTGAAATAAAAAAACATATTTTTAAATAAAAATATTGTTTACAGTTATTATATATTTTTTATATATTTTTTAAATGAAAATATTTTTTTAGAAAAACTGAAACAAAAAATGTTTTTAAACAAGGATATTTAAAAAAATGTAATTAAAAAAAATCTTTAAATACTTATTTTAGGCTTAGTGACATCATCCCCGGGTCTTCTTTATGCAATGCATATCATGGATGGTGGGAGGAGGTATCAGGATGCTGTACAAAACTTTCTGAAAACATCACACCCCCCTGCCTCAGTACTCAAAATGCCTTGATGGGCGGATGTCAATCTGGAGGAGGGGGCATTCCTAGGAAGGCTGTATTTGAAAGTAGACTACCCTAGGTTATGCCTCCACGCAGGGCCGTCTTTAAGGCAGGGCAAAAGGGGAAGCTGCCCTGGCCCCCATCATTGTTGTGGGGCCCAAAGCAGCTGCAGCAGCAGTTTAATTCCCCATTGTCCCTCAAAGTTTTAGTCGTGTGCTGTGTCCCACTATCTCAGTGTGAAGTTCTGTTACTAATGCTGCCCAGCTCTGCCCTATCGCCGTGTACAGATGACTCACCTGCAGACACTGTGTTTACATGTAAAAAAAACGCCATTCATACGTAAATAACGGCAGCATTAATATGTAAACAGCCGCAGACCAGCGGCATTGATGTGTAATTGTCATACAAAGACAAGTGCGTCTTGCCTACCACCAAGAAAATGTTTGCCCAGGGTTCAATCAGTATTAAAGATGGCCCTGCCCCCATGTGATGCTGAGCCTCCATGATTTCAACAAGCTCCAAAAGATTTCTTGATACCCTTAAAGTGGACCTAGCATCAGAATAATTCTTCATTTTCCTGCCCCCCCCCCCTAATCACCATACTAATGGTATTTTAAAAAAAAATTTTAAAACAATTTTAAATAAAAATAATAATTGTATATATATATATATATATATATATATATATATATATATATATATATATATATATATGTATATATATATATATATATATATATATATGTATATATATATATATTTTTTATTATTCAAAAAAAAAAAAAACTTTATTTTAGGCCCAGTGATAGCCTCCCTGGGTCTTTGTGCTTCTGTATGCAATCCAGGCACATCATGGCTGGTGGGAGGGGCCAGCAGGGTGCTGTACTAACCTTTCGGAAAACATCACAGCCCCCCTGCCTCAGTACTCCTCCCAAGAGCCCCCAGCCCTTATGCAAACTGTGGGAGGAGTTATGCAAATATAAAAATGCCCTGATGGGCGAGTGTCAGTCTGGAGAAGTGGGTGTTCCTAGGAAGGCTGTATATTCAAGTAGACCGCCCTAGGTGAGGCCCCCCATGTGATGCTGAGCCTCCATGGTTTCAATAGACCCCAGAAGATTTCTTGATACCCTTAAAGAGGACCTGGCGTCAGATTACATTTTGGGGCAGGAAGGGGGTAAAAGTGTCCGGCATTGAAGTAGTTAAAGAAAGTTTCATTCTGCTTTAATAGGCAAAGCTCTTCAAGACCAACACAAAGATCTAATTTTACCACAGTTGAAAATTAAACAAATGCATATGTAGCACTAACCCCCGAAGGAGCTACGGGTTTTTTTTCGGGCTTACCGTTACCTCTTCTGCTCGCCTCTTCATCCAAGGGGGGGTCCCGTGGAAAGTAGCCCAAATGAAGATATATATTAGACCCGTGGTCCTTTTTGAAGATTTATTTAGGGGTAACACCAAAGAAAGACACAAGACACAGTCCTTCAATAGAGGGTTAGAGGATAAGGGGAGTTCAGGCACCTGGTAATTGAGGGTTAGAGGTATTAGTCGGATCCAGAAAACAAACAGCTCCACAGACTGGATCCAGCAGTCACTGGATAGGCCCCTCTCACTGGACCTAGCAGCCGATGACATGCCAAACAAAGTCTCTGCCACAGACTTGTCAATTAAACTTAGTGGTTCTTGAAAGTAGATGCGCAACAAAGTCCCTGCCACAGACTTGTTAACCGAACTTAGCCCTTGTACACACGGTCGGAGAATCCGTCGGAATGTGTCCTATCGGACCGTGTCGTCGGATAATCCGACTGTGTGTGGTATGCATCGGACTGATTCCGTCGGAATATCCGTCCGACCCAATTTTCCAACATGTTGGAAATATTTCCTGACCAACTGGGCCGGTCGGACATACTCCGATCATGTGTAGCGAATTTTGATCGGACCAAGTGCCACGCATGCTCAGATCAAATTCCTACATCAAAGCTATTGGCTACTAGCCTGAATGTAGTCCCATCGTAACGAAATTACGTCATCACGTTCTGAAAGATCGGATTTTTCGACAACTTAGTCCGACCGTGTGTATGCAACAGTTTCGGACAAGATCCGAAGGACAAAATCCGACGGATTTGGTTGTGGAAATCTCCGACCGTGTGTACAAGGGCTTAGAGATTCTTGAGAGTTTTTAGGAAGAACTACCATACAGTACCAGATTCTTTCAGCCGACCCGGCGATACTGTATGGATATTGATCCGGGTTGCATCCTCAAACTGAGTTTCCAGGCTCCTCCAGAGACACCAGCCTTTCGCTCGGTCCTCCACTGGAAAAGTCCTCCCCTGGATCCTTCACCTTTCCTTGGCTTCTCCACACAGGCGAGACAGCACAGGACCACCCCTGGATCAACAGGTCCCAAAACATTCCTGGGCCTACACTCACAGCTGCAAAGCCTCAGGCCAGCCAGCCCCGAGGCGCAAGACCATGCAACGCAGACCCCAGGCCAGGAGGGCACTGGGGTTGGGATCACGGACCCCGGAAAACTATCCCAGAAAAATGGCGTCTGTACCTTAAATACCCTCTCCCAGAATGCACAGCAGGGAAACCACACCAGCTGAACCATTTCCGAGCAAGAGGCAATATTCAATGCTCGCAGCTTGCTGCTGTTCCACACCCGCTGACGGTGGCAGCGACACCTACAGCGCAACCCAGCTGGACTGGTACAGAAACCAGAACTTTTAGAGAAATTATTCTGAGCCAAACTACAGCTTCAGACAATTAAATTTGAAAAAAACAATAGCGTCTGCTCATCAGGAGCAGGGCTCTACACATATCATTATGAAACCCCTGGCGAGTGGCTCACCATGCTTAGAATAAAGCTTGGCTGCATATTGCATGACGCTGCATAGTGTACACAGAAAACAAAAAGTCACCAGGAGCGCCCAAGAAAAAAGTTTATTCTACAGGAAAACTCTACCTCCTGGTGTTTCTTTTTTTTTTTTTTTTTTTTTTTTTAGTTTAGTTCCGCTTATAATGGATGAAATTCTTCAAGAGCAACGAGAGGATCTAATTTTATCACAGCTGAAAATGTAACTAATGTATTTCATTATAAAGCTCTTGGCAAGAGGACTTGTTACAAAAAATAAAAAATAAAAATTATGAAAGATTCTTCTTTTTTTTTTTTTTTTTTTTGTCATTTTCATCAGTCCTCTGCGTTTGTCTCTTGGATATACGCGTCGCTGCTGTAAAAACAACCACGCACATTGTATTTTCTGTCATATTTATGTGCTGTGCTTTGGGGCTCAAGTTTTAAAAGCAATTAAACATCTGTTCAATTTTTAAACAAACTTTTCACTCCTCAAGAATAAAAAAAAAAAAGAAAGGAAAAAAAAGATGGGTCTCAACAAGCCAATCGAGTCCTCTTGTGCTCGAGAGCGTAGAATTTGAGTTTCTTGCCCACTTGAAATGCAATTGATATTCTGTGTATTATTTGAGCAGGGACAAGATGATTCTGGACTTAAAGAGAAATAGCGCGTTTATTTTTCTAGATGTGATTTTTTTTTTTTTTTTTTTGCAAATTGTAAAACTTGATGTACATTTATAATTCTTGACTTTGCTGTGTCCTCCTGACCCCCAATAGACTTTGGAAAATAGTAATGCAGACCACTGGCCATTTCTGGCTCTGAGTTGAGATGAGCAAAATTGAGAATTTCCTTTTCCCAAATTTGAATAAAAATTATGAGATTTTGGGGAAATGTGACCATTTTAGGTCAATGGGGAGTGTGAATTTTATCATTTATTTATTTATGTGTTGTTTTAAAGAGCACAGTGGGCTTTAAAGAGTTCCTGAGACTTGCAGTATCTCCTTCCAGATGCCTTGTCCCCCTACCCAAAACAGAATTGATATGCTTCAAATTATTTGAGCCGATTCTGGACTTGAAGTCTAAATGAACCTTTATTTTTTGTTGTAAATTGCAAAAATGTAATGTGTTTTCTCCTTTTCGTGATTCTTCATTTTGCAATGTCCTTGTGGCCCCCAATAGACTTTGGCAAATTTTATTGGTAGCTGTGGGCAGTACCTGGTTCTGACTAGGAATGAGCAAAATCAAGGGTTTCTATTGCCCCCGAAATGGTAATAAAAATTGTGAGATGTTGAGGTAATTTCCCAATTTTGGGTCAATCTTCAAGATGAATCACCACCCTATCCAAAACAGAATTGATATTTGGCATATTATTCAAGCAGGAACAAGCCGATTCTGGCGTTAAAGAGCAGTATCTTCCATCATATTTGATGTGATTGTAGCCGTATTAGTGAAAAAAATAATGGCCTGAATTTAGATATGGGTTCCCTTACCTATTATACTAAAGTTTTAAGCCCCCCTCTGTGACTAGCTTCCCCCCTCCACTCTATAGCTCTCCCTCTGTCTTATCTCACTAACTCTGCTGCTATCTTTATTACCATCGATTTGTATGTATTTGTATTTTTTTTCTCTCTCCTTTCCCTTGGAGATGTTTTTTTTTTGTTTTGTTTTTTAACATTATGCTTAAAAATGTGTGAATTAGTATTGCTTGGACCTTGAAGAAGGGGACATACCCTGAAAGCTTGTCCTGAAAAATTGTATATTAGAGCAAATAAAAAAAGTATCATGGACAGTACTCAATTTTCTCTGGAGTTAAAGAAAAAATGTACCTTTTATTTTCTAGATTTTAAAATTGAATGTTTTTTCACTTCTCTATGGTTCTTCACTTTTGATGCGTCCTTGTGGACCCCAATAAACTTTGGCCAGTTATATTGGTAGTTCTGGGCAGTACCTGGTTTTGACCAGTGATGAGTAAAACAAGAGTTTCTATTTCTCCAAAATTTTCAAAAGATTTGAGATATATTGAGGTAATGTAGCCACTGTGGGTCAATGTGGAGTGTGAAATGAGGTGGTTTCAGGCTTGTAGAATCTCCTTCCAGATGACCCACCACCATATCCAAAACAGAATTGATATTTGGTGTATTATTCAAGCAGGAACAAGCTGAAAATGCCTTAATTTTTTATATGTGTGTGTATATATGTGTATGTGTGTGTATGTGTATATATATATATATATATATATATATATATATATATATATATATATATATATATATATATATATATATATATATATATATATAATTTTAATACCTTTAATTTTATTTATATATATATATATATATATATATATATATATATATATATATATATATATATATGTATTTGCTGATTGTACTATTGGATGTATTTTCCCTTCTTTGTGGTTCTTCATGGTTCTTCTTGTGGACCCCAATGGACTTTGGCAAATTATATTGTTGGTTGTGGGCAGTATCAAACATCTAAAGTTTATATTTTGCCGAAAATTTCAATAAACATTGTGAGATTTTGAGGGAATGTAGTCATTTTGGGTCAATAGGGAGTGTGAATTCATTTCGTTTTGAGGCTTGTAGAATCTTCTTCTAGTTGACTCACCACCCTATCCAAAACAGATATTTGGCATAATATTCAAGCAGGAACAAGCCGATCCCTGACTTTAAGAAAAAAAATGTACCTTTAATTTACTAGATGTACGGTACATTGTTTTTGTTGTAAATTATAAAAAAATTAATACATTTCCCCTTCTTAACGGTTCTCAACTTTGCTGTGTCCTTGTGGACCCTGATATACTTTGGTAAATTGTAATGGTGGCCACTGGCTGGACTTGGTTCTGACTAGGTATCAGCAAAATTAGGAATTTCCATGAAATGTTAATACAAATTGTGAAATTTGGGGGGAATTTTGCCATTTTGGTTCAATGGGGAGTGTGAATTAAGGTGGTTTGAGGCTTGTAGAATCTTCTTGTAGATGACTCACTACCCTATCCAAAACAAAATTGATATTATTTAAGCAGAGACAAGCTGATTCTGGACTTAATTTTCTAGATGTGTATTTTTTTTTCTTTTTTTGCAAAATGTAAAGCTGAATGTGTTTTCTCTTCTTCATGGTTCTTCACTTTACTGTGTCCTTGTGGACCTCAAAAGATTTTGTCAAATTGTAATGATGGCCACTGGCAGCACTTGGTTTTGACTAGAGATGAGCAAAACTTAGGGTTTCCATTCAGTTTTAATAAAACAAATAGATTTTGGGGAATTTGCGTCAATTTGGGTCAACTGGGAGGCTGAATTAAGAGTGCAGTGTGCTTTAAAGAGCACCTGAGGCTTGCAGAATCCCCTTTTAAATGTCTGACCACGTTATCCAAAACAGAATTGAAACATCTTTGTATTATCTGAGCAGGGACAAGCCTATTCTGGACTTAACTAGCAAATGTGCAATTATTTTTCCAGACGTAAATGTTTTTTGTTGCAGTTTGTAAAATTGAATTTATTTTCCTCTCGTCACAATTGTGTCCTTGTGGCCCGCTATCCAGTTTGGCAAATTATATTGGTGGCTATGGTGGGCAGTGCCTGGTTGTGACGATGAGCAAAATTGAGAATTTCCATTTTCCCAAAAGTTCAAAAAAATAAAAAAAATCAGGAGATTTTGGGTCAATGGGGAGGATGAATTAAGATGTTTCTTTGTTACAAGTTGCGATGTCGTAAGTTTTAGCACTGGGGGAGAGGAGACTGAGAAAATGTTTCCTTCTGCCTGCAGCAGGCTGATGGCATCATCTCAGCCTAGGCAAAGTCACCTGACTTGAGCTCAAAGATTGCTGTTTAATGATAAAAGGTGGAACCTTTTTGAAAAGTGATATTGCTACTATATATTGTGACATGCCAGGAGGTTATTCATGAAGACTTGTAAAGTTATCTAAAGGTCCACTTTAATGTAAGTGTAAAGCTCTCTACATTTCCTGATCCACCTTTTTGGTCATCAGATGTAACCTCTCTTAACTTGTTGATGGCCACGTAACACATATGTGCAGTGGCAAAGAGGGTGGGGTTTTAGGGCCCACATGCCATCCATATGCATCCATAGGCAGCTGAGCTTTCTGCTTATGCTCCTAACACAATGACCAAGCTGTTAGAGGCAGCTCCAGGTCTATGGAAATGATTGGAAGTCGGTGGAACTAGCTCCCAATCATGTCACTCACCACTGTAAAAGCCAATCATAGTGCCTATGTGATCAGCAGGCCTTCCTTAGTGGTTCAAAAAAAATTCCAGAATGAAAATGCTCATGATTTGGTATTAGCAGGGGGCCCACATTCTTGCCAGCCCCCCCATAACAGATGCAACAAACCCAGAAAAACAATAGTCTACAAGTGCAAATTGGACAAATTAGCAATGGATCGAATGTTTTTCAATATTTGCTCATCCTTAGGTATTTTTTGATGTTATGATTTTATCGAAAGCTTGATCACCCACACGTTTCATCTCTAGTAACATCAAATACGCGGACAGCCGCAGCGGAATGAATAGCCGGCTAAGCCATTCTGTAAAGGGCAGCAGTTTTGACTTGTCATAAAACAATAGTCAGCTGATATTGTTTGTGCCCACATTTCCTTCAGTATTTTAACTCAACAATAAACTTTAATTACCAAAGACATTGAGGCGCGACGACAATAGACTGATCGCGGGTAATTGTTTTCTTGACACAGTCTGCAGAATTATTTAATCACCTGCTTTTAATTTGCTTAAGTGTAAAAGATACTTTGTAATAAGTTTATACTCTCTTCATGCGGTCTGCCTGTTGATGGGAAGTTGCCATTTTATAGCGGTAAGTTTTAACCCTTTGGGAGGTCAGGTATGGCTGATTGTGAAACGATTTAATTTATTTTCCAACAATTTAAAGGGAAGCTATTATTTACAAAGCAAGAGAACAGTATAGGAACATGTAAAGTGGGTTTTCTTTTTAAAGCTGATCTGTAGCCATCCCAATAAAATCGTATTTATAGGTTTGGATTTGAAACCAATCACAGTTTCACTGACTACATCATAGCTGGGGTATGTGAGTGACCACTGGGTACAGAAGCCCCTATGGGATAGAGCAGTGCAGGCACCAGCACACCCCTGTCTCTTATCTATCAGCTCACCAACAAACCCCCATTTCTCATCTCCCAGACAACCTTCATCTACCAGAACACCACCACCTCTCATCCACCAGCACTCCCCTATCTCTCATTCACCAACACACACTCTCATCTACCAGACCACCTCCATCTCTCATCTACCAGACCACCCCCATCTCTCATCTACCAGACCACTTCCATCTCTCATCTACCAGACCACTTCCATCTCTCATCTACCAGACCACCTCCATCTCTCATATACCAGACCACGCCCATCTCTCATCTACCAGACCACCCCCATCTCTCATCTACCAGACCACCCCCATCTCTCATCTACCAGACCACTTCCATCTCTCATCTACCAGACCACGCCCATCTCTCATCTACCAGACCACCCCCAACTCTCATCTACCAGACCACTTCCATCTCTCATCTACCAGACCACTTCCATCTCTCATCTTCCAGACCACTTCCATCTCTCATCTACCAGACCACCCCCATCTCTCATCTACCAGACCATGCCCATCTCTCATCTACCAGACCACGCCCATCTCTCATCTACCAGACCACTTCCACCTCTCATCTATCAGACCACGCCCATCTCTCATCTACCAGACCACTTCCATCTCTCATCTTCCAGACCACTTCCATCTCTCATCTACCAGACCACCCCCATCTCTCATCTACCAGACCACGCCCATCTCTCATCTACCAGACCACGCCCATCTCTCATCTACCAGACCACGCCCATCTCTCATCTACCAGACCACCCCCATCTCTCATCTAACAGACCACTTCCATCTCTCATCTACCAGACCACGCCCATCTCTCATCTACCATACCACTTCCATCTCTCATCTACCAGACCACCCCCATCTCTCATCTACCAGACCACGCCCATCTCTCATCTACCAGACCACTTCCATCTCTCATCTACCAGACCACTTCCATCTCTCATCTACCAGACCACGCCCTTCTCTCATCTACCAGACCACCCCCATCTCTCATCCACCAGCACACCCCCATCTCTCATTTACCAAACCACCCCCATCTCTCATTCACCAACACACCCCCACCTCTCAACTATCAGACCAAACCCATCTCTCATCCACCAGCACACCCCTCTCTCACATCTACCAGACTATTTCTATCTCTCATCCACTGGCACGCCTCTATCTCTCATTTACCAACACACTCCCATATCTTATCTACCAGACCACCCCTATTTCTCATTTACCAGACCACCCCCATCTCTCATCCACCAGCACACCCCTCTCTCTCATTTACTAGATCACTCCCATCTCTCCTTTACCAACACACCCCCCATCTCTCATCAACCAGACCACCCCCATCTCTCATCTACCAGACCACCCCCATCTCTCATCCACCAGAACACCCTTGTCTCTCATGTACCCAGACCACCCCCATCTTTCATCCACCAGTACACTCCTGTCTCTCATTTACCAGACTACTTTCATCTCTCATCCAATGGCACACCCCTAGCTCTCATTCACCAACACACTCCCATACCTTATCTACCAGACCACCTAATCTCTCATTTACTGGCAGACCCCTATCTCTCATCTACCAGACTACCCCCATCTCTCATCCACCAGTATGCCCCCATCTTTCATCCACCAGTATGCCCCCATCTCTTATCCACCAGTATGCCCCCATTTCTTATCCACTGGTACACTCCTATCTATCATCCTCCAGTTTGCCCCCATCTCTCACCCACCAATATGCCCCCATCTATAATCCACTGGTACACTCCAATGTCTTATCAACCAGTATGCCCCTATTTCTAATCTCTTGGTATGCCCCCATCTCTTATCCACCAGAAAACCCCCATTTCTCATCTACTGGTCTTCCCTCATCTCTTATTCAACCAGTAAACCCCCACCTCTCATTCACTGACATACACCCTTATGTGTTATCCACAATTATACCCCTATCTCTTATAGACTGATACGTCCTAATTTTTCATCAACCGACACACCCCCATCTCTTATCCACTGACACACCTCTCATCAGCCAGCATGTTCCCATCTCTCATTCACTGATATGTCCTTATCTTACATTCATTGACACATCCCCATATCTCCTCCCTTAGTATACCCCCACGTCCCATCTCTCATTACCCAGCACACACCCATCTCTCATCCACCATTACAATCCCACCTCTCATCCATGGGCATGACCCCATCTCTCATCCACTGATATGTCCCCATCTCTCATCCCTTGGTATGCCCCCATCTCTCATCCATCAGTACCCCTCATATCTCATCCACCACTGCACCCTAACTTTCATCTATCAGAACACCCCCATCCCTCATCCATCAACATGCCCCCATCTCTCATCTACCAGCATGCCCTCTTCACACTTTTTTTTTTTTTTAAACCTGCCTCTAGGTCTGGGACCAGAGACATTTTTGATTCCTGGCTGAAGGGCCAGTCATGGTATGGCACTACTGTACTTCTCCACTTCCCTTTCTCTACTTTTATTTGTGTGTTTTGTCACGTTTGTCCTTTTCTTTCTTTTTTTTTTTTTTTTGGCACGGTATACTTTATTCACAGTTTGATTAGTAGGGTATAGGTCCTCGGGCCTGCCCTGAAAGTTTTGGAAGGGGGTGGATATGGCCTTCTGGCTTAGTTCGCTTTCTCTCATGGGGTCTCCCTTCGGGGGTAGCCCCACCTCATACTTGGGGTTGGTCTGTTCCAGCAGACCTCCCAGAGAATGGGGTCTTCCTGGTTTTGGCTAGGTGAACCAGTGAGTATCTCAGTCCCTGTTAGGAGGCCTTGCGCCCTTAGGGATCAGGGCAAGGGCCCTTCCTCTTTGGAGGAGGTCCATGTGTACCAATGTGTTAACTTTTTTGTGTTCTCACGTTTTGTATGTGCACTTTTTTTTTTTGTTGCACCAGGTGTTATTCTGATTGTTTCACACACCACAGGAAATAAAAGGAAACTATGATGTGTGTTGCCATTCAATACAAAATGCATCGCAACGCCCATTGAAAACGCCTGACAAAGCACATTAACTCGCATCAGCATGTATTTTGATGTGTTTCTATTGATTTCAATGAAAAATGCAACAGGCGATAAATACACTTTAGAAATTCCAAGTGGTTTGTAAAAAAAAAAAAATGTAAATAAAATAGCTCTTAACCAAAGTTTGCAAATCCAGCTGCATATCCCTTCCTTTGCGACAACGGATCAATTTCAATGTTGGATTTGTGCCCCCCGAACAGAATGCGCGCCTATAAAAAGCAAGAACGGCCTCGTTTAATGAAGTGTCCAGAACCGGCTCGGCAATAACCGTCTGCGGCGTCTTCTGTTCACCCGCAGACCAGTGGTGTCCTAATATAGATTTCATGTAAATTCGTCCATTAACGGCGCTCGCGGGGGCAAAGGTTGTAATCTGTGTTCGAGGAACGCAACCTGGCTCCCAGACTTAAATAGGTGATATTTCCTTTAATCGCCTGAGCGCAACTGCCGCATCTGATGGTTAAACTTGCACAAAATAAGCCCCTAGGGGTAGGGGGGGAGCAGGGGGGGGGCCATCGTAGATTTCATCTATCAGCCCACGCGCCTGGTTCTCTCCTGCCTCCCGCTCATTAGAGCCAACATCTGATCAATGACTGTAATATACAGCCGCAGCGACCCCATGCTGATATACAGTTGGCAGAAACAGCAACTTCAGGCAACAAGTCATTAAATTCTTTATACTCTCCAGGAACCGCTGCAGCTGTGCTAAAGTCAGAAATGTACTCCAGTTCTCCAAGTTTTAGATTTAGTGCAGCTAAGCTCCAGGAAAGTCTCCTGTGTGCCTTTGGGGGGGGGGGTGGTTGTGACGTCTTGTTGTAGGATTAAGTAGCATGCAGCTTCATCTCCATAGCGCTTTCAGCGACCATGTGCTGTTATTTTGTATTTATTCATTCATTGTCTGGATCAGAGCTTCTCAACCTTTTCTTCTGCACCCTTTGAATTTAAACTATAAAGGAGAAAATCCCCCGCACCCGGTTGGACAATATTTATAATGAGTTGCTGCTGCTGTCTAATATTTCCAACAAGGAATTATATAATGTATAACTACCCTTATGCCCCGTACACACGATCGGACATTCCGACGACAAAATCCTTCGGATTTTTTCAGACGGATTTTGGCCCAAACTTGTCTTGCATACACACGATCGCACGAAGTTGTGGAAAAATCCAATCGTTCAGAACACGGGGGTGTGAAACCAGGGGTGGACTGACCATTTGGGCACTCGGGCACTGCCCGAGGGCCCCATGCCACTAAGGGGCCTCATCCGGGTTTGCCAGCCTCAATAAAACCAGGGACAGTATATACAAATCTGTGTTTTTTTTTTAAATCCCAAGATTATAGCTGCCCTGCCTCTCCAGTACCTTTTCAGTGTGTGTATGTGTATTCTGTGCGTGTATACTGTGTATGTATATTATGTGTCTGTGTGTTTACTGTATGTGTGTGTGTATACTGTGTGGCCCCATAATCTATTGCCTGGGAGCCCCATTATTTTCCTATTGCCTGGGGGCCCCATGATCTTCTCCTATTGCCTGGGTGCTCCATAATCTCCAATTGCCCGGGGGCCCCATAATCTCCTATTGCCCGGGTGCCCCGTAATCTTCTATTGCCCGGGGGCCCCATAATCTCCTATTGCCCGGGGGCCCCATAATCTCCTATTGCCCGGGGCCCTATAATCTTCTCCTATTGCCCGGGGCCCCATCATTTTCTCCTATTGCCCTGGTGCCCCATGATCTCCTATTGCCTGGGTGCCCCATAATCTCCTATTGCCCGGGTGCCCCATAATCTCCTATTGCCCGGGTGCCCCATAATCTCCTATTGCCCGGGGCCCCATAATCTCCTATTGCCCGGGTGCCCCATAATCTCCTATTGCCCGGGTGCCCCATAATCTCCTATTGCCCGGGTGCCCCATAATCTTCTCCTATTGCCCGGGTGCCCCATAATCTTCTCCTATTGCCCGGGTGCCCCATAATCTCCTATTGCCCGGGGCCCCATAATCTTCTATTGCCCGGGGCCCCATAATCTCCTATTGTCCGGGTGCCACATAATCTCCTATTGCCCGGGGCCCCATAATCTCCTATTGTCCGGGTGCCACATAATCTCCTATTGCCTGGGGGCCCCATAATCTCCTATTGCCCGGGGCTCCATAATCTTCTCCTATTGCCCGGGTGCCCCATAATCTCCTATTGCCCGGGGGTCCCATAATCTCCTATTGCCCGGGGGCCCCATGAGTTGTCAGTCCACCCCTGCCTGCAACACGTACGACGTGACAATAAAGAGGCCAGTAGCCAATAGCTTTCGTCTCGTAATTTATTTTCTGAGCATGCGTGGCACTTTGTGCGTCGAAATTGTCTACACACGATCGGATTTCAAACGATCGGATTTTTTTTTTTTTTCTTTCTAAATATTTTATTGAATAAAGAAGAGGGTACAGAAACAGTAAGCATACATGAAGATATATAATAATCAAAAAAGGAACACAGATTGGTATGGCCCGTATAGAACAAAGATAATACGGGGCAAATTACAATGCGAAATGGAGCTTAATATTGCATTAATAACAGCACATAGATAGGAAATGACAAGCATATTTGTGTAATGGGGTCTAGTCGGTATAAGTTATGAGGACCAAGAAGAGTCAGCTCGTCGAGGTTCTCATCATATAGATCTCAGGGGGCGGGGCCAAGCTAGTGGTATGAAGGGGGGTGAATCATCTACCGTATATACTCGAGTATAGGCCGACCCGAATATAAGCCGAGGCCCCCAATTTACCCCAAAAAAAACTGGAAAACGTATTGACTCGTGTATAAGCCGAGGGTGAGACATGCCTGTCCATCCCTGTGTGTCCGTCCATCCCTGTGTGTGTGTCCGTCCATCCATCCATCCCTGTGTGTGTGTCCGTCCATCCATCCCTGTGTGTGTGTCCGTCCATCCATCCCTGTGTGTGTGTGTCCATCCATCCATCCCTGTGTGTGTGTGTCCATCCATCCATCCCTGTGTGTGTCCATCCATCCATCCCTGTGTGTGTGTGTCCATCCATCCATCCCTGTGTGTGTGTGTCCATCCATCCATCCCTGTGTGTGTGTGTCCATCCATCCATCCATCCCTGTGTGTGTGTGTCCATCCATCCATCCATCCCTGTGTGTGTGTCCATCCATCCATCCCTGTGTGTGTGTCCGTGCAGCCTTGTGTGTCCAGCCTACCTGTGTCCCGAGCCTCCGTCCCGTGCCTCCGTCGTCCCATGCCTCCTCCGTCCCGTGCCGAGCCGAGCCTCCTCCGTCCCGTGCCGAGCCGAGCCTCCTCCGTCCCGTACCGAGCCGAGCCTCCTCCGTCCCGTCCCGTCCCGTGCCGTGCCGTGCCGAGCCTCCGTCCTTCCAGGATCGCAGCTCTTCATCGGCGCCCATTCCTCTGTTCAAAATCCGCGCCTCCGCCTGTGATAGGCGGAACACTCAATTTCCCAGCAGTCTGTGTTCCGCCTATCACGGACATCCTCTCATCCTCGTCCGTAGTACGAGGATGAGCGGATGTCCGTGATAGGCGGAACACTGACTGCTGGGAAATTGAGTGTTCCGCCTATCACAGGCGGAGGCACGGCTTTTGAAAGGTAGAATGTCCGCCGTCTGTCTGCTCGACACGCTGATCGAGCAGACAGACGGCGATGACTCGAGTATAAGCCGAGGGGGGCACTTTCAGCCTCAAAAAAGAGGCTGAAAATCTCGGCTTATACTCGAGTATATACGGTATATTCAATGCATGGAGCATAAAATAGTACCCGTAACGAGGATAGGGATGGGGTGGGCGGGAAGGCGAAAGACAGAGGGGTAGTAGGGGTTAGGAAGGAGGGGGGGATAAAGGATCCGTTCACCGATGTTCTCCTTGGCAAAAACGGGGCATATAGAAACGCACAGTAGCATGCAGTAGGTCAGGTCTTTTGTGGCTTGGGTCCGGACAAAATTGGCAACATGTAAATAAAGGAGAGATATGAGAAACGGTCAATCATGGCATGAGTAACAGGGTAGATTAGATGTGTATGGGTCTTAGTGGTATTGCCTGAAGGGGCAGCGGAGGGTGAAACAGGGTTCGGCGAATTATACTAAGTGACTTTGTATGCGGATATAATCGGGTGTAGTTTTAAAGTGTTTCCAACACGCCCATTTTGTGTTATATTTGGCAGGGGTATCTCTTGTTATGTGGATTAATTCCTCCATTTCTGAAGTTCTGTTTATTCTATGGAGCCAGTCTTTAATAGAAGGGACAGTCTGAGACTTCCAGTGGGTCGGTATGCATTGTTTGGCTGCATTGATCAGGTGGATAGTTATTGATTTACGATAGGACGTTTGTGGCAGAGTAGTGTGATGTAGTAGGAATTGGGCCGGTGTATAAGGTAGTTCGTAGGTCGTAATGTCCTTAATCAATTTATGGATAGACCTCCAGAAGGGTTGGAGCAGGGGGCAGGACCACCAGACGTGAAGTAATGTACCTCTATGTTGGTGACACCGCCAGCAACAGTCCGGGACAGAGGGGTCCCATTTATGTAGTCTGTCTGGTGTTCTATACCATCTCGCTAGTATTTTGTAGCCGTTTTCCTGAGTGGAAACGTTTACAGAGCCTTTGTGGATATTGAAGAGGGCTCTTTCCCAATCTTCTGTCGTAAGGGTGACATCCAAATCTTTCTCCCACGAGGAGCAAAACTTGGAGGTTGTGACGTCGTGATCCCGGAACAATAGGGAGTGCGTCTGGGATATAAGATGTGATAAGGGTGTAGTCGAAGAGCATAGGGTCTCATAGGGCGTTAGTTCACGGGAGCAGTCTGTTTTTTTCCTTATTGACTGTAGGTAGTGGGTGATTTGTTAAAACGATCGGATTTTGTTGTCGGAAAATTTTAGATCCAGCTCTCAAACTTTGCGTGATGGAAATTCCGACGGAAAAAAGTCAGATGGAGCCCACACGCGATCAGATTTTCCGACAACACGATCCGATCGCACATTTTTCGTTGGAAAGTCTGACCATGTGTACGGGGCATTAGGCAGCACTTGCTATAATGCATAAAAAAAAAAATCGAATTAATATCTGAATAAATCATAAATAACACCCTAGTGAAATAAGAATCTAAACACATATTAGAGCTGAGCTGCTGAGTCACTGCTGGGAAGGAGAGCTGAGCTGCTAAGGAGCTGCTAGGAGGGGGAGCTGAGCTAAGTCACTGCTGGGAGGGATAACTGAGCTGCTAAGTCACTGCTGGGAGGGAGAGCTGAGCTGCTAAGTCACTGGTGGGAGGGAGAGCTGAGCTACTAAGACACTGGTGGGAGGGAGAGCTGAGCTTCTATGTCACAGCTGGGAGGGAGAGCTGAGCTACTAAGTCACTGCTGGGAGGGAGAGCTGAGCTGCTAAGTCACTGGTGGGAGGGAGAGCTGAGCTGCTAAGTCACTGGTGGGAGGGAGAGCTGAGCTACTAAGACACTGGTGGGAGGGAGAGCTGAGCTTCTATGTCACAGCTGGGAGGGAGAGCTGAGCTACTAAGTCACTGCTGGGAAGGTGAGCTGAGCTGCTAAGTCACTGCTGGGAGGGAGAGCTGAGCTGCTATGTCACTGCTGGGAGGGAGAGCTGAGCTACTAAGTCACTGCTGGGAGGGAGAGCTGAGCTACTAAGTCACTGCTGGGAGGGAGAGCTGAGCTGCTATGTCACTGCTGGGAGGGAGAGCTGAGCTACTAAATCACTGCTAGGAGGGAGAGCTGAGCTGCTAAGTCACTGCTGGGAAGGTGAGCTGAGCTGCTAAGTCACTGCTGGGAAGAAGAGATGAGCTGCTAAGTCACTGCTGGGAGGGAGAGCTGAGCTGCTAAGTCACTGCTGGGAGGGATAACTAAGCTACTAAGTCACTGGTGGGGGGGAAGAGCTGAGCTACTAAGTCACTGGGGGGAGGGAAAGCTGAGCTGCTATGTCACTGCTGGGAGGGAGAGCTGAGCTGCTAAGTCACTGCTGGGAGGGAGAGCTGAGCTTCTATGTCACAGCTGGGAGGGAGAGCTGAGCTTCTAAGTCACTGCTGGGAAGGTGAGCTGAGCTGCTAAGTCACTGCTGGGAGGGAGAGCTGAGCTGCTATGTCACCTCTGGGAGGGAGAGCTGAGCTTCTATGTCACTGCTGGGAGGGAGAGCTGAGCTACTAAGTCACTGCTGGGAGGGAGAGCTGAGCTACTAAATCACTGCTAGGAGGGAGAGCTGAGCTGCTAAGTCACTGCTGGGAAGGTGAGCTGAGCTGCTAAGTCACTGCTGGGAAGAAGAGATGAGCTGCTAAGTCACTGCTGGGAGGGAGAGCTGAGCTGCTATGTCACTGCTGGGAGGGAGAGCTGAGCTTCTATGTCACTGCTGGGAGGGAGAGCTGAGCTACTAAGTCACTGCTAGGAGGGAGAGCTGAGCTGCTAAGTCACTGCTGAGAAAGAAGAGCTGAGCTGATAAGTCACTGCTGAGAGCAGGAGCTGAGCTGCTAAGTCACTGCTGGGAGGGAGAGCTGAGCTGCCAAGGCCCCGTTCACACCTGAGCATAGTTTTTCAGGCAGAATCAAGCGTTTTTTTTTTACCACGTTTTGCCGCGATTTTGTGCAGGGCAAAAGGTCACCACTGTAAAAAGAAGAAAAACGCCCAAATTTGCCCGATTCGAGTGACAAAAAAGGGTCCAGAACTTGTTTGAGCTTCAGGCGTTCAGCTTCAGTCGACTTGGAATGGAGATGTGAGCCATCTCCATTGAGAATAATAGATTTTTTCCCCTCCAGCATTTTATAGCTTCAGGCTTCAAACTACAAAACGCTAACGTGTGAATGGGGCCTAAGTCACTGCTGGGAGGGGGGAACTGAGCCGCAATGTCACTGCTGCCTTAGCAAAGCTTTGCTTTCCATAGTCTGACTACAGGTTCACTCTTATCCCCCGCACACAGGTCGGGCATTCTGCCAACCAAATCCGTCGGATTTTGTCCGACGAATTGTGTCCGAAACTGTTGCATACACACGGTCGGACCAAGTTGTCGGAAAATCCGATTGTTCAGAACGTGATGACATTTCGTTAGGATGGGACTATGTTCAGGCTAGTAGCCAATAGCTTTGGTGTAGGAATTTGATCTGAGCATGCGTGGCACTTTGTCCGATCGGAATTCTCTACACATGATCGGAGTATGTCCGATCGGACCAGTTTGTCGGAAAATATTTCCAACAAGTTGGAAAATTGGGTCCTGGCGGATATTCCGACGGAATCAGTCCGATGCAGACCACACACAGTCGGATTATCCGACAACACGGTCCGATAGGACACATTCCGACGGATTCTCCGACCGTGTGTACAAGGGCTAATGCTTACAAAAGTAAATGTTGCTCGGACCTGACCTGCATATTAACTATAGCAAGGCAGGGAGGTCAAACTGCTTATAGTTCATCAACGTATAACTAAAGGCCAAGCTTTTTTTTTTGTTTTGTTTTGGATGGAGTAAAGAGAGATTAGATCCCCTGTCAGGTTTTTATTACTGGCTGTGCCCCCGTTAGGGAGATTCATCCTCTTTATCTGTTCTGGTGACCATTATCACCAGGAGAGAAAGTCCCACATTTTGGGTTGTCACCAGAAGAGGAACAGAGGGGAAATGTTCCAATGGGGACACTAATTCTGGTGACCACCAGGGATTTCCTCTTACTTCCTGTTGTAGTATTGGGACAGGAAGTGAAGGCAAATCTCCCCAATGGGACACAGTCATGGGGTTATAATCCTCCCTTACTCTATCCAATATGAAAAAAATAAAAATTCTTATTTTTATTTTATTTTTTATTTATTTTTTAGTTCATGATTTTTACCGTCTCCTTATTTTACTAAATGATTTGTTTTATTATTATTATCGAATTTTTGTTCTGAACTAATTACCAATCCTAGAATACCTATGCTGATTGGAAGTACAGAAGCACCTATGTCATCAGATGTTCTTTTTTTTGGTAACAATGTAACACTTTAGCTCCGCTCGCACGCGTTCCGCCCGCTGCGATTCTGTTTCGGTAATCCTTTCACCGTAAACTAAAGTGTGAACAAGGATTGCTGATTGTGTGCCGTGTTGTAGAGTAAATGGATTTCTGCATTCATCGGAGTCGTTATCCTGAATACATTGTATATTATCCGTCTCCGTGTGAATTACGCAACAAAGATCTTATCCCCTTATCCTTGCGTAGCAGTACGCCGCTGCCGCCGCCACGCTGAATGCGCTCCATGGAGGCGCTGTGTACAGATCATTCTCTGCCGCTGTAATAAATGGATTAGCGGTTGGGAAAGGAACAATGGCGGCGATGGCGACAATAGCAACAGCAGACAAAGCGCAGCCGCGATCGTTTTCCGAAAATTTGGTCCTGGAGGTCATTGAATTATCATATATCCCATAATATCATATGCATTCGATTAGGTTTGATTTGTTTCTTTTTTCTTTTTTTTTTAAATGACTGTTATCATAAAAATGTGAATCTGGCCAAGTTTGGGATTGAGTGGAGAAACATTAAAGTGTCTGTAAACCTCAGACATGAAATATGAACAAAGCATATCCCTCTATAGTGTGTCTCAATCCAGAGCACTAAGTGTCATTTCTGTCTGCTGCTTCGTTGGCCTCTGCTACCTGCACGAGTCACTTCTGACAAGTTTTCCTGACACCAAGAGAAAAATGGTGACGGGGGGGAGGGAACTCCAGCAGAATGACAGCCTTAGCTCTGTTCCTGCATGCTGTGTGAAGAGGGGGTGTGTCCCTTCCCTCCAATCAGATTTCAGGGCTCTCCTCACTGAGCTCTGCAGAGTGTAACTTGAGCTCTCTGCCCCCAATTTTTTTTTTTTTGCTGATAGCTCAGACAATCTTTATAAATGCTTTATCATGACTTATTCCCGGTACACACGGTCAGACTTTCCAATGGAAAATATGCGATCGGATCGCGTTGTCAGAAAATCCGACCGTGTGTGGGCTCCATCGGACTTTCTCCGTTGGATTTTCCGACGCACAAAGTTTGAGAGCTGGATCTAAAATTTTCCGACAACGAAATCCGATCGCATAAATTCCGATCGTGTGCAGAAAATCCGACCGTGTGTGGGCTCCATCGGACTTTTTCCGTCGGATTTTCCGACGCACAAAGTTTGAGAGCTGGATCTAAAATTTTCCGACAACGAAATCCGATCGCATAAATTCCGATCGTGTGTAGACAATTCCGACGGACAAAGTGCCACATATACTCAGAATAAACGAAGAGATGAAAGATATTGGCTACTGGCCCGTTTATAGTCCCGTTGTACGTGTTTGACGTCACTTCGTTCTGAACAATCGGATTTTCCGACAACTTTGTGCGATCGTGTGTATACAAGACAAGTTTTGGCCAAAATTAGACGGATTTTGTGGTTGGAAAAAATCAGACGAATTTTGCGGTCGGAATGTCCGACCGTGTGTAGGGGGCATTAGCATTGGCCCTCTAGGTGGGGTGAAACGCGTTGGTGGCATGGCCTAAGAGGATCAGGGCAGAAGTAGTGTTGATTCCTCTATATCTCAGATCAGGATAGAAACTGGGTGGAGACTGTCCATCAGAAGCCCTTACTATGTGATGAGCCTGATTTTAATTAGTGATGCACCAAAATTTCGTCATTGTGCCTAAGGCGCCATTCACACGTGTGCGACTTGTCAAGCAACTTTGGACATTAAAGTGGCAAGACAAGTCATTCTCCATGTTTTCCATTGATAACCATTCAGATATGTGCAACGTAAAGTTGCAGCGACTTCAAAGTAGACCATGCACTACTTTGGTCCGACTTTCATGCAAATTGAGGACCATAGACTTCAATGTTGCATGAAAGTCGCACCTGAATGTTATACGATGCAGCAGTTGTCCATTATCACTGGTCAAAGCCAAAGCTGTATACAAGTTGCACCCATCCAAAGTGCCATCAAAGTTGCACCAAATTTGCACTCCAAAGTCGGTGCAACTTTGGAGTCCTACAAGTGTGAATGGAGCATAAAGAAAAAAAAAAAAGTGCAGATACTGGCTTCCGAAAATGCCCGCAATTTTACCGAGACTTTACCCAAATTTTACTGCGATTTTGAAGCAATTTTACCGAAATTTTACTGAGATTTTGACATGATTTTACAGCAATTTTTCCTTTCTTATGGTGTTTTTTTTATAGGTCATGTGACTCAAAAACATTAAAAACGCAACATGGATGCATTTTTGAGGCGTTCTTGCTGTGTTTTGAATACATTTCAATGGGGAGGTGCGTTTTTGGCGCAGTTTGCTGAATGTGCACCAAAAATGCAGCAAGCAGGATTTTTAAAAACCTCTTCAAAAGGTGCTGATAATGGCCAACAATAAATTCATATTCATCATTTAAATGCATAATACGTCTTAACCCTTTGACGTTCTGCTCCACCGCTTGGTAGAGCACATTTTGAGTCACACTAACTCATTGAAAAATGTGGACTTTAAGTGCTCATGCACACGGACGTTTTAAAAAACTGGCTGCAAAGCTAGCTCCGATGCCTGGAAAAATTGTTGTTAAAAACGTGATTTTTACCGCGTTTTGCATTGGCGTTTTTGCGCGTTTGTGCGCGTTAGCGTTAAGTAGCTTTTTTTAAGAAACACATCTCTTGGCTATAGGACTCAGAAAACAAAGAAAATATGTTGCGCGTTTGTGCGCGTTTTTGTGCGTTTTCCCGCGATTCGCGTTTTTACAGCTCTAGCTCCACGCCATGGAACGCACTGGTCCTGGGTTTTTTTTACAGCTTAAAAACGCCTATGCCATTTGCAGCTCAAAAACGTCTAGGTGGGCATGAAGCCATAGACTAACATGGACAGCCGTTTTTAAGCTGCAAAAAAAGCTCAAAAAAGCGGCTGTAAAAACGTCCGTGTGCATGAGGCCTAAAGGGTTAAAAGGCCATTTTTTCAAATGACAATTTTTTTTTTATTATTGCATTTTACCGGTAGTCCAAATATGAGTTCTGAGGATCTGTCATGTTTTTTTTCTATTACAAGGGATGTTTATATTCCTTGTAATAGGCATAAAAGTGACACCATTTTTTATTTTTTTTTTAAACGGTGAAAAAATAAATAAAATCAAGTAAAATAAATAAGGAAAAAAGTTTTTTTTATTAAAGCGCCCAGTCCTGAAAAGCTCGCAAGTAAAATTATTAAAAAATTATTAAAGCGCCCGGTCCCGACAAGCTGGCGTGCAGAAGCGAACGCATATGTGAGTAGCGCCCGCATATGAAAACGGTGTTTAAACCACACATGTGAGGTATCGCCGCGATCGGTAGAGCGTTAGCAATAATTCTAGCCCTAGAGCTCCTCAAGAGGTAACTAAAAACTGTAGAATTTTTTAAACCTCGCCTATGGAGATTTTTAAGGGTAAAAGTTTGACGCCATTCCACGAGTGGGGCGCAATTTTGAAGCGTGACATGTTGGGTATCAATTTACTTGGCGTAACATTATCTTTCAAAAGATAAAAAAAAAAATTTGGGCTAACTATACTATTGTCTTATTTTTTTATTCAAAAAAAGTGATTTTTTTTCCAAAAAAATTGCGCTTGTAAGACCGCTGCGCAAATACGGTGTGAAAAAAAAAGTATTGCAATGACCGCCATTTTATTCTCTAGGGTTAGAAAAAAAAAAAACAATTGGGCTTTAATAAAAAAAAAAATGTGTCTTATTTTACTTGTTTTTATTTATTTTTTCAAAGTTTAAAAAAAATAAATAAAAATTGGGTCACCTTTATTCCTATTACAAGGAATATAATATTAGGTAATTTTCTAGCAAAAAAAAAAAAAAAAAAAAACAGTTTTCAACTTGTAAACACCAAAATCTCAAAAAGAGGCTAGTCCTTTAAGTTGTTAATATACTGCACTGAGATTCCACACTGCTGCTCATCTTAACTGTGCTGTGGGAGGGGCCCAGAAGCCCCACCCACTACAGGCTGCCTGCAGAAAACTACAGGAGGAGCGGGGCGGAGACAAGACCAGTCACCCTGCACAAGAAGAGAGATTAGAGCTGTGGGAGGGGCCCAGAAGCTCCACCCACTACAGGCTGCCTGTAGAAAACGACTGGAGGGGGGCGGAGACAAGACCAATCACCCTGCACAAGAAGAGAGATTAGAGCTGTGGGAGGGGCCCAGAAGCCCCACCCACTACAGGCTGCCTGCAGAAAACTACAGGAGGAGGGGGGACGGAGACAAGACCAGTCACCCTGCACAAGAAGAGAGATTAGAGCTGTGGGAGGGGCCCAGAAGCCCCACCCACTACAGGCTGCCTGCAGAAAACTACAGGAGGAGGGGGGACGGAGACAAGACCAGTCACCCTGCACAAGAAGAGAGATTAGAGCTGTGGGAGGGGCCCAGAAGCCCCATCCACTACAGGCTGCCTGTAGAAAACTACAGGAGGAGGGGGGCGGAGACAAGACCAATAACCCTGCACAAGAAGAGAGATTAGAGCTGTGGGAGGGGCCCAGAAGCCCCATCCACTACAGGCTGCCTGTAGAAAACTACAGGAGGAGGGGGGCGGAGACAAGACCAGTCACCCTGCACAAGAAGAGAGATTAGAGCTGTGGGAGGGGCCCAGAAGCCCCACCCACTACAGGCTGCCTGTAGAAAACTACAGGAGGAGGGGGGCGGAGACAAGACCAATCACCCTGCTCAAGAAGAGAGATTAGAGCTGTGGGAGGGGCCCAGAAGCCCAACCCACTACAGGCTGCCTGCAGAAAACTACAGGAGGAGGGGGGTGGAGACAAGACCAGTCACCCTGCACAAGAAGAGAGATTAGAGCTGTGGGAGGGGCCCAGAAGCCCAACCCACTACAGGCTGCCTGCAGAAAACTACAGGAGGAGGGGGGTGGAGACAAGACCAGTCACCCTGCACAAGAAGAGAGATTAGAGCTGTGGGAGGGGCCCAGAAGCCCCACCCACTACAGGCTGCCTGCAGAAAACTACAGGAGGAGCGGGGCGGAGACAAGACCAGTCACCCTGCACAAGAAGAGAGATTAGAGCTGTGGGAGGGGCCCAGAAGCCCCACCCACTACAGGCTGCCTGCAGAAAACTACAGGAGGAGGGGGGACGGAGACAAGACCAGTCACCCTGCACAAGAAGAGAGATTAGAGCTGTGGGAGGGGCCCAGAAGCCCCACCCACTACAGGCTGCCTGCAGAAAACTACAGGAGGAGGGGGGACGGAGACAAGACCAGTCACCCTGCACAAGAAGAGAGATTAGAGCTGTGGGAGGGGCCCAGAAGCCCCATCCACTACAGGCTGCCTGTAGAAAACTACAGGAGGAGGGGGGCGGAGACTAGACCAATCACCCTGCACAAGAAGAGAGATTAGAGCTGTGGGAGGGGCCCAGAAGCCCCATCCACTACAGGCTGCCTGTAGAAAACTACAGGAGGAGGGGGGCGGAGACAAGACCAGTCACCCTGCACAAGAAGAGAGATTAGAGCTGTGGGAGGGGCCCAGAAGCCCCACCCACTACAGGCTGCCTGTAGAAAACTACAGGAGGAGGGGGGCGGAGACAAGACCAATCACCCTGCTCAAGAAGAGAGATTAGAGCTGTGGGAGGGGCCCAGAAGCCCAACCCACTACAGGCTGCCTGCAGAAAACTACAGGAGGAGGGGGGTGGAGACAAGACCAGTCACCCTGCACAAGAAGAGAGATTAGAGCTGTGGGAGGGGCCCAGAAGCCCAACCCACTACAGGCTGCCTGCAGAAAACTACAGGAGGAGGGGGGTGGAGACAAGACCAGTCACCCTGCACAAGAAGAGAGATTAGAGCTGTGGGAGGGGCCCAGAAGCCCCACCCACTACAGGCTGCCTGTAGAAAACTACAGGAGGAGGGGGCGGAGACAAGACCAATCACCCTGCACAAGATGAAAGATTAGAGCTGTGGGAGGGGCCCAGAAGCCCCACCCACTACCACCCACTACAGGCTGCCTGTAGAAAACAACAGGAAGGGGGCGGAGACCAGACCAGTCCCCCTACACAAGGAGAGAGAGCAGCAGTGAGCGGTCTTTATTACAGGAAGACTCACACTGGATTACTGATGTGGGAGAAATAGACAAAACACGCCGAGACTCAAGAATACACACGATGAGCGGATTTAGATAATATTTGCTTCTCCCGGAGTTCGGCTTTAAGACAGTTTACAGAAAGTGAGATTTTTGCTGAGACGTAATGATGGTTCATTTGCCATTTTAATGAGGATGAAAGCCCAGAGTCCCAGAGCTTGCTGAGCTCCCAGCTGCAGGTCGCTATTCAGCGCTCAGTCGATGTCAATTGCTCCATATGTTAGAGACGGCGCTCCGTGCTGGAGTGCGGATGGGGCTCTAACACTTCCCTATACTGCCCACATACATTACCATTACTAGACACAGGGACGTTCCTGCTACCAGATGGATTTAAAAATCAGTACGTGCTGCAAATAATTAAGATTTTATTTTCTATGTTTTAGGAAATACACGATATTGTCAAAAGTATTGGGACACCTGCCTTTACACGCACATGAACTTTAATGGCATCCCATTCTTAAGGCCCGTACACACAATCTGACTTTTTGACAACAAACATGCAAATGAGCTGTTTTAAGGCAACATCTGACCGCGTGTACGGTTTTCATCAGACAAATGTTGGCTGTGCGAACTTTTCGACAACATAAGTCCGATGGAGCAAAGTCCGATCGCGTGTACAGAAAGTCATCGGACTTTACAAACACACTTGTTCAGAGCCAATGCAAAAGATCTGACAACAATACAGAAGTTGACCAAAGGTGGCAGTAAAGAGCGGAAAAAAAACTATGTGATTTGGTGAAAGTTGGCTGAAAAAGTCAGATCGTGTGTATGCTTAACAAGTTCACGGGCAACGCCCTTTGTACAAAAGTCCACGGGAAAATTTGTATAAAATCCCATCGTGTGTGAGAGGCTTTAGTCCGTAGGGTTCAATATTGAGTTGGCCCACCCTTTGCAGCTATAACAGCTTCACCTCTTCTGGGAAGGCCGTCCACAAGGTTTAGGAGTGTGTATATGGGAATGTTTGACCATTCTTCCAGAAGTGCATTTATGAGGTCTGGGAATGATATTGATGAGAAGACCTGGCTGTCTCCGCTCTAATTTATCCCAAAGGTGTTCTATCGGGTTAAGGAATGTTTGACCATTCTTTCAGAAGCGTATTTGTGAGGTCAGGCATTGATGTTGAAAGAGAAGGCCTGGCTCACAGTCTCTGCTCTAATTCATCCCAAAGGTGTTCTATCGGGTTGGGGTCAGGACTCTGTGCAGGCCAGTCAAGTTCCTCCACCCCAAACTTGCTCATCCATGTCTTTATGGACCTTGCTTTGTGCACTGGTCCAAATAATTTGGTGGAGGGGGGATTATGGTGTGGGGGGGGGGTTGGTTTTCAGTGGTTGGGCTTGGCCCCTTAGTTCCAGTGAAGGGAACTCTTATGCCGTGTACACACGATCGGACATTGATCAGACATTCCGACAACAAAATCCATGGATTTCTTCCGACAGACGTTGGCTCAAACTTGTCTTGCATACACACGGTCATACAAAGTTGGTCGGAAATTGCAAACGTCAAGAACGCGGTGACATACAACATGTACGACGAGCCAAGAAAAATGAAGTTCAATAGCCAGGGTGGCTCTTCTGCTTGATTCTGAGTATTCGTAGAACTTTGTACGTCTAAATTGTATACACGCGATCAGAATTTCCAACAACTGATTTTGTTGACAGAAAATTTGAGATCCAGATCTCAAATTTTGTGTGACGGAAATTCCGATTGAAAATGTCCGATGGAGCCTACACACGGTTGGAATTTCCGACAAAAAGCTCCCATCGAACATTTTCCATCGGAAAATCCGACTGTGTGTACAGGGCATTAAAGCGTCAGCATACCAAGACATTTTGGACAATTTCATGCTCCCGACTTTGTGGGAACAGTTTGGGGATGGCCCCTTCTTGTTCCAACAGGACTGCGCACCAGTGCACAAAGCAAGGTCGATAAAGACATGGATGAGCGAGTTTGGGGTGGAGGAAATTGTTCATCCCAAAGGTGTTCTATTGGGTTGAGGTACAGGCCAGTCAAGTTCCTCCACCCCAAACTCGCTCATCCATCCATCTCAGCATCCATCCGTCCATCCACTGAGTTTTCATTCAAAGACGTTTTTCTTACAGCTGTATGGGAACCCTGGGCTCAGTATCTTGGAATCTCCCTGATACCTGGCATTGATAACAAGGAGTAATGCCGCGTACACACGATCGGAATTTCGACCAGCAAATGACCGATGAGAGCTTTTCATCGGAAAATGCGACCGTGTGTATGCTCCATCAGAATTTAGCTGGCCGAAATTCCCGCCAGCAAAAATTTGATAGCAGTTCTCAATTTTTCCGATGGAAAAACTTTCTATAGGAAATTCCGATTGTGTGTATGCAATTCCAATGCGCAAAAACTCACGCTTGCTCAGATTCAACTACGAGATAGAAGCTATTGGCTACTGGGTATTGAACTTCCTTTTTCTAGTCCCGTCGTACGTGTTGTACGTCATCGCGTTCTTGGCGGTCAGAATTTGGTGTGACCGTGTGTAGGCAAGACAGTTTGAGAGGAATTCCGTCGGGAAAACCATCAGAGCTTTTTCCGAGGAGAATTCCGATCATGTGTACGCAGCATATCTATGATTCTGGGGACTTACACCGGGTAGAAAGGCACCTTACCTATCCTAATGCCGCGTACACATGGCCGGACTTTCCAGCAGAAAAGGTCCGACGGTTTTCCTGACAGACTTTCGACGGAGTTCCGACGGACTTTCCGAACAAATGGACTTGCCCACACACGAACGGACTAAGTCCATTCAAAAGTCCTTAAGTTTTGAACGTGATGATGTAAGACGGGACTAAAAGAGGAAGTTCAATAGCCAGTAGACAATAGCTTCCCTTGCGTCTCTTTTGGTCCGTCGGACCAGCATACAGACGAACGGTTTTCCCGATAGGAATTGAGTCCGTCGGACAGATTTGAAACATGTTCTATTTCTAGGTCCGTCTGATTTTTTTAATGAAAAACAATTGGATTAGCCCACACATGATCGGATTGTCCAGCGGACTGATTCCGTCGGACCTAGTCAGCCGGAAAGTCCGGTCGTGTGTACGCCTCATTACTCTTCTCTACCTTCTTTCATCTCTTTTCCTTTTCTCCTCTCTACTTTTTCCTATCCCTTTGTTTTTTTTTTTGTTGGATTAATAGTGTTACAGACAAGACCTCATAATTCGACTCTGGATTAGTTATTTTTGTTTCAAATCCGGAGCTATATCTCAAACCAATGTTATTTCAGCTTCAAGCTCATGTTTTTGTTTGAGATATCTACAGAATGAATTCCCAGGAGCCATGGATTAATTTCCCCGTCGAAGGAAGACCTCCTTAGAAGGGGGTAGGTTGGGGGGTCGGGTCAGACTTCTCACTGGACACAGTGTCCTCTCTTTAGGGGTGCCTGGTGGGGAGCGGGGGCCCTGATCGATCCTCGGCATAGAGAACCTTTTTCTTTATTCCAGAAGATTGTGTTTTCATACAGTGTACCATATGGGAGCTTATTGGATTTAATACTCTCCTGCTGCAGATCGTGTTTTTCATTCCAATTTTTTACAGTTCCATTGTAGGTAGGACTCCATTGTTATTTTGGATGATATATTTCGTTAAATTTTATCTGTGCAACTTTTATTGAAAAAAAATAAATAAAAATAAGTTTTTCTTATCTGCTTCCTTCCCGTAAAATGTTCAAACTAGCAAATAGTTTGAAAATGTTAGTAAAAGTTTTGTAACTTTTTTGCTGGGTGGCCCTCCACTTTCCTGATTCTTCACCAAGACGAGAATGGAAAACGGATCAGCTCCTCTGCCGCCTCCTGGGAATGTTGATGCCTCACGTTCCAGAAGGCAGTGTTAGTAAGGGGCGCATGCTTGCAAAGAGGTCCCACAGATCTCTGCCAGACCCCACGTACCTGAAACAAGCGGTATGCCTTCATATGTACTGGATGGAAACCCAATGCATGCACAGACATGCCGTAATGCCCCGTACACACGAGCGGACTTTTCAACATCCAAAGTCCGAAGGACCGAGTCCGTCAGACTATCCGATCGTGTGTGGGCTGCAACGGACTTTTGATTCGCCAAAGTCTGACGGACTTTAGAAATGAAGCATGCTTCAAATTTTCCCGAAGGAACTCCGCCGGACCCGGTCCCCTTCGAAAACTCCGCTCGTGTGTATGCTACTCCGACGGACTAAAACCGACGCTAGGGCAGCTATTGGCTACTGGCTATGAACTTCCTTATTCGAGTCGGGTCGTACGTCATCACGTTCGAATCCGTCGGAGTTTAGTGTGATCGTGTGTGGCCAAGTCCGTTCGGCCGAAAAGTCTGTCAGAACTCCGTCGGAACTCCGGCGGAACTCCGGCGGAACTCCTTTGGAAGTCTGTCGGACATAAGTCCTCTCGTGTGTACGGGGCATTAGAGTTTGCCAAGCTTTTGAAAATTGGCAGAGACCTGCAACATGTCTGACCATGCATGGAATATTTTAAGATGGCGGTGTGGGAGCAAAGCAGTGCAAGGAAGAACCTTGATTGGAGGGAAGACAATGCTGGATTTTTTGGGATTCTTGATGCATTGCCTATGCAAGAAAGGCTTAGGAACCCTTCCTTCCTCCTCAAATGCTCATGTCATACTTTCCAAAAGGTCATTTTAATAAATGGTGTTTGCATATAATGGGATGCCAAAGGTCTCTGCCAAGTCCTACATACCGAGAACCAACAGAATATCCACACACAAATTGGGAAAATTGTCTGGCCATGCATGGGCTATTTCAAAATGGGAGCAGAGCAGTGCAAGGAGAACTTTCACTGCAAGGGAGATAATGCTGGACTTTTTTGTTGGATGGCCCTCCACTTCCCGATTCCTCGCCTACGCAACAATAATGTATGAATCCCCCCTTCCTCCTTGAATGTTCATGTCACACATTCCATAAGGCCGCTTTAGTTAGGGGTGCGTGAATGCAGCGAGATCCCACAGGCCTCTGACAGGTCCTACATACCTAAAACCATAGGCTTGTCTGGCCATGCATGGGATATTTTAAAATGGAGGTGTGGGAGCAGAGCAGTGCATGGAAAACTTTGACTGGCCGTGCATGGAATATTTTAAAGATGGCGATGTGGGAGCAAAGCAGTGCAAGGAAGAACCTTGATTGGAAGGTAGACAATGCTAGACTTTTTTGTTGGATGGCCCTCCACTTCCTGATTCCTCGCCTACGCAACAATGATGTATGGATCCCCACTTCCTCCTTGAATTTTCATGTCACACATTCCATAAGGTCGCTTTAGTTAGGGGTGCGTGCATGCAGCGAGATCTCACAGGCCTCTGCCAGGTCCTACGTACCTAAAACCATAGGCTTGTCTGGCCATGCATGGGATATTTCAAAGTGGAGGTGTGGGAGCAGAGCAGTGCATGGAAAACTTTGACTGGCCGTGCATGGAATATTTTAAAGATGGCGATGTGGGAGCAAAGCAGTGCAAGGAAGAACCTTGATTGGAAGGAAGACAATGCTGGACTTTTTTGGGCTATCTGATTCATTGCCTATGCAAGAATGGCATAGGGACCCTTCCTTCCTCCTCAAATGCTCATGTCATACTTTCCAGAAGTCCATTTTAATAAAGGGTGTGTGCATGCAACGGGATGCCACAGGTCTTTGCCAAGTCCTACATGCCTAAAACCAATAGCATATCCACGCACAAATGGGGAAAATTGTCTGGCCATGCATGGGATATTTCAAAATAGTGGTGTGGGAGCAGAGCAGTGCAAGGAGAACTTTCACTGCAAGGGAGACAATGCTGGACTTTTTTGTTGGGTGCCCCCCCCCACTTCCTGGTTCCTTGCTTAGTCAAGAATGCTGTAGGGATCCCCACACTGCCTTTTGGAATGTTTATGTCACAAATTCCAAAAAGCAGTTTTTGTAAGGAGAGTATGCACGCAACGGAATCTTGCAGGTCTCTGCCAGGTCCCACATACCTGAAACCTAACCAAGTATGAAACCTGCCAGGGACCGGCAACATTAGTGTGCATGTGTGGGATATTTCAAGATGGACTCCTTGCACTGCTCTTCTGCCACGCCTCCATATCGAAATATACCAAATATGTGCAAACACGTTGCAGTTCTCTACCAGGTTTTAATTTGACTTCCTTGCAGCATTGTCTTTACCGACTTTGACTGCAAGGGAGACAATGCTGGGCTCCAGGATCTGGTGTGTTTTTTTAATTTTTTTATCTCCACACAGCTGGGGTGTCAAACTTTAATTGCACGCTGTATAAGCATTATGGTTGCCCTCATAAAGTGTTATCTGTAAGGCTACATGTTCAAAGCACCCCTGCCCTTACATCAGATGTCAACACAAAAGCCCCCCCACCATCAGAAATCAAGAATCCCCCACCCTCCTTTACATCACAGTGCACCCCCCTCCTCACCTTGTGCTGCTTCTGGGAGGAAACTGGGGGGAAGCTGGGAAGCAGAAAGTGCAGGGTCTGGAGGAGGACCAGAGAAGGGCTGGAGACAGCCGCCAGAGTCTGCTGACTGCTGAGACCAGGGAAGCTGAAGAAAACGGGGTGCTGCAGCTTCACCGAGAGGAGCAGGATCTGTAGGTGGGGTTCTGTCCTCCTCTCTGCTGCCCACTGTTGGGACGGGGGGCAGAGACGAGCCTCTCCACAGCCGCCTGTAAAAATGCAGGATCTGGCAAAGGAATTATATTCTCTATTCTGATGCTGACTGTTGAGACAAGATGGGGATGGGGACAAGGGGGGGGGGGGGGTGCCGCAACTGCAGGAGAGGTGCAAGGGCCGAGACAAGCCTCTCTGCAGCTGCATGGAGACGCGCAGGATCTGGCAGAGGAATTCTGTCCTCCTCTCTGCTGCTGACTGTTGAGACAAGATGGGGATGGAGACAAGGGGAGGTGCTGCAACTGCAGGAGAGGTGCAAGGGCCCCAGATTTGGCCCACAGGCTTTGTGTTTGACACATGTCCCATACAGTGACAGTTATTTAACAGAGGGGGTTTAGTTAAACCTAGGTAGGCTTGGTGAGTGTCCTTCTTTAAGAAAAAAAACATTTGATCATCTCTACAGGCTTTATGTGAGCCACTCAGCACTAAACCTCAAACTCTTCTTGCCCACTCTTGCTGTTGGTGGCTGGCACTGCCTCTTTGTCCTCAATTAGCAAAGCTCAATAACCACCATTCTTCTATAAGAAAAGCAATTTGGAAAAACATGTCTCAGATATGCCTAATCCTTTATTTTTCCAAGTGCCTCTACCCCCTCCTTTCTGTTCCTGACCCTATCGAGACAACAACCGAGAGCAGACGCAGTTCCTAAAGTACAAAATCCTGGAACATGTGACCTGCAAATATTACATTAACATTTAAATAAGGCTGTCGGAGAAAAAGAAAAGGGAAAAAAAAAGATTTCCATTTTCTCGAGGATTTTCTTTTTATTATTTGTTGACGGAGGAAGGCAGAGATTGAGCTATTAAAATCCAGTGACCAGACCCAGCATGATGGACACCTAGGTGCAGGGTCACCGCTAGATCTGCTTGTCTAACACGGAACGCCTGAAGGAAATTCAGCACTTGTTTTTACAACGGTAGTTAGAGGCTGTGTACAACTATAAAGCAGACAATGCATCATTTTTATGGTTCATACTGTACGGTAATAAGACGTTTTATTAAAACCAAACAACTGCTTTTGTGCTCGGCTTTTCTAATTTCTCTGAGTGCTTAACTCTTTAACTCTTTAAGAACCAGAGGGTGCAGTCCTCCCTAGAGACATTTTCACACAATGTGATGGTTTACATGCAGATCAGATCCATATTCTTTATGATTAGTGATAAGCAGGTTGATTATCTCAAACAAGATGGAAGGGGGTGAATTGACACACCCTCTTATTGAGTTGGCTAAGGTGTCCTTTGAATAGCCATCCCCAACCATCCCTCATTTTGAAGGACTATCTGTGTCCCTTTTGGAAACCAGTACCTGTATTTCTCATGCATGTGTAGGCAGATGCAGTTTGTATTCCCCACTGCAGGTGGTGGCAATGCAGAAGGGAAGGAAGTTGTAAGAAATGTAGCACCCCCTGGTGGGATATTCCTGTTGATTGGGGGGTGGAATTCTTCAGTGGATTGTGTGGAGGGATCTCCTTGTTGATTGTGATTTGGGATTTACCAGTGGATTGCTTGGAGGGATCTCATTGTTGATTGTTGGGTCAGATTTACCAATGGACTGTGCTGAGGGATCTCATTGTTTATTGTTGGGTCGGATTTACCAATGGACTGTGCGGAGGGATCTCATTGTTTATTGTTGGGTGGTATTTACCAGCGGACTGTGCGGAGGGATCTCCTTGTAGATTGTTGGGACGGATTTACCAATGGATTGTGCAGAGGGATCTCTTTCTTAACTGTTGGGTTGGATTTACCTGTGGATTTGGGAATTGGATACCCCAGTAAGATTATGGGGTGGGCTCTCCCTGTTGATTGTGGGGTGGTATTTACCAGTGGATTTTGGGTTGGGGTACCCAAGTAGATTGTGGGGTGGTATTTCCTTGTTGCTTGTGGCATGTAATTCTCCAGCGGATTGTGCGTGGGATTTTATAGTGGATTTTAGGTTGGGATTCCCCAGCAGATTGTGGGGTGGAATTCTACAATAGATTGTCATTGTGCAGTGAGATTCCCCAGTAGATTGTGGGGTGGAATCTCTCTGTTGCTTGTGGAGTGAAATTCTCCAATAGATTGTTCAGTGGGATTCCCCAGTAGATTGTGTGGTGGTATCTCCCTGTTGCTTGTGGCATGGAATTCTCCACTGGATTGTGTGGTGGGATCTCCTTGTTGATTGTGGGGTGGGATATACCAGTGAATTTTAGGTTAGGATTCTCTAGTAAATTGTGGGGGATGGGATCTTCCTATTGGTTGTGGGGTGTAATTCTCCAGTGGATTATGCAGTGGGATTCTGCAGTAGATTGTGGGGTGGGGTCCCCCTTTTGATTGTGGGATAAGATTCCCCAATGGATTGTAGTGTAGGATCTCCCTGTTGGTTGTGGGGTGGGATTCTCCAATGGACTGTGGGGTGGGATTCTGCAGCTGTGCGTTAAGAGCTGGAGCCAGCTGTTAAACAGGCAGCTTGGTGGATCCCAACAATATGGTTGGAATTCTTCCAAAACCTGGAGCTTTAGCCCGCTGTTGGCTGATTCTGGGTCACAGGAGTGCAAAAGTAAGTGTACTTGTGTAACTTACAAGAGAAGTATGGCCAAAAAGCTTTGCCCATACTTCACTTTTAACAATCAGTATCCTATTAAATACATTTAATCTGGAACTTAAAGTTCATATATGATTTGGCCTTAATGTCTAACTCCAAGAAACTTGGAAATGTTCCCACCTACTGAGGCTGCGCCTGCACAGCAAGGGTTGACTGCTTGTTTAGGTCTAGGGGACATAGAAAAGATGATTTAGTTACCCAATCCTCTGCTCCTCTACACTGCTAGATCAGTCCCCGCAGCTTCTTCTCCCTCTTGCTCCAGTGGTCTAAGTTCCATAGTATGCACTGGACGTGATGACACTGAAGGACGGTCCACCCCAAAAGGTGCACCATCTGTCAGGGGAGAGGAGCAATGGTTAAGTTAAAGCACTTTTTCCATACCCCTAGATCAGGGGTCTCCAAACTGTGGCCTGAGGGCCAGATGTGGCCCTTTGCTAGCCTTTATGCGGCCCCTGGGGCACTATTCCTCCCACTGATATGAGGCACTATTCCTCCCACTGACAAGAACAATGGGGCACTATTTCTTCCACCAATACCAGTGATGGAATAGTGTTCTTCTTACTAATAGGGACACTACTCCTACTCCTATTGACCACCAACCCTAAGGCCACATTTATTCTCACTCGTGCAGGGGGCGTGTGATTTTATGACCCTGCTGGCCACAATCCGGCCCTCCTCAAGTCTGAAGGACAATAAACTGGCCCTTGGTTTGAAAGGTTTGGAGATCCCTGCCCCAGATCATCCTATTTCTGCCTTTTTTTTTTTTTTACTAACTTTTTTTACATACTTGTACTTGTACTTATGCGTGAAGATTAAAACATAGGTGATGCAAAATAGATTCTGAGAAAACAAGAAGTGTTGGTGAGTATAGATCCAGGTACATTGGAGGGGGGGGGGGGGTGTTATGATGACGAGGTGGTGGATGTTATACTTAAGCAATTAGGCAGAAAGAGGCACTGCAAGTGAGGTAGGTATCATCTGATTCCTCAGGAAATAGTACTCAATGAATCAATAAATGAATCAATGAAGTACGGAGGAAGTGTCAGTATTGGAGTAGCTTAGCCATGGAGCCCATTTGTTCTGGAATTTAGGGAGAGCCAAGTTTGCTTTTGCGAATATGAGTTCCATCTGTAGATGTTGATTAAGGAATTGAGGGACTAATTGAGGTGAGGGTGCTGAGATGGCATTCCAGGTGGGTAAGGATGATATGATGAGAGGTGTCCCATTTTTCTATTCCCAAGCCTAGCAGTGCTAGTTGGGGGTGTGATTTTTGTAGAGTTGCCGGTGATGTTGGTGATAACCGACCAAACAGATTGCCAGAACAAAAGGAGTAGGGGACAGGACCACCAGACATGTAACATGGTCCCTGTGTCTCTGCAATTTCCCCAACAAGCAGGTGAATGGGATAGCGAGAAGCGGGATAATCTCATTGGAGTCGGTTACCAGTGGTGGAGTATTTTTTGCGCTGTTTCCCAATGTGATATGCATCTAGTGGCCTTCAAGATGAGGCACGTTGCAATGTGTCAAGATGTTAGGTCTGTCGAGAAGTTTCGAGTATCCTTCCATTTTTTTCATGGCTGGAGTCTTTTCTGGGGTTTGAGTAGAGTCCAGTGTTTTGTAGAGGATAGAAGATCCCTTCAGGAGTGATGGTGGTCCTTTCTCTGCCTTTTATTCTTAGAGGAACCCTTGCAATATTTTTTTTTTAGGTCTGGGAGAACTTCTGCTAAAACCAATTCATTGGGGATCAGTCAAACATTCCCATAGACCAGTGATTCTCAACCAAGGTTCCGTGGAACCCTAGGGTTCCTCCAGAGGTTTCTAGGGGTCCCTTCAGCATTGGCCAATTTCTGCCTCTCAGATAAGTTCCCACCGACACCATTGATCTTTTTAGCTATCTGTTATGCCCTTGTACACACGGTTGGACATTCCGACCACAAAATCCGTCGGATTTTTTCTGACGGATTTTGTCCTAAACTGGTGTTGCAGACAAAGTTGTCGGAAAATACAATCGTTCGGAGCGTGATGGCGTTCGTTCGTTACAACGGGACTACGTGGAGGCTAGTAGCCAATAGCTTTGGCTCTCGTAATTTGATCTGAGCATGTGTGACACTTTGTCTGATCGAAATTCTCTACAAACGATCGTAAAAAGTCTGATCGGATTTTTTTTGTCGGAAAATCTGAGATCCTGCTCTCAAATTTTTTCCGTTTGAATTTCCAACAGAAAAAGTCCGATAGAGCCCACACACGTTCGGATTTTCCGTCAATATAATCTGATCTGACCTTTTCCATCGGAATTTCCGACCGTGTGTACAAGGGCATAAGGAGATAATTCTTCCCAATGATCACAAGTGTAAGGACCATTCTTCCCACTGACCATCACACTAATGTATCACGAGTTGTAGATTTCTAATTTTTAGCCGGGGCTGCCTGAGACCAGAGAACTATTTCAAGGGCTCCTCCATGTTGAAAAGGTTGAGAAAGGCTGCCATAGACACACTCCTAAACCTTGTGGACGGTCTTCCCAGAAGAGTTGAAGCTGTTATAGCTGCAAAGGGTGGGCCAACTCAATACTGAACCCTACGGACTAAGACTGGGGGGCCATTAAAATTCATGTGCGTGTAAGGACAGGCGCCCCAATACTTTTGACAATATAGTGTATTTGCATCTCTAAAATATGGGAAACATTGAGCGTCATTCTCATTACAAAGCATGAATCGGCTTCAACTGAATGGAAACGTATATGTATATGATTGTAAAGATATCTTCGTTGGCTGAGCAGTGGGTGTCTGAGTTTATATAAGGCGGTATAATTGTGACATTTTGAAACCTCTCTTACATACATCTGCATTGATCTCTTTTGTGGTTTTCAGATAAAATAGGCAATGAAAGAATGTTTTTATTATGTTATCTATTTGAACTCTATGTAATAATTAGGTGCCTTCAAGCTCCATACGCATGTAAGGATTTTTATTGAATGCTCATTGTTTGGTGCGGATGTGGTGCTTCAATATACTTGCTATGATTCAATTTTCTCTTGTATAAGGAAATTATACTTGGCGCTAACCAATGTTTGTTTCTGTTCCTTTTGCAGGTAATGTCATTTTCTGATCACTCCTTTCTATGTCATCGTCACAGTAAGACAACCAAATGCATGTATGAGTATTCTGTTATGGTATTGTTTTTTTTGTTTTTTTCTCGCCTGTTGCCTAATCCTGATATTGGATTCTTTGTATTTCATCTTAAATTCCTAACTGTCGTCATAGGACGGTATGTGGATTCTCTACTGTCAGAGCAGTAAACCTGTGATTTTAATGATAATGGAAGATAGGGTCTATTCTTCTACATTGGCAGCTGATCTATAGATTCTATTCAGTCAACTGAATCCTCCTGGGAGTTCTTTACTGTCATTTTAGGCAGGCTGTAGATTCTACGCTTTAGGGTTGTTGGATTGTGCATTCTTTACTGTAAGAGTAATACAGTTGTGATTTAATATATTGGCAGTAGAGGTTATTGGTCCAACTGGCTAATGAATCATTTAATAAACCTTCCAAAAATTCTCTGTACTACTTTAGTAGTTCATTTTTTTTTACCAAGGACTCTGGACAAAAAGAGAGGCAGTGGATTCTTATTTGTAATATTTCTATTAAAATATTATTAATATCTATAATAATTTAGTCTTTGGGTCCTTTACTGTCGAGTTAATCACATTGTAGACTTCACAGCCAGTCAGACTGTGGATTCTTTATTGTAAAAGTAAAGATCATTTGCTTTAATAAATTGTTTCTCGGAGTCTATTGGTCTAATGTTGTTATTTTTCTAAAAATATTTTGTTTTTATTTTGTTTTTTATTTTTTTATTTGTTTATAAAGATAGTCACCCTGTGAATTCTTTACTATAAAGGTATACATCATTTGCTTTAATACATAGTTTCTCTGAGTCTATTGGTCTAATGTTGTTATTTCTCAAAAAATATTTTATTTTTATTTTATTTTTGTTTATAAAGATATTCACCCTGTGAATTCTTTACCAGAAAGGTATAGATCATTTGCTTTAATACACAGTTTCTTGGAGTCTATTGGTCTAATGTTGTTATTTTTCTAAAAAATATTTTATTTTTATTTTATTTTATTTTTGTTTATAAAGATATTCACCCTGTGAATTCTTTACTATAAAGGTATAGATCATTTGCTTTAATACATAGTTTCTCTGAGTCTATTGGTCTAATGTTGTTATTTTTCTAAAAATATTTTATTTTTATTTTATTTTATTTTTGTTTATAAAGATATTCACCCTGTGAATTCTTTACTATAAAACCCTAGCTACCCTAGCCTGACACTTTACCACCCTATACTACCCTAGCCTGCCACTATACCACCCTATACTACCCTAACCTGCCACTATACCACCCTATACTACCCTAGCCTGCCACTATACCCCTCATACTACCCTAGCCTGCCACTGTACCACCCTATACTACCCTAGCCTGCCACTATACCACCCTATACTACCCTAGCCTGACACTATACTATCCTATACTACCCTAGCCTACCACTATACCACCCTATACTACCCTAGCCTGCCACTATACCAACCTATACTATCCTTACCTGCCACTATATTTCCCATACTACCCTAGCTTGCGACTGTACCAACCTATACTACCCTAGCCTGCCACTGTACCACCCTATACTATCCTAGTCTTCCACTATAGCACCCTATACTATCATTTATAGGGGCTGGTTTGGGGTGCGTCCTGTGACCATGTGCTGCTTGCAGGGTGCTGGGCAGCCTAGACTGCAGGAGGGGGGGTGACACCATGTTTTACCACATCAGGTGACACCAACCCTAGTGATTCCACTGCTGTAACACCGGCCATACACAAACAGTATGAATGCATGAGTATTGATGCATAATGACAAAAAAATGTTAAAACAGTTGAGCATGACTTACATTTTTCAGTGCTTTATCAAGCAGTTTATTTGCAATTTTTAAAAAAGATTTTAGGCATCCACATGCAATTATGTGACTCTAGATTATACTTGGAGTGTTGGCAAGGTTGGTGTGTAACAAGCATTTTTAAGTGTTTTGCAAGCACCGCCACAGAGTTGAATTAGAGCAGAAAACACAACAAAATGCCGCATGTGGGAACTCTTTGGTGGGAATGGACCTTGTTTTAAAAGGCTTAATTATCGTCGAGCTATAACAATGCTTTTTTCAGCACTGAGAGCCATTAAAAGCTGAAAATAATGGTACATAATCGCGATGTAGCCCTTCCTGTACTGGGGGGTGTAAAGAATGATTACCTTCTGAGCCCTCGCTAATAGTAACACCAACACAGCATAACCTTCTGCACCCTAAATAGCACCCTTATACTATGCCTGTACACCTGCCCCAACCCATCAGTCTCTCCCAGGTTGTTGTTTTTTTATTTATTTTGGGCACCATTAGGGCTCAGCCAAGAGGTAGGTAGAAGAGGTGACCATCATGGGCTCTTCAGCAATAGGGGAGCACAAAATGGTCAGGACCTGCAACCAATGCTGCTGAAGTAGTTCACAGCCCATATAGGGGGAAGGGGGGGGGCACGCTTTGGCCTTTTTGCCTCGGGTGCTAAAATATTTTGTCCTGGCACTGCAGCCCATAGCAACACCCATAACTCATGACTGCCTTTGATTTAGAGCTTTGGTGCCCAGCCTGGGGCCTGGGCACTGCGTGCGACCCTTTGACACTCTTTGCATGGCCCTTGGGGGCTTGCAGAAAGTAATCTGTATTGCCCTGTTATAGCAGTGATCCCTAGCAGTCCCATGTAATGTGTCTCCAGTCTATGACTGTCTTTAAGCATGTTCCCAGGCTCCAACAAGTCCTGTTTCTGGTTCACAGTTTTTGACAGTCTCCTGCAACATGTCAGCAGTCTCTGACCATCTCTTGTGTAATGCTCATAGTCTTTGGCCATCTATTGTGTCATGCCAACAGTCTCTGATCATCTCCTATAACATGCCCACAGTCTTTGACCATCTCCTGTGTCATGTCCACAGTCTTTGACTATCTCTTGTGTCATGTCCACAGTCTTTGATCATCTCCTGTAACGTTCTCACAGTCTATGACCATCTCTGGTATCATACCCACAGTCTTTAATCAAATCATGTAACATGCCCACAGTCTTTGACCATCTCTTGTGTCATGCCGACAATCTTTGATCATCTCCTGTAATAACGTGCCCACAGTCTTTGACCATCTTTTGTATCATACGCACAGTCTTTAATCATCTCATGTAACATGCTCACAATCTTTGACCATCTCTTGTGTCATGCCAACAATCTTTGATCATCTCCTGTAATAACGTGCCCACAGTCTTTGACCATCTTTTGTATCATACGCACAGTCTTTAATCATCTCATGTAACATGCTCACAATCTTTGACCATCTCTTGTGTCATGCCAACAATCTTTGATCATCTCCTGTAACGTGCCCACAGTCTTTGACCATCTCTTGTGTCATGCCAACAATCTTTGATCATCTCATGTAACATGCCCACAGTCTTTGACCATCTCTTGTGCCATGCCAACAATCTTTGATCATCTCCTGTAACGTGCCCACAGTCTTTGACCACCTCTTTTATTATGTTCACAGCAGGGTTGCCAACCATCCCTAAATTTACGGACAGTTTGTAAAAACGGGCAGATTTTTATACTGTCTGTAAATGCCGGTAACGGATGGCGGCTCTACGTAAAAAAAAAAAAAAAAAGGCTTTTGTATGACTTCTGAACTTGGATTGTAAAGGGAGACTCTGCAGACTCTGATGTAAAGGGGGACGCTGTGTTGGGTTATATGAACCTGACCTTCATATAAATGGAGAAATATGTTTTGTTTTGCCTTTTGTTATATCTTAAACACATTGCTGATAGCACTAGCTACATGTTTGTAGTTTGCATATTTATATTTACACTATTTTGCACTGAAAACGGTCATTTTCTGTACTTTTTTTTTGCAATGTCAGTAAAAATGTGGCTCGGTCAGTAAATTGCATGTGTTGTGTCAGTAGATTTTGTGTGTCCTGTCATTAAATTTCACTTTGAGAGATTGACAACACTAGTCCACAGTGACAGTCTCGAACCATCTCCTGTATGGTGCCTGCAGCCTCATGTCCGTAGTCTCTGACCATCTCTTGTATGATGCCCACAGTCTCTGGCCATCTCTTGTATCCTGTCTGCAGTCTCTGATCATCTCTTATATCATGTCCACAGTCTCTGATCACCTCTTATATCATGTCCGCAGTCTCTGACCATCTCTTGTATGAGGCACACAGACTCTGGTCATCTCTTGTATCCTGTCTGCAGTCTCTGATCATTTCTTATATCATGTCTGCCATCTCTGATTATCTTTTATATCATGTCCACAGTCTCTGACTATCTCTTGTATCATGCCTGCAGCCTCTGGCTATCTCTTGAATAATGTCTGCAGTCTTTGACCATCTATTGTACGATGCCCGCAGTCTCTTGGCAGTCTTTGATCATCTCTTGTATCATGTCTGCAGCCTCTGACCATCCCTTGTACCTTGTACGCAGCCCCTGACCATCTCTTGTATCATGTCCACAGTCTCTGACCATTTCTTGTATAATGTCCGCAGTCTCTGACCTTCTCTTGTATCATGTCTGCAGTCTCTGACCATCTCTTGTATTATGCCCTCAGTGTCCGATCATCTCTTGTATCATGTCCGCAGTCTCTGACCATCTCTTTTATCACGTCCACAGCCTCTGACCTTTTCTTGTATCATGTCCGCAGTCTCTGACCTTCTCTTGTATCATGTCCACAGTCTCTGACCATCTCCTGTACCATGTCCGCAGTCTCTGACCATCTCCTGTACCATGTCCGCAATCTCTGATCTTCTCCTGAATCATGTCCACAGTCTCTGACCATCTCTTGTATCATGTCCACAGTGTCTGATCATCTCTTGTATCATGTCCGCAGTCTCTGACCTTCTCTTGTATCATGTCCCCAGTCTCTTACCATCTCTTGTATCATGTCGGCAGTCTCTGATGATCTCCTGTATCATGTCTGCAGTCTCTGACCTTCTCTTGTATCATGTCTGCAGTCTCTGACCTTCTCTTGTATCATGTCCACAGTCTCTGATCTTCTCCTGTATCATGTTTGCAGTCTCTGACCATCTGTTGTATCATGTCCGCAGTGTCTGATCACCTCTTGTATCATGTCTGCAGTCTCCTACCATCTCCTGTATCATGTCTGCAGTCTCTGACCTTCTCTTGTATCATGTACGCAGTCTCTAATCTTCTCTTGTATTATGTCTGCAGTCTTTGACCATCTATTGTATCATGTCCGCTGTCTCTAACTATCTATTGTTTCAGCCCCCCCCTTTCTTGGCAGCGACGGGTGGTATTCCCCTGCCATTGCTCAGTCTATACAGTGAACCCTGGCTGCTTTTTGATGTGGGTCCATGACTACCTTGACTCAGGGGACATTGTTTCAATGACGCTGGCCATCATTTACGTTGGAACACTGACAGCATCCTGGAGGGGAAGTATTCTGAGGGGCACCTCTGCATAGAAGGGGAATAATGCAGCTCCTTCTTGACCAGACTTCTACAGTGAAAATATGGCTTTAGGGCAAACTGACATGACCATTGAATTCAAGTTCTCGCTTTGGAATGAGCCCTTTACCCCAGCGTGAACAGGTTGTTACATTAAATCTTCCCCCCATTACAATGTCCCTAATGAAAGGTAATGAGCAAAAATAGGTGTTCTAATGTTCTGCCAGGTTTGTGATCATCCTGCTCTCTACAGAATGAATTATAGCTCTGTGTCTTTTTCTTTTTTTCCAAAGCGAGCCTTGCTGGAAGGTTTCTCTGCTTGAAAATTACAGTGCAATTTGTGCCTCAATCACAGGACATTGAGGTTGGCAGCATCATACATTGCATAACTGGAAGCAGCAGCGGGAAGGGTGGTTTGAGGTATAGACTGTTCCTTGGTTTCCCGGTTACATGCCATCTATTTCCAGACCACCTCGGGACCTATTTGTTTGCTAAAATATCCTCATTAAAGTTATTTTGGCCCAACACAGTCGTCACCGGCAATTTTCCTTGGCTTACAGTGGTGTTTGTGCCCCTTCCTTTGCTAGTCGTGTTTGACTGCGTGCAATATGATACCCAGAACATACTTGACCATGGAAGGGGCTGCTTGAATGGAGGTCGATGTCTGGGATGCAGAGATGCAGTGCTTTGCAGGATTTACATCCATGATGTTGCGGATCACAATATTTGCTGTGTCTGTGTACCGCCTGAACTAATAAAGTAGATTTAAACCAAATTATTACATTTTTCAGCTTTAAGCTTTAACTACTTGACTTCCGAAAGGTCCCTTTATGACCAGGGCATTTTTTTTGCCATTGAGCACTGTGCTACTTTAACTGGCAATTGCGCGCTCATGCAACGCTGTACCCAAATGAAATTTATAGCATTTTTCCACACAAGTAAAGGTTTCTTTTGGTGGTATTTGGTCGCCACTGTTTATTTTTTTATTTTCTTGAGATTTAAATGAAAAAAGTTGAAAAAAAAACCTCCCAATGTTTCCCAATAAGTGTATAATAATTGGTTTGCGTGAAAGTTATAATGTCTACAAACTATGGTATATAGACATGTACATTGCCGAAAAATTTGTTTGTTTTAGTTTCAATCGTTTTTTTTTTTTGTTTTTGTTTTTTTTTTCGGTTTTTCGGGTCATTCCTTATGATCGCAAATTCATAAATTCTAAAACTCGTAAATTCATAAATTCTAAAATCCGAAAATAAGCAAGAAAATCCGAAAATTCTAAAGACTAACTAACTAACTATGAATTTAACTAAAGTTACAAATTATACGAAATAAAAAATGCTGCATCTAAACTAATTAAATGGAACAAATTAATAATAAATAATAATAAAACCTTTTTATTATTATTATTTATTAATATGTTATGTTCCATTAAGATGCGGCATTCGTTATTTTAGATAATTTGGAACTTCAGATAAACTGGTATTCGTTTTGTTCACTAACAGCCAAATTTGAAAGGAAATTCCAATACCTATAATTGAATAGTTAGTAATAGTTAAGTTATTAATAGTTAGTTATTATTTCAGATTTTCGAATTTTTGGGTTTTCAAATTTACGAATTGATGAATTTTCAAAAATTCTAATTTTCGAATGTTCAGGAAAAATTAGTTAAATGGGTTTTCGTAAATTCAGATATTTTGGAATGAACTAATTTGTCAAAATAAATTAAAAAAACTAATTGGGAACGAAACAAATTTTACATGTCTAATGGTATATACAGTGGGTATAGACTATAATCACTGCTCTTTAAAATAATCCCATTTTGTTGCTTTGCAGCCTGAAATGAAGTCAGATACAGTTTTTATTTTATTCAGCTGTATTTTCAACTTATAACATCCAAGTGAAAGATATAGCATTGACATGTCAGAAAAAAATAAAAACATTCAAAAACAGAATTAGTCTGAGTTGGAAAAAGGATTGCCCCTTTGTGCCAGTATTTTGTTGAACCCCCTTTTGCTTCAATTACAGTCTTTAGTCTGTTGGGATGTCCCTGCTGCAGAGAAACACCCCCCATAACAGGATATTACCCCCATAACAGAATATTACCCCCCTCCCATTACAGGATATTACCACCCCCCCATAACAGGATATTACCCCCCCATAACAGGATATTACCACCCCCATAACAGAATATTACCACCCCCCATAACAGAATACTACCACCCCCCATAACAGGATACTACCACCCCCATAACAGGATACTACAATCCCCATAACAGGATATTACCCCCCTCTTATTCCAGGATATTACCACCCCCCATAACAGGATATTACCACCCCCCCCATAACAGGATATTACCACCCCCATAACAGGATATTTCCACCCCCCATAACAGGATACTACCTCCTCCATGCTTTACTGTATGGTGTTATTTGGACGTTGAGCTGTATTGGATTTCCGCCAGACATATCGTTTGGTGTTGAGGCCAAATCATTAAATTTTTGTCTCATCTGACCATAACACCTTTTTCCGTGTGGCCTCAGAATCTTCAAGGTTTGTTTAAGGGGTGGTCAGATGAGACAAAAATTTAATGATTTGGCCTGGAGCTGCCATACGCTTGCTGTGCAACTGCGGTGGCTGGGCAGCAAGTGATTAAATTGGATGTAAACCCTAAGTTAGAAAAGTACCTTTCTGTCTGAGTATAGATATGTGTTTGTCCTAAGTATGTTTAAATGAACTTTTGACTGACTCACTACCTCTGCTAAAGGTCTGTTACAACAAGCATCAACTACCCATTTGGTAAAATAATAACTTTCTAAAATTTCTTTTGCTTTTGCTAAGCTACTTTGAGGTTGTGTCCCCGTATTCTTGATCCTAGCTTCATAATAAAATGTTGCCCTCGTGAACCTTATTCACACCCTTCATGTATTTAAAGGTTTTAATCATGTTACTCCTTTCCTTTCTTTTTCAAGACTGTACATATCAGGTTCTTGTAGTCTCTTCTTCTGTTACATTTTATTTTATACGTTTTATCCCTCTGACCTTTCACCAATTTCATTGCCTGTCTCTAGACTCATTCTGTTTTAGCAAAATATTTTTGTAAATGACATCTCCAGAAAGGGACACAGTATTCTATATTAGGTCTTAGTAAAGATTTACAGAAGGGAATTCAGGACCTCCTTCCTCCTGCTGGTGATCCCTCTAGTTATATAAAGATCTGTATAGAGGAATCAGGACCTCCTTCCTCCCACTAGTGATCCCTCTACAGATAACTAAAGATCTATATAGAGGAATAAGGACCTCCTTCCTCCTGCTTGTGACCCCTCTAGTGATAACTATAGATCTATATAGAGGAATCATGACCTCCTATCTCCTGCTGGTAACGCCTCAATTGTTACATTATGATCTATTAGGAGAATTAGGACCTCCTACCTCCTGCTGGTGACCCCTCTTGTTATATAAAGATCTATATAGAGGAATTAGGACCTTCTTCCTCTTGCTGGTGATCCCTCTAGTGATGACTAAATATCTATATAGAGGAATACGGACCTCCTTCCTCTTGCTGGTGATCCCTCTCGTTATATAATGATCTATATAGAGGAATCAGGACCTCCTTCCTCCTGATGGCGATTCAACTAGAAATAATTAATGATCTTTATAGAGGAATCCGGTAGGAATGCACCGAAATTTCGGCCGCCGAAACATATCGGCCGAAAATGCCCTTTTCGGCAATCTACCGAAAGGAAAAAACGTCCGATAATTGAGCCGAAAAATGGGGTGGAACTCCGCCCCCGCCCCGCCCCTGGTGCCGTCCATGATGGGGGTGAATAGTGCAGGACTGATTCAGCCAGCGATGCCCCTCTGCAGTGAAGAGAGCCGTCTGGTTGACTAGAGCGCCGGGAACATCACAGCTTTAATTTCAATAGCTGTGTTCCCCGTCGCGCCGTCACACACAGCCCCTCCCCCATGTCTGGGGAACTTTGATAGACAGATCACCTGTCCAGATTGGTCAGGTGATCTGTCTATCAAAGTGCCTGCACAAGGGGGAGGGGCTGTGTGTGACGGCGCGACGGGGAACACAGCTAATGAAATTAAAGATGTGATGTTCCCGGCGCTCTATTCAACCAGACGGCTCTCTTCACTGCAGAGGGGCATCGCTGGCTGAATCACTGTGGGGGCATCGCTGGCTGAATCACTGTGGGGGCATCGCTGGCTGAATCACTGGGGGGGCACCGCTGGCTGAATCACTGGGGGGGCATCGCTGGCTGAATCACTGGGGGGGGGCATCGCTGGCTGAATCACTGGCTGCATCACTGGGGGCAACACTGGCTGCATCACTGGGGGCAACACTGGCTGCACTTATCTCTTTTATCATGTCGCCAGTCTCTGACCACCTCCTGTACCATGTCGCCAGTCTCTGATCACCTCCTGTACCATGTCGCCAGTCTCTGACCACCTCCTGCACCATGTCGCCAGTCTCTGACCACCTCCTGTACCATGTCCCCAGTCTCTGACCACCTCCTGTACCATGTCCCCAGTCTCTGACCACCTCCTGTACCATGTTCTCTGTCTCTGACCACCTCCTGTACCATGTTCTCTGTCCCTGACCACCTCCTGTACCATGTCCCCAGACTCTGACCACCTCCTGTACCATGTTGCCAGTCTCTGCCCACCTCCTGTACCATGTCCCCAGTCTCTGACCATCTCCTGTACCATGTCGCCAGTCTCTGACCACCTCCTGTACCATGTTCTCTGTCTCTGACCACCTCCTGTACCATGTCGCCAGTCTCTGACCACCTCCTGTACCATGTCGCCAGTCTCTGACCACCTCCTGTACCATGTCCCTAGTCTCTGACCACCTCCTGTACCATGTCCCCAGTCTCTGACCACCTCCTGTACCATGTCCCCAGTCTCTGACCATCTCCTGTACCATGTCCCCAGTCTCTGACCATCTCCTGTACCATGTCCCCAGTCTCTGACCACCTCCTGTATAAAAATATTTTTTAAAAACAGTCATTTTCGGTATCGGTGCTGTTTCGGTATCGGTTTCGGTTTTCGGCCTAGTGTATTTTTCATTTTCGGTATCGGTTTCGGCACCAAAAAACCCATTCGGTGCATCCCTAGAATCCAGACCTCCTTCCTCCTGATGGTGATCTCTCTAGTGATATAAAGATCTATATAGAGGAATCAGGATCTCCTTCTTCCATCTGGTGATCCCTCTAGTGATAGCTAAAGATCTATATAGAGGAATACGGACCTCCTTCCTCTTGCTGGTGATCCCTCTAGTGATTCCTCCAGAGTTTGCTTGGGGTTCCTTCAGCATTGGGCAATTTCTGCCTCTCAGATAAGTTCCCACTGACACCATTGATGTTTTTAGTTCTCTGTAAGGAGGTAATTCTTCCCAATGACCACAAGTGTAAGGACCATTCTTCCCACTGACCATCACACTAATGTACCATGAGTTGTAGAGTTCTCATTTTTAGCAGGGGTTCCTCGAGACTGGAGAACTATTTCAAGGGTTCCACTGTGTTGAAAAGGTTGAGAAAGGCTGCTCTAGTGATATAAAGATCTATATAGAGGAATCAGGATCTCCCTCTTCCATATGGTGATCCCTCTAGTGATAGCTAAAGATCTATATAGAGGAATACGGACCTCCTTCCTCTTGATGGTGATCCCTCTAGTGATATAAAGATCTATATAGAGGAATCAAGACCTCCTTCCTCCTGATGGTGATTCAACTACAAATAATTAATGATCTATATAGAGGAATCAGGACCTCCTTTCTCCTGATGGTGATCTCTCTAGTGATTTAAAGATCTATATAGAGGAATCAGGATCTCCTTCTTCCTTCTGGTGATCCCTCTAGTGATAGCTAAAGATCTATATAGAGGAATACGGACCTCCTTCCTCTTGATGGTGATCCCTCTAGTGATATAAAGATCTATATAGAGGAATCAAGACCTCCTTCCTCCTGATGGTGATTCAACTACAAATAATTAATGATCTATATAGAGGAATCAGGACCTCCTTTCTCCTGATGGTGATCTCTCTAGTGATTTAAAGATCTATATAGAGGAATCAGGATCTCCTTCTTAGTTCTGGTGATCCATCTAGTGATAACTAAAGATCTATATAGGGGAATGAGAACTTCCTTCCTCTTTTCCTGATGGTGATCTCCCTAGTGATATAAAGATCTATATAGAGGAATCAGGAGCTCCTGGTCAGCATGTTCTGAGACTTGCCACACAAGTACAGTCCCTTTTGGCAGACCAGGACACCTGATTTTGTTCTGGTGCAGTTAAGTAACACTTATAAGTCTTGCCCCCCCCCCCCCCCCAACTGTGACTGGACAGTGAAAGGAGAAGCAGGAGACTGAAAAGCTGCTTTCTCTGTCACTCCGTCCTGTCAATATGTCTCTTGTTAGCACATGAGCATTGCGGCCCATCTAATTGGCTCCTTGTGCTGCTTCTTCCTCTTCCAGCCTGAGTTCTGCTGTAGAGTTGCCGCAAGAGGAAAAATTCAGGTACTTACGCTAATTCTCTTCAAGAACATACATTTAACAATTTCCAAATAAATGCGGAGCTATAATAATTTGTGTCCTTCGTATCTGCTTGGAAGCAAGATTTAAGTCTACTAGATTTAGGATGGAATAATCCTTTTGCTATTTACCTTTACTGTTCATCAGCTTCTTGATGATCCTGCTAAATCATTACTTGTCGATTGATTAACATTCGTGCTTGCCAGTAGCAGCTATGTGGGTGGCATAATATAAAACTATAGAAGCAAAATGAGAGGGGGACATGGGAGAGATGCTTACAGAACAAACACTTGCATGCTGTTTTATTGGTATTTATCTTGTAACAATTACCGGCTGTGGTTTGTTTGTCATTCTCCATCGCTTACGAGTCCAAAACAATGTCAGAATTGTCTTCTGGGAAATGTGTTTTTCAGCCATTACCAAGACAGCAGGGAATGTATGTGTTAGCCATTCGTTAAAGGATGTCTGAAGAGTGGGAAGATGGATGGACCAGTACTGTGGGGTCGTTAGAGGGAGGGTGTGTGTTCTACTATAGTGGTAGAGATTGGCCGTTTGTATTATATATGTGATTAGTTGAACCGAGTGCACATATTTTGTCAAAAATTCAGTTTACTGCAAAATTACCGGTTTTGTTGCCGATGGAATTGTGGCGAAACAGACGCTTTCATTTTAAGCGTCTTGAGAAAAATTTGCTTGAGGATGAAAAAAACTAATTTAGCTTTTGGCCAACTTTGTACATTATTTATTTATTTTCGTATTTAGAATTTTTGTGAAGGTGTGTTTAGGGTTTCATTTATTGCTTTTGTGTTTTCTTTATTTTGAGGGGGGGTTGAGGGTGTATTTAGGTTAGCTTATTTTTTTCTATTTGACTATTATGTTTTTTCTGCCAATTTAAATGTTTTATTTTTTTTTTTTTTTTTATTATCTGTGCTTTTCTTTCTTTAAAAAAAAAAATCGAAGCAAATAAAAAATAAATAAAATATAATTTAAATAAATAAATCTAAATATGTAAGAAGCCGTAAAGGTTTAGAGCAGGGGTGCCCAACCTTTTTAAGAGCGAGGGCCACTTAAGCAGCTTGGTAACCAGTCGCGGGCCATAATGAGCAGAGCAGGCGGATGACAGGTCACGACTACTCTGTAGACCCTCTGATCCACCCATATGGAAGGGAGCGAACTCCCTTCTATTTTTTTTTTTTTATCTGATTTTTAGGACTGGATTGGAGTCAGGCGGGAGTCAATGGACAAAAGGTCCGATTGGGTAGGGGCCATGTGAAAAGGGCCTAAACTGCTTCCACACTGATTACCCACACCGCGGGTGCAGGGTAGTGCACCTGTGTCTATCCTGTGGGTTAACTGAACTTTGCCATAGACTCTGCCTGTGGCAAAAGCCGGCGCTGTACAGGAAGCAACAGCTTATGGGCTCTGCTCTGCAGCCGTTTTCTTCCTCTACCACCAGCTTCATTCACAATACCGATGCTGTGGTATGACTGGTTGGCATCCTGCGATCTGGTCTTGTTAACCCACCATTCCAGAGCAGGAGGTCGTGGGCCACATCAAAGAGCTCCGTGGGCCACTGGTTGGCCACCCCTGGTTTAGAGTGAAGAGGAAGTCTCTCTATGGCCGCACATCCATGGCATCCCTGGGGTGTGTGTATGTGGCAACCTCAGCCTGGATTCTGGCCAGGCCACGCCCCCAAAGTGTTTTGCTCCACTCCCTCAGAGCTTAGTCATGGGTATCCCCCATGACTAAGCTCAGAGGGACAGAGCGAAACACATTGGGGGTATGGCCTGGCCGGAGTCCAGGCTGAGGTTGGCACACACACCAGGGATGTCATGGATGTGCAGCCGTAGGTAGACTTCCTCTTTACTCTGAACCATTGCAGGAGCCGGGACAAGCTCCCTCCCAGGCTCACTCCCAGCGGTGGATGTCATAGGACAGTGATGGCGAACCTTGGCACCCCAGATGTTTTGGAACTACATTTCCCATGATGCTCTGGCACTCTGCGGTGTAGTGGAGCATCATGGGAAATGTAGTTCCAAAACATCTGGGGTGCCAAGGTTCGCCATCACTGTCATAGGACTTGCACCTCCTTCAATAGAGCCTGAGTGGCACAAAAATCAGGTTTTGGTCCAAAGCCGTATAGGTGCCATACCAATGGACCAATGGTCAGAGAGTATAAAATGTTTTTCCGTTGGATAAGAGGAGACCCAATGCATTTTGAGACACATTATCAAGGCCTATGTATTATGTAACCTTAAAAAAATAATGATTCTAGATAAAGATATTTTTACACAGTTACATTGTTCCAGATTGCACCATTTTAACTACACCATATCTGTGGAATCCCTGAAGAAGATGGAAATAAATGTAGTAGGCACCAATTCTCCTGTGATCTCCAATTGCTTCTGGATCCCATGCTGAGCGGCTGGCCTGTGAACCCCAGGAGGTCACTTGCTGGGCACAGGTGGCATTTAGAGATTGCTTCACATTTTCTTAATGAATGCAAAGCATTCTCTGATTGGATGAGGTGGAGAGGAAGGCAGTGACATCACACTCTGCACTACATCTAATCATAGAATGCTTTGGATTAATTGAGAAAATGCAAAGCTTTCTCCGAATGATACCTATTTCCAGTGGTTGACCTCCTGTGTTCACAATACTGCAGGATAGCCCTTTAGCACAGGACTCGGAAGATCAATGGAATAACAGTGTCTATCACAATGATTCCCAGCTTCTAGAACCTTTCTCAACCTTTTTTACCCCAAAGAGCTCTTGAAATGATGTTTAGATCTTAGGAAACCCCTGGTAAGATTAATCCGCTGGTGGGTCATTGGGAACATGTTCCATGGTGATTGTAAGTGGGAAGAATGCCAACTTTACAAGGGTGGCCAGAATGAGACTTTTATACTCAATCTGCTGGCTCTGTGAAGTGGCATTAGATGGAGGGGGCAATACGATGGGGGGGGGGGGCAATTAGCTACAGGGACTATCAGATGGAGGAACCATCATATGAAGGAGGGACTATAAGATGGTGGGGTAATATGGAGGACTAGCAGATGGAGGAGGGTTTATCAGATGGAGGAGGGTCCACCAGATGGGAGAGGGAGGGGGTCAGATAGCCACAGGGACCATCAGATTAAGCATCAGATGGAGGACCATCATATGGAGGAGGGACCATCAGATGGGGGGTGGGGGGTCAATTAGCCACAGGGACCATCAAATGGAGCATTAGATGGAGGGACCATCATATGGAAGAGGGACTATCAGATTGGGGGGGTGGTAAGATGGAGGACTATCAGATTGAGGAGGGTCTATCAGATGGAAGAGGGTCCATCCAATGGGGAGAGGGGGTTAGATAGCCACAGGGACCATCAGATTGAGCATCAGATGGCGGGACCATCAGATGGAGGACCATCAAATGGAGGAGGGACCATCAGATGAGGGGTGGGGGAGAGTCAATTAGCCACAGGGACCATCAAATGGAGCATTAGATGGAGGGGCCATCATATGGAGGAGGGACTATCAGATGGGGGGGGGGGCGGTAAGATGGAGGACTATCACATTGAGAAGGGTCTATCAGATGGTGGAGGGTCCATCGGATGGGGGTTTTCAAGTAGCCACAGGGCCCATAGGATGGAGGAACCATCATATGGAGGAGGGATTATCAAATGGGGGGGTGGTAAGATGGAGGACTATCAGATTGAGGAGGGTCTATCAGATGGAAGAGGGTGGTCCATCAGATGGGGGAGGGGGGTCAGATAGCCACAGGGACCATCAGATTGAGCATCAAATGGCGGGACCATCAGATGGAGGACCATCAAATGGAGGAGGGACCATCAGATGAGGGGTGGGGGGGGGGGGGTCAATTAGCCACAGGGACCATCAAATGGAGCATTAGATGGAGGGACCATCATATGGAGGAGGGACTATCAGATGGCAGGGTTGGTAAGATGTAGGTCTATCAGATTGAGGAGGGTCCATCAGGTGGGGATTGTCAGGTAGCCACAAGGACCATCAGATGGAGCATCAGATGGAGGGACCATCAAATGAAGGAGGGATCATCAAATGGGGGGTAAGATGGAGGACCATCAGATGGAGGAGAGTCTATCAGATGAAGGGAGGTTCCATCAGATAGGGAGGTCAGATAGCCACAGGGACCATCAGATTGAGGAGGGACCATCAAATGGGGGGGGGGGGGAAGATGAAGGACTGTCAGATGGAGAAGGGTCTATAAGATGAAGGGAGGCTCCATCACATGGGGGGGCAGATAGCCACAGGGACCATCAGATGGAGCATCAGATGGAAGGACCATCATATGAAGGAGGGATCATCAAATGGGGGGGTAAGATGGAGGACCATCAGATGGAGGAGAGCCTATCAGGTGAAGGCAGGTCCCATCAGATAGAGAGGTCAGATAGCCACAGGGACCATCAGATTGAGGAGGGACCATCAAATGGGGGGGGTCAGATAGCCACAGATTA